>NW_011494931.1:167053-169950 GCF_000754665.1 Bison bison bison
TTTCTATTCTCTCAAATCATCCCACCCTCGACTTTTCCCACAGTGTCCAAAATTCTGTTCTTTACATTTGTGTCTCTTTTGCTGTCTCACATATAGGGTCTTTTCAAATGATCATTTCTTTGCATCGGGTGGCCAAAGTATTGAAACTCCAAAGTTTCAGCTTCAGCATCAATCCTTCCAATGAATATTCAGGACTGATTTCCTTTAGGATTGACTGCTTGGATCCTTGCAGTCCAAGGGACTCTCAAGAGTCTTCTCCAACACCACAGTTCAAAAGCATCAATTCTTCCAACTCGCACATCCATTCATGACTACTGGAAAAACCATAACTTTGACTAGATGGACCTTTATCAGCAAAGTAATGTCTCTGCTTTTCAATATGCTGTCTAGGTTGGTCATAACTTTTCTCACAAGGAACAAGCATCTTTTAATTTCATGGCTGCAGTCACCATCTGCAGTGATCTTGGAGCCCAAAAAAAATAAAGTCTCTCACTTTTTCCATTGTTTCCCATCTATTTGCATGAAGTGATGGGACCAGATGCCATGATCTTATTTTTCTGAATGTTGAGTTTTAAGCCAACATTTGCACTCTCCTCTTTCACTTTCCCCAGGAGCTCTTTAGTTCTTTCTGCCATAAGGGTGGTGTCATCTGCTTATCTGAGGTTATTGATATTTCTCCTGGCAATCTTGATTCCAGCTTGTGCTTCATCCAGTACAGCTTTTCACATGATGCACTCTGCGTATAGGTTAAATAAGCAGGGTGACAATATATAGCCTTGATGTACTCCTTTCCCGATTTGGAACCAGTCTCTTGTTCCATGTCCAGTTCTAGCTATTGCTTCCTGATGGGCATACAGATTTCTCAGAAGGCAAGTAAGGTGGTCTGGTATTCCCATCATTTTAAGAATTTTCCACAGTTTTTTTGTGATCTACATAGTCAAAGGCTTTAGCATAGTCAATAAAGCAGAAGTAAATGTTTTTCTGAAACTCTCTTCACACATATGGGATCCCATAAAAATATGAGCCTCAAAAAAATGAACAAAACAGGTAGATTCTATACCTATTAGGCAAGGAAACAATACATTTGTGAAGAATTGACAAGACAATTGGGTGCAGGCTTGGGGTGGCAAATTGGTGAAGAAGTGACAATGTTTATTTATACAGCCTTCTTGATCCTCAATTTTCTGTCTTTGGTGTTATGGATGCTTCTAACCCTCCTGGTAGAGGGAGGGTGAATTTCATAGGGGGTGGTTATTTTATGCTTTCAGCAGCAAAGGAAGATACAGCGTACTTGTTATATCAGTTCAGTTCAGTTCAGTCACTCAGTTGTGTCCAACTCTTTGCGACCCCATGAATAAGTAGCTTTAATTAAAAAATAATATGCTCAAATAGCATATTTGTGGGTGGAATAGTTGACTAATTGGAAAAGACTCTGGTGCTGGGAGGGATTGGGGGCAGGAGGAGAAGGGGACGACAGAGGATGAGATGGCTGGATGGCATCACTGACTTGATGGATGTGAGTCTGAGTGAACTCTGGGAGTTGGTGATGGACAGGGAGGCCTGGTGTGCTGCGATTCATGGAGTTGCAAAGAGTCGGACATGACTGAGCAACTGAACTGAACTGAACTGAGTGTCAAGAGATCTTTCATATATGCAAATCTGATCATGGTGTATCTCTGAAAAACAATTCAGCAATGGTTTTTTCCCCATTAATTAATTCCCCCAGCTTTCCTGATAAATCCTTAACTATCTGAATTGATATTTTGCCAGCCCGGTTTCTATCTGCACTGTGCAAGATATGAAAATTTTATACTTTGGTATAAAACTATTTACACAATGTCTATTTTCTATTTGCATAAGCTTATTCCTGTGCCAAGAATCCCCTTTCTTATTTGTCTACCTTTGCTTTCCAACCCATCCAATTTACCACTCAGAGTAGAGTTTGGAAACCCCATCCTCTGTGTTCCCAATTCCGTCTGATATGTATATACATATATATACAGTAGAGGAGAGCATGGCCACCCACTCCAGTATTCTTGCCTTAAGAATCCCCATGGACAGAGGAGCCCAGTGTGCTACAGTCCATGGGCTTACAAAGGGGCATACACAACTGAGGGATTAAGCACATATATAAAATAATCATTTCTTCCCTTTCTTAATCATTAAAATATTCATCTCTGAGTTTCTACTACACAATGTATGTAATAAATGTTCAAGAAGTGATTATTAAATAGATAGACAAATTTATGTAATATCAGTGTGTCAAAATGTTTATATACTTATGTGTTTATATACCTATGTGTTTATATACCTATGTGTTTATATACCTATTTATTACATAGATAAACTGTATAATTTTATATATAATATATAATTTGGAAAGCTCAGCAGTGGCCACAGTATTGGAAAAGGTCAGTTTTTATAATAATCCCAAAGAAAGGCAATGCCAAAAAATGCTCAAACTACCACACAATTGCACTCATCTCACACGTTAGCAAACTAATGCTCAAAATTCTCCAAGCCAGGCTTCAATAGTATGTAAGCTGTGAAATTCCAGATGTTCAGCCTGAAATTGGAAAATCCAGAGGAGCCAGAGATCAAATTGCCAACATCGGTGGGTCATCGAGAAAGCAAGAGAGTTCCAGAAAAACATCTACTTATGCTTTATCGACTACACCAAAGCCTTTGACTGTGTGAATCACTGCAATCTGTGGAAAATTCTTCAAGAGATGGGAATACCAGACGACCTGACCTGCCTCCTGAGAAATCTCTATGCAGGTCAAGAAGCAACAGTCAGAACTGGACATGGAACAACAGACTGGTTCCAAATTGGGAAAGGAGTACATCAAGGCTGTATATTGTCACCCTGATTATTTAACTTATAGTACATCATGAGA
>NW_011494931.1:170171-180343 GCF_000754665.1 Bison bison bison
AAGCATATGACACCACCCTTATGGCAGAAAGTAAAGAAGAACTGAAGAGCCTCTTGATGAAAGTGAAAGAGGAGAGTGAAAAAGTTGGCTTAAAACTCAACATTCAGAAAACTAACACCTTGGCATCTGGTCCCATCACTTCATGGCAAATATGGGGAAACAGTGAGAGACTTTATTTTGGGGGGCTCCAAAATCACTGCAAGTGGTTACTGCAGCCATGAAATTAAAAGGTGCTTCCTCCTTGGAAGATAAGTTATGATCAACCGAGGCAGCACATTAAAAAGCAAAGACATTACTTTGCCAACAAATGTCCATCTAGTCAAATCTATGGTTTTTCCAGTAGTCATGTATGGATGTGAGAGTTGAACTATAAAGAAAACTGAGCACCAAAGAATTGATGCCTTTTAACCGTTGTGTTGAAGAAGACTTGATAGTCCCTTGGGCTGCAAGGAGATCCAACCAGTCCATCCTAAAGGAAATCAGTCCTGAATATTCATTGGAAGGACTGATGCTGAAGTTGAAACTCCAATACTTTGGCCACCTGATGCGAAGAGCTGACTCATTGGAAAAGACTCTGATGCTGGGACAGATTGAAGGTGGGAGGAAAAGGGGACTACAGAGGATGAGATGGTTGGATGGCATCACCAACACAATGGGCATGAGTTTGAGTAAACTCTGGGAGTTGGTGATGGACAGAGAAGCCTGGGGTGCTGCAGTCCATGGGGTTGCAAAGAGTTGGACACAACTGAGTGACTGAACTGTACTGAACTGATACAATTTTGGATTTCAGAAAATATCTGAATATTACACTGGAGTTTTCAAAATTTGCTTGGATATTAAATGTGAAAACAGCTATAGCATGTTCAACACTTCCTCCTTCCATCCATATCTAATATTTTCTGTTCATTTGTTTTCCTGTTATTAGCAGGATAAGAGCAAAGATTCGCTTTTACTTTTTGCCATTTTCTCTGTATGATTTTCTATCCATGTCACCACTATTTTGGTGCCAGCTCTATGATTAGTGTTTCACTAGTAATATCCCTTGACAATAATTGTTGTCATTGGCCTAAAGGTACACACTGAAATTAGACCATGTCAATAAATTTTAAATATAGACAGCTTTAGAAATAGGCCCTGCCTATTTACTTTTAACACTTTGAAAATTAACTGAGAGTAAAAGGGAAAAATAGTGTTCTCATCTATATCCTATAGGAGATACTGGGAATCTAAATATTAATTCTGCCTTGGTGTTAACAAGAAAAACTCTATTTCCTTTGATTGTATTTTCTTGCACAAAAGGCCAATTTTTTTTTCTTGATTTATATCAATTTTAAGTACGTTTGCCTCTAGTAGCCTCATGTAAATCAAGAAAAAAAATCGCTTTTTGTGAGAGAAAATACACATTGAGTAAGTGAGCTTTTATTGTATTCTGGTAGCATCACTTACTCAATGAATGTGTATCTTATTTGAACATTTAAAGTTTAGTAAGACTTTGTATATTCTCAGTTACATTCAGTAATTTTGCCATTACACCAGTTGAAAACAGTTATAAAATGTCTGACCATATGGTTCCCTGATGCACAACATTTAATACAAAACTCAAAGCATTTCAGAAGTATTTTTGGAATCATTACCAAATGTTGATGCTACATAATAAAGGCTACATGACAACACTCCAAATGTTAAGCATTCTTAAATAGAGAAGCATTTTTATAACAGGGAGGAAAAAAATATTGTAGAACGGAAATGCACTTAGGCACTAGATTTCGCTGAGTCAACGAAAATCAGGTGAGACCACTTTAAGTTAAAGCTGTTATGTCCTTAAGCTTCAAGGTCATAAAATATGATTTTAGATGACTACAAGGAGATCCAACCAGTCCATCCTAAAGGAAATCATTCCTGGGTGTTCATTGGAAGGACTGATGTTGAAGCTGAAACTCCAATATTTTGGCCACCTGATGCAAAGAGCTGACTCATTGGAAAAGCCCCTGATGTTGGGAAAGATTGAAGGCAGGAGGAGAAGGGGACGACAGAGGATGAGATGGTTAGATGGCATCATCGACTCAATGGACATGAGTTTGGGTAAACTCCGGGAGTTGGTGATGGACAGGGAGGCCTGGTGTGCTGCAGTCCATGGGGTCACAGAGAGTCGAACACGACTGAGCGACTGAACTGAACTGAACTGAACTGAATTATTAGTCTTCATTGAAACCATTTCAGTTGTGACAGAAAAGTTTTATTCTTGAACATATGTTTGTACTAGATTATAGGATGTATCAATGGTTCCCAGTTACCTAAATTGCACCTGTAATTTTCATTGGTAAGTGAATTTCTTCATTAGTGTTTGAATTATGTTAAATAGCTAAGATGTTGTATATAAGAAGCATACTACCAAAAAGTAATGCACCTTAAACTGTATGGGCAGAATCACATGGAATTTTCTCAACTTTGATTATATCCAAAGATGCTCAGAATATTTGCAGTTTTGCGCATTTTTAGACAGTTTTTTGAGCTTTTTATATGCAGTTTATATATATAATATATATATATATACACAATGTATTTTATACATTTCATATATTGTATATATATTTATGTACTATATATACATAGTATATATACAATATATATTTTATATATTTATATATCATATACAATAAAATCTAGTAATTATAAAGGTACAATTACAGGAATTTTAATAATATATATACAGCCGTGTAATCTCCATCACCATCATGTTATGGAACACTTTGTAGAATACTCCTATCACCCTAAAAATTTCCTGAGTGTTCCACAATTTCTCTCTCTGCCATTCCATCTCTTGACAACCCGTGATCTATTTTCTGTCATTATAGTTTTCTTTTTCTAGGATTTCATATAAATAGAATTTAAAATACACAAAATATAATCTTTTATGTTTGATTTCTTTCATTTGGCATATTGTATTTGAGATTCATCCATATTATTGCATGTATCAAGAGTTCTTTTTTATGGCTGACTAATACTTCATTATATGAATGTAATATATAACACAATTTTCTATTCATTCACTATCTGATAAAAATTTGAATGTATTTCCATTTTATGGCTTTTTTGAATAAAGCTTACACAAACAGTCCAGTAAAACTACTGGTTTAAACATATGATTTCATTTCTCTTGGGTAAACAGTCAGAACTGGATTGCCAAGTCATATAGTAAGTGTATGTTTAACTTTATAAATGCAGCTAAGTTGTTTCCAAAGTGACTGTACCATTTTGTATTTTCACTGGAATATATGAATATTGTAGTTGCTCCATATCTTCACCAATACTCCCCAAATTTATAAATAAATCCAATATAATCTTAATCAAAATCTGAAGACCTTTTTTCCCCAACAGCTTTTTTTTTAATTGGACGATAATTGCTTTATAATGATGTGTTAGTTTTTGCCATCCGACAATGTGAATCAGCCATTAGGATACATATGTCCCCTCCCTCTTAAACCTCCATCCCAACCCTCTAGGTTGTCACTGGTTTGAGCCCCCTATGCCCATACAGCAGCTTCCTACTAGCTTGCTATTCTACATATGGTAATATACATGCCTCAGTTCTTCCCTCTCAATTCATCCCCCCCTCCTTCCCCTGCTGTGTCCACAAGTCTTAAACAGACATTTTTTAAGAATTGAAAACTTATTATAAAATTTATATGAAAATGTAAAGAACTAGAACAGCCAAAACAAACTTGAAAACATAAGATTTAGGAGACATAAACTATATGATATAAGAAATATGGAGTTTTAGTAAATAAAACATTTTGGTATTAACATAAAGATAGACTAATAAATCGAAACTGGATAGAAAATAAAGAAATAGACCAACGAATGTGTGGTCACCTGATTTTTAGCAAATGTTATAAGGCAATTCAATGAAGGAAAGACGAACTTTTTAATTAATGCATCTTGGACTTATAGGTTCTCATAGGCAAAGAAAATGAATATCAGTCCTGATATCATGCCACATAAAAAACATTACTTACAATGTATTATAGACCTAAATATGAGCTAAAACTCCAAAATCTTTAATAAAACAGAAGAAAATCATTAAGGACCTTCATGTCATAAATTCAACATCATTGATTATCAGGGAAATGTACATTAAAATCACAAAGAGATGCTACACAGTAAATAGAATGGGTAAAATGAAAGGCTAAAAATACCAAGAGCTCGTGAGTATTTGGAGCAACTGGAAACTCTCACACACTACTGAAAAGAATGAAAAATACAATGCCACTTTGGATAAAAAAAAAAAATAGCTTGGTTGTTTCTTAAATAGTTAAGCCTATACCTACTCTTGGAGAAGGCAATGGCACCCCACTCCAGTACTCTTGCCTGGAAAACCCCATGGACGGAGGAGCCTGGTAGGCTGCAGTCCATGGGGTCACTAAGAGTTGGACACGACTGAGCGACTTCACTTTCACTTTTCACTTGCATGCATTGGAGAAGGAAATGGCAACCCACTCCAGTGTTTTTGCCTGGAGAATCCCAGGGACAAGGGAGCCTGGTGGGCTGCCATCTATGGGGTCACAGCAGCAGCATATCTACTCTATGACTCAGCCTTATCACTCATGGAATTTACCCCAGAGAAATAAAAGTAGTCATTCACAAAGAGACTTGTCCACAGATTTTCCTAAGGGTTTTATTTGTACTAGTCAAAAACTGTAAGCAACACAGATGTCCAACAACAGGTGAGTGCATAAAAAATTGTGGAATAGTCTGACAATGAGATATTACTCAATATAAAATAAGACTGAACTTCTGTTACAAATGAAACTTCACTGATCATTCTCCAAATGATCACTCTGTATAAAAGAAGTAAGACCAAAAAGGGCCCTTTCTAGAAATCTATATGAATAAAATTGTAGAAAAAAACCCACTATAGTGGAAAAAAAAACCCACTATAGTGACAAAAAACAAATTAGTGACTACCTAGGGGGTGGTGCTGGGGAGGGGTAGCTGCTGCTGCTAAGTCGCTTCAGTCGTGTCCGAGTCTGTGCGACCCCATAGACGGCAGCCCACCAGGCTCCTCCGTCCCTGGGATTCTCCAGGCAAGAACACTGGAGTGGGTTGCCATTTCCTTCTCCAATGCATGAAAGTGAAAAGTGAAAGTGAAGTCGCTCAGTCGTTTCTGACTCTTCATGGACTGTAGCCTACCAGGCTCCTCCCTCCATCCATGGGATTTTCCAGGCAAGAGTACTGGAATGGGTTGCCATTTCCTTCTCCAGGAGAAGGGCAGGGGAGGAGGGATTCCAATGGGTGTTAGGAAACTTTGGGGATAATAGATAAATTCATTATCTTGATATGTGAATTTATCAAAATAACCCTTTAAATATATGTAGTTTATTGTACATCAATTATACCTCAATGAAAAATATACAGTTTTTCTTAATGTTTTTAGATAATTTGTCTTACTTCTAGTTATGTGAGAGAGTATATTATAATGATATGCACTGTTTAAAACTCTGTTAAATTCCATTATCTATTTACTTAAAGTAGCTTAGTTGTGTCTGACTTTTTGCAACTCCATGAACTATACAATCCTTGAAATGCTCTTGGCCTGAATACTGGAGTGGGTAGCTGTTGCCTTCTCCAGGGAATCTTCCCAATGCAGAGATCGAACCCAGGTCTCCCACATTGCACATGAATTCTTTACTACCTGAGCCACCAGGGAGAGATTCTATAACTTCCTTCTAGGGATTTTGCTTTTTGTTGTTGTTTATTTGTTTTGCCTTTTAGGCTTTGTTGTTGTTGTTTTTAATGGGATACAGGTGGTTAGATTAAATGTCTCCTTTCTGTTATTTATTTTAAATTTTATAATTGGGATTAACTAATCGAGCAATGAATTTTCATGACTGAACTCCCTTGAGTATGTGGCCATAAGTTTAAACCCAGTTAGTTAAATACTTAAATGCATTGGTTCTTTCACTTGCTCTGCTCATTTATTTGACTTTGTACTTGGACAGAAGTCTTTCAAGGAGCAAATCTGAATCTTCTCGTACATCTAAAATTGGTAAGAACAAGAAGACAGAACACTTCACCTCTCTTACCAGACGGCAGACTATTCATTTGGCATCTTGCCTGGAAAGTTGCGAACTCAATTATATGCACATATGGCCCATAGCAGTAAGCATTCATCTTTGCCAAGACTGATTTCTCTGTGGCATTTCCAAACCATGGCTATGCTATAAACCTTTTCTGTGTAATGGATATATTTTTTTTTTTTTTTGCTTAATAATTTCAGATTGTACAATGCTATCTCTACCATAAAAGTAACCGTGGAAAATACATCAAATAGAATATTAGCACAAATTCTACAAGTGTGCTTTTCCTACTGAGGTGCATTTTATTTAGGAAATCAGGTTTGGAGATATCTAGCCTTAATGAGAGGTAGTGGTAGAATTAATAAATCTCCCAATATTCCCTGAAGCAGCTGCTCTCCTTTGAAATAATGAGCATATGGTTTCATCATATTTTATTGATTTGATACCCTTCAGCTAAAGAAATATTTCAGTGGAATGCAAACAACTTTCACAATTTCTGCATATTTCTCAAGCCCTCTATTTTCTTGGCAAAACAGAAAGCTGATGAGCCTATGAATGAAAAGCTGAAGACAGTATTTAGATTTTTTAACCAAAAATGAGACAAAAGGAAAGATAGGACCCATGAAATATCTTTATTTCTGAAATGCCTACTTAAATATTTATTAGATTTTTCAAATGAAGCAGGATGGGCTGAAATAGGTTAATGGTATAAAGAAGCCTTATAGATGCAGGAGTTGTCAGGGTTTGAGCCAATGATGTGTCAGTATATACACTGTGAAGGCAGAAAGCAGCCATAACTTTCTAGCAAAGTGTGACCAGAGCTGATTCAAGTAAATAATATCAAAATTATGTAAGAACTCATGGACAAAATTATGTAAAGGCTAATTCATGGGGTCACAAAGAGTTGGACACAACTGAGCTGAACTGAACTGAAGATTCAATTAGATGGATATGAGTAGTAGTCCATTAGAAAATATACACAAGTCCAGAAAAGACAGAAAGAGGTTACATACAAAATACAAAATGTTCTGATCAGCTCAAGATTGGGTGGGAAGCAGCAGAGTAGAAAAAGAATTAGGTCAATGTGCAAGGCAACAGACAGGCAGCTAACATCCAAAGAAGATGTACTAAGCTGTTTAAGATTGAAAAAAAAAAAAAAAGAAATCTGTGTTTTAATCCTTATCACTACTCTATCAATGGTGTCTTTTTAGGAGAGCTTATCCTTGTAGAATTTTACAATTTTATAGAATACCCTATGTTCACAGGTATTTTTTCACACCGGTATTTTTTTTACAAGCTATTCTTTCAGCTAGAATTTTTCTCATTCTCCTGCTATGTTTTCAGATAGACTCTGGCTGGTGAGTTCTAACAATTAGATTGTTGATCTAAAGTGTAGATTACTGGACCCCATTCTCAGAGAACAGATTTAGTAGAAATCGGGTTGGGTTAAGATCTGCACTTAAATAAGCTCACTCCAGAGCCCTGGACTGAGAATTCTTTTCTGGTTTCCTGCTGCACATGGTCCTTGAGGCTCTGAGTTCTGGAGGGGCCTTTTATGACTCCCATCTTGATTAATTACCAAAAAAGAGCTATTTTCATGCACATTAGGCCAGAGGAAGCAAAGAGTACTGCCTTATGTATTTGTTGTTCTTATAGGTATAACATTAAAGAGAAATAGTAGAAATATATTTTAATGGAGGACTATAAGAGGCAACTCGGAGAAGGCAATGGCACCCCACTCCAGTACTCTTGCCTGGAAAATCCCATGGATGGAGGAGCCTGGTGGGCTGTAGTCCATGAGGTCGCTAAGAGTCAGACACAACTGAGCGACTTCACTTTCACTTTTCACTTTCAAGCATTGGAGAAGGAAATGGCAACCCACTCCAGTATTCTTGCCTGGAGAATCCCAGGGACGGAGGATCCTGGTGGCTGCCGTCTATGGGGTCGCACAGAGTCGGACACGACTGAAGCGACGCAACAGCAGCAGCAGCAGCATAAGAGGCAACTATTAAGTTTAGTGTGTTCTTAAGACATAGATTTCAGTGAGTCATGGTTAATTAGGTGTCTTTGTTGCAAGACTTTTCTAGGTCTTTTTCTGGCATGCCAAGCTAGCCTGTGAATCTCTGAGAGGAATGACTGCAGGCTAGCATTTCTGAAACAATTTGACCACAGGAGCCCCTTTAGGAAGAGGACTATTGATTTTTTTCCAGAGCTATATTCAGTAGAATACAGTATGGAAAACATACACATATAGCAACAGCCAAGGAAAGACTGCTCGCGAAAGCGTGCCTGGATATAACTGCTCATTTTGAGCG
Organism: Bison bison bison; assembly: GCF_000754665.1. NCBI lineage: Eukaryota > Metazoa > Chordata > Mammalia > Artiodactyla > Bovidae > Bison > Bison bison. The sequence continues at coordinate 178,564 of NW_011494931.1, forward strand.
GAAGCTGGACTCAAGAAGTTGTCAAGTTCAAAGAGACCACAGAAGAGCTAATGAAACCTCAAGTAACACTCTAAACCATTGTGTTAGATGCTACTATTTTAGGGAAAGACTGGGTGGTGCTCATATAAAAATCAGTGGTTGGTAATGACCCATCTGAGAAGCAAAGGTAATGACCAGGGTATTTAAGCTGCTTAGGAAGAGCTGCACACATAGGGCTGCATTGCAAATGGAAGAAACCATTAAGAAAAAGAAACCATTCAGGAAAGGAAGAACTATTATATAAGCTGGGGCAAAATCCCTAAGCTGTATAGAAGAAATGAATTCCAGAAACAGAAACAGGGTTGAAAAATACGTGTGGCCTGAGTCAATTAATGTCATCAAATGAACATGATAATATTTCATATATCAGACATTACAGTCTTAGGTAATACATTTTAGTGTACCTTTTATTTAATTTCTTTGAGATCTTATTACCCCACCATTTTAAGTGAAATACATGTTGACTTTAAAAATTATAGAGCACCATTTATTATTTTTATACTGAAAATACATGTGACTCACATCATTTCTATATTATCTATGATAAAATGTTACCAAAAATGATACATTAAAATGTTTACAACATGTTAGATAATTTAATAGATGATATATTATCTAACGTAATTCTCACAAAATACCTTAATAATAAAAAGATAAAAACAAAGTAGCTTGTCCAAGGACAAGCTTCTGTAAGCTAGGAAAGTGGAGAAGACAGAAATATTCATTTATGATAATTTCATTTAGCTGCTGTTTTCAGTTTCAGGTTTTATTTCTATTATTTGAGAATTAGACCAGTGTAACTATCCCACTTAAAATTATATCATTGTCCCTTATTCTCTTAAAAAGTAATGAGTGACAAAGAAAAATGTTTATGAAAAACAAAATATATAAACAGCTCATGAAACTCTATATCAGAAAAAAAATCTCATTAAAAATGGTAGAAGACCTGAATAGACATTTTTCCAAAGAAGACATACATAGGCACATGAAAAGATGTCAACATTACTAGTCAAAGAAATGCAAATAAAAACCAAAATGAGATACTACCTCACACCTATTAGAATGGCTATCATCAGTATGACCACAAATGACAAATGCTGGCAAGATTGTGGAGAAAAAGGAACCCTTGTACACTATTCATGGGAATGTAAATTTATGCAGCCACTATGGAAAACAGGATGGAAGTTCCTCAAAACTAAAAATAAAAAATATATGATCCAGCAATTCCACTTCTGGGTATACATTTGAAGAAAACAATAATTTGAAAAGATGTTTGCATCCCAGTGTTCATAGCAGCATTATTCACAGTAATCAAGACATGAAAGCAACCTAAGTGTCCATCAACAGACAACTGGAAAAGAAGATGTAGTGTATATACAATGGAATACTACTCAGTCATAAAATGAAATTTTGCCATTGGCAACAACATGGATGGATTGCAAGGTCGGATGGAGAAAGAAAAATTTTGTATGATATGTGTGCTTATGTACATATGTTCAGTTCAGTTCAGTTCAGTCGCTCAGTCGTGTCCGACTCTCTGCGACCCCATGAATTGCAGCACGCCAGGACTCCCTGTCCATCACCAACTCTCGGAGTTCACTCAGACTCACGTCCATCCAGTCAATGATGCCATCCAGCCATCTCATCCTGTCATCCCCTTCTCCTCCTGCCCCCAATCCCTCCCAGCATCAGAGTCTTTTCCAATGAGTCAACTCTTCGCATGAGGTGGCCAAAGTACTGG
>NW_011494931.1:180557-180829 GCF_000754665.1 Bison bison bison
CCAAGGCTGATCTCCCTCAGAATGGACTGGTTGGATCTCCTTGCAGTCCAAGGGACTCTCAAGAGTCTTCTCCAACACCACATTTCAAAAGCATCAATTCGTCGGCGCTTAGCTTTCTTCACAGTCCAACTCTCACATCCATACATGACCACAGGGAAAACCATAGCCTTGACTAGACAGACCTTTTTTGGCAAAGTAATGTCTCTGCTTTTGAATATGCTATCTAAGTTGGACATAACTTTCCTTCCAAGGAGTAAGCATCTTTTAAGTTC
>NW_011494931.1:180971-183663 GCF_000754665.1 Bison bison bison
AAGGGCGGTGTCATCTGCATATCTGAGGTTATTGATATTTCTCCCAGCAATCTTGATTCCAGCTTGTGTTTCTTCCAGTCCAGTGTTTCTCATGATGTACTCTGCATACATCGTGTACATATGTACTTATATGTAAAATCGAAAAAATAAACTAATGACTATTAAAAAAAAAAAGAAACAGATCACAGATATAGATTGATTCTACGTTGATCATCAGTGGTGAGAGGCAAGATGGGGTAGGGGATTAAGTGCAAAGTACTATGTATAAAATTAATAGGCTAAAGGATAATTTGTACAGCATAGGTAATGTGGCCAATATTTATAATAATAATAAATGGAGTATAATGCTTAAAATTGTGAATCATTATGCTACATACCTGAAAATTACATAATATTGTAAATGAATGCTACCTCAATAGAAAAAAGTTTGTTCTGCTGTTAGCCAATTATAATTCTCACAATATCTTAATTACCTTTGTTTATTTCTTATCACCATACCTCATAAAATTAACTGATTACTAATAATACAGTATACGTACTGCAAGGAGAGCCAACCAGTCCATCCTAAAGGAGAATGGTCCTGAGTATTCATTGGAAGGACTGACGTTGAAGCTGAATCTCTAATACTTTGGCCACCTGATAGGAAGAGCTGACTCTTTTGAAAAGAACCTGATGCTGGGAAAGACTGAAAGCAGGAGAAGGAGATGACAGAGGATGAGATGGTTGGATGGCAACACTGACTCAATGGACATGAGTTTGGGTAAACTCTGGGAGTTGGTGATGGACAGGGAGGCCTGGCAATGTGGACCATGGGGTCCAACAAACAGTTGGACACGACTGAGCAACCAGGTTTCTCTTACCTTGACATGTCCAAGGTAAGAGAAACCCAAGTAAGACGGTAGGTGTTGCAAGAGGGCATCAGAGGGCAGACACACTGAAACCATACTCACAGAAAACTAGTCAATCTGATCACTGCTGCTGCTGCTGCTAAGTTGCTTCAATCATGTCCAACTCTGTACGACCCCATAGACGGCCGCCCACGAGGCTCCTCTGTCCCTGGGATTCTCCAGACAAAATACTGGAGTGGGCTGCCATTTCCTTCTCCAATTCATGAAAGTGAAAAGTGAAAGTGAAATCACTAGTTGTGCCCGACTCTTAGCGACCCCATGGACTGCAGCCTACCAGGCTCCTCCATCCATGGGATTTTCCAGGCAAGAGCACTGGAGTGGGTTGCCATTGCTTCCCCAGGACCACAGCCTTGTCTAACTCAATGAAACTAAGCCATGCCCGAGGGGCCACCCAAGATGGGCGGGTCATGGTGGAGAGGTCTGACAGAATGTGGTCCACTGGAGATGGGAATGGCAAACCACTTCAGTATTCTTGCCTTGAGAACCCCATGAGCAGTATGAAAAGGAAAAATGATAGGATACTGAAAGAAGATCTCCCCAGGTCAGTAAGTGCCCAATATGCTACTGGAGATCAGTGGAGAAATAACTCCAGAAAGAATGAAGGGATGGAGCCAAAGCAAAAACAATACCCATTTGTGGATGTGAGTGGTGATAGAAACAAGGTCCGATGCTGTAAAGAGCAATATTGCATAGGAACCTGGAATGTCAGGTCCATGAATCAAGTCTAATTGGAAGTGGTCAAACAGGAGATGGCAAGAGTGAATGATGACATTCTAGGAATCAGTGAACTAAAATGGACTGGAATGGGTGAATTTAACTCAGATGACCATTATATCTACTACTGCAGGCAGGAATCCCTCAGAAGAAATGGAGTAGCCATCATGGTCAACAAAAGAGTCCGAAATGCAGTACTTGGATGCAATCTCAAAAACGACAGAATGATCTCTGTTTGTTTCCAAGGCAAAAACCATTCAATATCACAGTAATCCAAGTCTATGCCCCAAACAGTAATGCTGAAGAAGCTGAAGTTGAATGGTTCTATGAAGACCTACAAGACCTTTGAGAACTAACACCCCCCAAAAATGTCCTTTTCATTATAGGGGACTGGAATGCAAAAGTAGGGAGTCAAGAAACACCTGGAGTAACAGGCAAATTTGGCCTTGGAATACGGAATGAAGCAGGGCAAAGACTAATAGATTTTTGCCAAGAAAATGCACTGGTCATAGCAAACACCCTCTTCCAACAACACAAGAGAAGACTCTACACATGGACATCACCAGATGGTCAACACCGAAATCAGATTGATTATATTCTTTGCAGCCAAAGATGGAGAAGCTCTATACAGTCAACAAAACAAGACCAGGAGCTGACTGTGGCTCACATCATGAACTCCTTATTGCCAAATTTAGACATAAATTGAAGAAAGTAGGGAAAACCACTAGACCATTCTGGTATGACCTAAATCAAATCCCTTATGATTATACAGTGGAAGTGAGAAATAGATTTAAGGGACTAGATCTGATAGAGTGCCGGATGAACTACGGACTGAGGTTTGAGATTGTACAGGAGACAGGGATCAAGACCATCCTTATGGAAAAGAAATGCAAAAAAGCAAAATGGCTGTCTGGGGAGGCCTTACAAATAGCTGTGAAAAGAAGAGAAGCGAAAAGCAAAGGAGAAAAGGAAAGATATAAGTATCTGAATGCAGAGTTCCAAAGAATAGCAAGAAGAGATAAGAAAGCCTTCCTCAGCAATCAATGCAAAGAAATAGAGGAAAACAACAG
>NW_011494931.1:183763-184650 GCF_000754665.1 Bison bison bison
AAAGATATAAGTATCTGAATGCAGAGTTCCAAAGAATAGCAAGAAGAGATAAGAAAGCCTTCCTCAGCAATCAATGCAAAGAAATAGAGGAAAACAACAGAATGGGAGAAACTAGAGATCTCTTCAAGAAAATTAGAGATACCAAGGGAACATTTCATGCAAAGATGGGCTCAATAAAGGACAGAAATGGTACGGACCTAACAGAAGCAGAAGATATTAAGAAGAGATGGCAAGAATACACAGAAGAACTGTACAAAAAGGATCTTCACGACCCAGATAATCACGATGGTGTGATCACTCACCTATAGCCAGATATTCTGGAATGTGAAGTCAAGTGGGTCTTAGAAAGCACCACTACAAACAAAGCTAGTGGAAGTGACGGAATTCCAGTTGAGCTATTTCAAATCCTGAAAGATGATGCTGTGAAAGTGCTGCACTCAATATGTCAGCAAATTTGGAAAACTCAGCAGTGGCCACAGGACTGGAAAAGGTCAGTTTTCATTCCAATCCCAAATAAAGGCAATGCCAAAGAATGTTCAAACTACCGCACAATTGCACTCATCTCACACGCTAGTAAAGTAATGCTCAAAATTCTCCAAGCCAGGCTTCAGCAATATGTGAACCGTGAACTTCCAGATGTTCAAGCTGGTTTTAGAAAAGGCAGAACCAAAGACCAAATTGCCAACATCTGCTGGATCATCAAAAAAGCAAGAGAGTTCCAGAAAAACATCTATTTCTGCTTTATTGACTATGCCAAAGCCTTTGACTGTGTGGATCACAATAAACTGTGGAAAATTCTGAAAGAGATGGGAATACCAGACCACCAGACCTGCCTCTTGAGAAATTTGTATGCAGGTCAGGAAGCAACAGTTAGAACTGGACATGGA
>NW_011494931.1:185250-194431 GCF_000754665.1 Bison bison bison
CCTGGAGCACCGGCTGCAAGTTGCCAGCGTCGCCAAGGAGAGTATCCCGCTCTTTACCTACGGCCTGATCAAACTTGCCTTCCTGTCCTCTAAGACCAGGTATACAGGTTCGATCCCTGGTCTGGGAGAATTAAATACGCCACAGGGCAGCTGAGCCTGTGCGCTCTAGAGCCGGTGCTCCACACAAGAGAAGCCACTGCATTGAAAATCACTCCTACTGCAATGAAGAATAGCCCCCACTCGCCGCAACTAGGGAGAAACCCTGTGCAAAGCAATGAAAACTCAGCTCAGCCAAAAATAAAAAATTTTTAAAAAGAAAAAAAAAAAAGAACTGAACATGGAACAACAGACTGGTTTCAAGTAGGAAAAGGAGTACGTCAAGGCTGTATATTGTCATCCTGCTTTTTTAACTTATATGCAGAGTACATCATGAGAAACGCTGGGTTGGAGGAAGCACAAGCTGGAATCAAGATTGCTGGGAGAAATATCAATAACCTCAGATATGCAGATGATACCACCCTTATGGCAGAAAGTGAAGAGGAACTAAAAAGCCTCTTGATGAAGGTGAAAGAGGAGAGTGAAAAAGTTGGCTTAAAGCTCAACATTCAGAAAATGAAGATCATGACATCCAGTCCCCATCACTTCATGGGAAATAGATGGGGTAACAGTGGAAACAGTGTCAGACTTTATTTTCTGGGGCTCCAAAATCACTGCAGATGGTGACTGCAGCCATGAAAATAAAAGACACTTACTCCTTGGAAGAAAAGTTATGACCAACCTAGATAGCATATTCAAAAGCTGAGACATTACTTTGCCAAAAAAGGTCTGTCTAGTCAAGGCTATTGTTTTTCCTGTGGTCATGTATGGATGTGAGAGTTGGACTGTGAAGAAGGCTGAGCGCCGAAGAATTGATGCTTTTAAACTGTGGTGTTGGAGAAGACTCTTGAGAGTCCCTTGGACTGCAAGGAGATCCAACCAGTCCATTCTGAAAGAGATCAGCCCTGGAATTTCTTTGAAAGGACTGATGCTAAAGCTGAAACTCCAGTACTTTGGCCACCTCATGTGAAGTGTTGACTCATTGGAAAAGACTGTGATGCTGAGAGGGATTGGGAGCAGGAGGAGAAGGGGACGACAGAGGATGAGATGGCTGGATGGCATCACTGACTCGATGGACGTGAGTCTGAGTGAACTCCGGGACTTTGTGATGGACAGGGAGGCCTGGCGTGCTGCGATTCATGGGGTGGCAAAGAGTCAGACACCACTGAGCGAATGAACTGAACTGAATAATACAGTACAAATCAATTATGATACTGGACTGAAAGATGTTGCACATAGAACTGTAACAGATATAATAAATCACTCTTCTGTTTTTCCATGTTACAGTGAAAAGAAGTCATATACATCATGCAAGGGCCTTGAATAAATAATTAATAATTACTCTAAATGAAAGGTGTGGGCAAAGCTTAGTAAAATTCCCCTATGACATAAAATGTCATTTTCATTTCCTCTATTTCCACAGTTGTTTAAATAGGTTGTATCCTCTCGTTCACATCATGGAAATATTTGGTTTTCTATTAGGTTAGAAAAAAGTTTCTGATTATACCTCATGGTTGTCTGGCATTAAAAGATCATCCAGATCATGACCCAGATGTTCTGATCTTAAATACTGTAGATCATTGTCACCACAGTTGAGAATAGCTCCAGCTTTCACTGGCTTTTCCATCTGAGAATTCCATGAGGTCAACATTATTTTCCCTGTTTTTCAAGTGAGGAAACTGGCAGAGAGAAACCTTCTCAAGTGTCATGATCAAAACAAGTCACTTTCAATATTAAACTTTGAACCTAAAGCATCTGAAACACTGGTTTACCAATGACAGAGTAAAGTATAGTGGGTTTCTTATGTTCTAAAAATCCTCACTTCTTTTTAAAATAAAATATTATAAATAAGGATCCACACTATTTTTTTCAAAAAATCATTTTAGCTCGTATTTATGAGTCTACAGATGGCACTAGAAATTACAATAAATAAGCAAATAAATGACTATCTAAATTAGATAATTTGGGAGCATAAAACAATTTTTCAGAATATTATGAAATGCTAATTATTTACATGCTACTATACAGGTGACTATCATTTTTCTTGTAAGCGCTCCAAATTTTATTTCTTGAAGAATTAGGATAAAAGTCCATTCACATACTTATTACTTAGGGAGAATAAAAGGAAAACAATCAAAACCAGGGTATAGTAGGTATGCAATCTGTACTAATCTGTGATTTACTTTACTCATTTAACATTAAACCAAATTAATTTCATTTTAAAAGGTGGATCTTAAAATATCTTGGGTTTTTATGACATAATCAGCAAGAAAATCAATAATTACTTAAATACATATATATTAATATGTATAAAAATTTTCTCAAATTTCAGTAAAGCAGCTCAAAATTATAAGCAGAGGGTAATTTCTCTCAGTGATAGTGCCTGCCTACAATGCAGGAGACCCAGGTTCAATCCTGGGGTCGGGAAGATCCCCTGGAGAAGGAAATGGCAACCCACTCCAATATTCTTGCCTGGAAAATCCCATGGACAGAGGAGCCTGGTAGGCTAAAACCCATGGGGTTGCAAAAAGTCAGACACAACTGAACGACTTCACCTTCAACTTTCAACTTTTTCAACAGGTAAAGGCTTTATTTCTGGTTTGTAATGTGATTTGTACATTATTATTTTATAAATGTCACATATACATACACACACATATGTGCGTACATGCTGAGTGGTTCAGTCATGTCTGACCCTTTTGCGACCTCATGGAGTATAGCCCACCAGGCTCACTCTGTCCATAATAAGAATGGACAAGAATTTTCCAGATAAGGATACCAGAGTGGGTTGCCATTTCATTTTTGTAACATTATGGTACAGGTATTGTACTTAAGCAAGAGATTTCATTTCTACAAACTATTATTCTCACAAATGTGTGGAGAATAAGTAGTAATCTGTGTGACTTAATGAAAATATTCCTGAAATCATTCATCTTACTTTTCTCTTCATAAGTTAATATAAACCATGTTGGCCCTGATAGCATTTAGTTTTATGTGTTTACCTATTTAGCAGTTAGTTCACATCCAAAGAGAATATACAGATGAAGCAGTGACAGTGAAATGAAAAAAAGTAAAAGCCATTTTGCCATGTTAATACTTGCAAACGATTGAAAAATTATTCCCTATTTTGAAAAAAAAAAAAAACCAGCTATTTAAAATGTGCAAATGATAATGAAGATTAATTGAAATAATAGATTGAAAGAGGATCAATGGGAAAGCCATTTGTTATCTTCAGTATATAAAAAAATCAAATAGCATTTGCTGTATTTTGATCACCTCTTGCAGGCAAGAAAAATGTTCATTGTTGGCTGTGCATCTTATTTTGATTTAAAAGCATTTGTAAAGTAAGTCTAATTGTGAACAAAGTTATAAGGAAAATGCTTTGTTTATAAGGTATTTTGATATATAATTTCTGAATCTCACTCTAAAGTCTTATGCTCTTCAATACCCAGAACTTAGGCATAACCCAGTATTCTCCACTGTGCTGTCCCTCCAAGGGACAATCCCACGGGGTAAGATGAAGTCTAAATTACATTTTTTGACACAAATCTCTTCATACACCACACACACATAATTTCTGAACACCATTTCTAAAGGAAAGAGTGCTTATGAACACATTTGTAATAATGTGTGTGATTTCTGGCCTATATTTTAAAATTTCTGGAAGTTATTTGATAGAAAAATCAAAGTGGTACCCCAGATGACTGACTCTGTAGTGGTGGACAGTCAGAACCTCATTAAGCCAGTAAAGAAATGTCCAGAGAACTAGACTCTTTCCTGCATCCTTCAAATCATATCCTATTAGAAAAGGTGATTACAATAAGCAGAGGCAATAAAATATTAAAGAGCATGTGCTTCGGGGTCAGACAGGTTCAGGTTTGGATCCAAGACGCTCATTACTTATAAGGTGGAGACTTTGGACAGATCTAATCTTTCCAAGTCTTAGTTTTCTCACTGGGAAAATAAATTTAGAAAATCAACTTCTGTAGCTTGTTATGTAGATTAGAAATAATACATGTAAAACATCTAGCATATAGGTAAAAATTAACATGATAGATATTGTGTATACACAATGAATAAAAGGTCAGTATTTGAAGGAAGCCTTTAAGTAATATATGTTTGAGGATTATTCATGGCTCTAGAAACATGCTTGATTCAACGTTTAAGATAGTCTTGCCATATGGTTTATTGTTTTCCCTATTCAAAGTAAAAATGCCAAATGATGCTGTAAATAGGATTAGCAAACAATAGAATCAAGATAAATTGGAAGAAGGAAACCTGGCAACCAGGTGCCTTAAAAATTTGAACCACATAGTGAAGAATCTAGAATAATGATGAGACTTCCTCTTTAAAAAATAGAATTTGATCAAATTTAGATCTTTCATTTCAATGTCATCATATTCTTTTTGGTATTATATTGATAACTGTAGTGACAGTAGGAAAAATGCTCATAACTTTAAAAGAGGAAAGAATACCTTGATTAATACCTAATTATTTTATTAAATTTGACTCAGGCATTTAAATAATAATGGATCCTTTTTTATTCCATTCTATAAAACATGTGTATAATCTTATTTAATCCTCTCAATCAGTTTATGAAGATTCATCAGCTGAGCTAATAAATGTTCAAGTAGTTGCTGTAAGCAGGATTCTCTCTTTAAAGTAACTGTAGAGACTGAGTCCATCCTGCTCACATTCCAATTCTCATCAGTCAACATTTGGATCACAAGCTCTTACCTCCTCCACCCATCATGTGTTTCCCTTGCTCGTGTACCTTTCCAGCACAGTAGTTCCTAAACTCCAATACTTCATTAACTCAACTCAGGCCTCCCAAACCTATAGAAATTGTGACCTCAATTTGTGACCTATAGAAATGCCTTAACTCCAAGAGACAATTCCTATATTTCCTTAAGCTGTTCCCTGACCTCGTGACTTAAGTGAAACTAGTTCTTCCCCGACATTCCATTTTCTCTAGAGTTTTCTCAAGCTGCTGACATTCCTATTCCTCAGTAACCTTGGGGCTGAGATGTATGATCTTTGCTTTCCTCTCATCACTAATAACTGCCAAAATTTGCTTCTCTATCTTCTTAAAGAAAGGGAATTCTCTTTCAGGTGTGTGGTATTCAGCAACAGTACTTCCTTCCCATCGCTGTTTTTAGCAACTTTCACATCACCCCCTTTCATTTGTTAGCAATTTCATAGCTTGGCTTAAGAATTCCTCTGTATCCCTACATGCCTCATTCCTAAGCTGTGGCCATGATGATGTAAATGTCACCATGAATGGCTCATTTGACCTAACAGCTTCCCAGTGATTCAAATCATTCACCTTCAGTGATAGCCATCCCTCTGTTTTAGCTACTCTCCCCCATCACATTGGTTCTTGTCAACATGCATAACAGCTATAAAACTAATAATTAGACATTTCATTCAGAATGTCACCTACCCTCTTTTCAACTTGCCTATTTACTTTGGTTCTTCAACAAAAAGAGATGAACTATTGTGGTGGTTCCTTTGCTCCTTTCCTACTTAGATTTCATGGAACATCATCACAGTCACGCTCTTGCCAAACAAACCTTCTTTTCCTTAATTTTCAGTTGACCACATCTGCCCAAATTCCTACCATGAATGAACCTGTCTTCTCCTCCCTTAATGCTGGAGTCTCTCCGGGTTTCTTCCCAGATCTTTATGCCCTCATTCTTCTGCACACTGACTCCCTCACACCAAAAGCAAGTGTTCAATGATCCTCTATATGCAGAGGACTCAAAAATTCATATATCAGCTCCAGAGAGTATTTCTGATACTTTATCTGTCAAATACATATTAATATTCATAGAAATATATGTGTATTTGCATATATAGAATCCATATATATATATGACTTACTGACTTGCAATCTTTATCCTAACATACTAAGACAGTGTGTACTGTTTTTTCATTTATAATTTATGAAAGGAAAACCAAAATGGCATCAATATTGCTATGAGAGCTCTCTAAAATGAAGCTAGGAGCTAATGAGGAAGTGTGGAATGTACAAGTCCTCACCAGAACTCGATCATACTGTCACCCTGATCTCTTGAGTACCCAGCCACCCAGACTGAGAGATATATGTCTGTTGTTTAAGTACCAGGTTATAATATTTAGTTAGCATGAGTTAACTAAAACAGTTTTCATCTTCCTTTATTTGAAGACAATTTCTCTGCTTTACAACCAGCTGTTTTCATCAACTGCTTAAGTGAGTGAGATTGGTAATTAAAGGAGATCATATTAATATGTTTCATTGTCCATCTATACTCATCTGATTCACATAACAGAAAATGTTGAAAAGAAGATGTCATATACACAGTGGTGTATTACTCAGCCATTAAAAAGAATACATTTGAATCAGTTCTAATGAGGTGGATGAAACTGGAGCCTATTATACAGAGTGAAGTAAGCCAGAAGGAAAAACACCAATACAGTATACTAACGCATATATATGAAATTTAGAAAGATGGTAACAATAACCCTGTATACAAGATAGCAAAAGAGACACTGATGTATAGAACAGTCTTTTGGACTCTGTGAGAGAGGGAGAGGGTGGGATGATTTGGGAGAATGGCATTGAAATACGTATAATATCATATATGAAACGAGTCGCCGGTCCAGGTTCGATGCACAATACTGGATGCTTGGGGCTGGTGCACTGGGACGACCCAGAGGGATGGTATCGGGAGGAAGGAGGGAGGAGGGTTCAGGATGGGGAACACATGTATACCTGTGGCGGATTCATTTCGATGTTTGGCAAACCAATACAATATTGTAAAGTTTAAAAATGAAATAAAATAAAAAAAAAGAAGATGTCAACATGGATTAAAAAAATAATCATTTCACAATTGAATAAAAATGCTACCAGTTTAAAATTTTCTGTTGGGTGATTTTTTCATTTTCTTTTAAAGTCCTGAACTTAACTAGAAAAATATACTTTAGATGTCATTCTCTTCAATATTTGATATGTTCAATTTGTCTTCATGGGAGAGACAGGTATTAACACAATGACAGGATTTTCTGTCCTTGGGTTATTTTTTCATCTAGAGAAATAAACTATTTTTATAATTTATTATGTTTCACAAACAGAAAAGTAAGAGCAGATTCCAGCAGAATGTTCCATTCAAATACAAATACTGAGAAATAGAGAGTGGTGCAAGGGCCATGTCCACTGTACTAAATTTCACATGATAAATCCTCTCAAAAGAAATACCACTGTAAGCCTGGAAAATTTCAGCTAGAAAGACCTAGTTTTAAGATGTGCCATTAAAGATATCAATATAGAAGTTCTCAATTTCAGTCAATCCTGGGATTTTTGAGTTTTATTAAAGTAGAGGATGAAAATGTTCACCATTTTGAATGTATGTTTATGAAAGAAATCGCTGTGAATGAGAAATAGTTGAAAATTTATCAGAAAAAGTGTTAATGACATACAGTTTCAATACATTTATTTTGGAAGCTTAAGCTTAATGTATTTACGTTTAAAGATGGAACATTTCTATTCATGTTGACACTTCCCAAAATAAACAAACTAAATTTTATAAGGATACAGTGCCATTGAATCTGAGTGAAGGATAATCTAGCACCTATAATCTTAGTAAAAATAAGAGGAAAATAAAAGTCTGGTGATATGAAATTCTTAGAGCTCACAAATTTAAACTATAAAAACTAGATTTGATGATTAAAATCTGAGTAAAATTATTAGAAGTTAGATGAGTATGACAGGTAGGATGTGTTGATTGCAAGTAATGTAAAATTCCCATTTGAATAGCCTTAACTGGACTTTATTTGAAAATTTACTCATTTACTAAATAGATTCTCACTTATCAAGAATTCAGGGAAAGACAGGAAAAGACACTCCAGGGCTGGTTTATTCAGTGACATAAGAATATTAATGACTTAGTTTATTCCCGTGTCTCTGCCTCTAATCCCCAGTCCCCACATTTATGGGCTTTGCTTTTTGGTTTATCCGCATTTCCAAGACATCAAACCCAGGCATGGGTTTGTAATGATGGCCATCATCACAAGAGATAAACTCTGTATCTTCATTTTAAAGAGTGAACAAATCTTTCCTATGTGTTTCCTTAGTAAGTTTCTTCACACACCATTCGCTAGAATTAACTATCATGATTAGCCGAGACAAACTAGGATTTACTTGCTTTTACTAGAGATGGGTCAGACTCTCCAACTGCAAGAGAGGATGGAAATCTGAACAAAATCAAGCCTTTTGGGTAGAGGTCACATTATGGAGAGGGGTAAGAGAGAGAGAGAATGAATTTTCATTCACAGCAAGTGTGTGTTATATAATACCATCTGCTGCTTTTAAATAATATAAATAAATTTCCAGGATGGTCTGCATCATAACTGTGAAAATAATTGTCTAAATGAAATACTGATAGACATTAGAAAAGTATTTACTGCTTTCCTACTATTTGTCAAGACTCTGCTAGAAACTAGGAATAAAATGTTCTTTCAATTCTGAGTGTGCAGATGTTAAAGTTATCTTTATGATATAATTTTGCTACTTAGACTCTAAATGATTTTAACTTTCAGTTGAGTTCAGTTCAGTCACTCAGTCATGTCCGACTCTGTGCGACACCATGAACTGCAGCACGCCATGCCTCCCTGTCCATCACCAAGTCCTAGAGTTCACCCAAACCAATGTCCATCGAGTCGGTGATGCCATCCAACCATCTCATCCCCTGTCGTCCCCTTCTCCTCCTGCCCTCAATCTTTCCCAGCATCAGGGTCTTTTCAAATGAGTCAGCTTTTTGCATCAGGTGGCCAAAGTATTGGAATTTCAGCTTCAACATCAGTTCTTCCAAAGAACACCCAGGACTGATCTCTTTTAGGATGGGCTGGTTGGATCTCCTTGCAGTCCAAGGGACTCTCAAGAGTCTTCTCCAACACCACAGTTCAAAAGCATCAATTTGTCGGAGATCAGTTCAGTTCAGTTCAGTTGCTCAGTCATGTCCGACTCTTTGTGACCCCGTGAATCACAGCACACCAGGCCTCCCTGTCCATCACCAACTCCCTGAGTTCACTCAGACTCACATCCATC
>NW_011494931.1:194531-231761 GCF_000754665.1 Bison bison bison
GTACTGGAGTTTCAGCTTTAGCGTCATTCCTTCCAGAGAAATCCCAGGGCTGATCTTCAGAATGGACTGGTTGGATCTCCTTGCAGTCCAAGGGACTCTCAAGAGTCTTCTCCAACACCACAGTTCAAAAGCATCAATTCTTCGGTGCTCAGCTTTCTTCACAGTCCAACTCTCACATCCATACATGACCACAGGAAAAACCATAGCCTTGACTAGACAGACCTTTTTTGGCAAAGTAATGTCTCTGCTTTTGAATATGCTATCTAGGTTGGTCATACCTTTCCTTCAAAAAAGTAAGCGTCTTTTAATTTCATGGCTGCAACCACCATCTTCAGTGATTTGGAGCCCAGAAAAATAAGTCAGCCACTGTTTCCACTGTTTCTCCATCTATTTCCCAAGAAGTGGTGGGACCAGATGCCATGATCTTTGTTTTCTGAATGTTGAGTTTTAAGCCAACTTTTTCATTCTCCTCTTTCACTTTCATTAAGAAGCTTTTTAGTTCCTCTTCACTTTCTGCCATAAGGGTGGTGTCATCTGCATATCTGAGGTTATTGATATTTCTCCCAGCAATCTTCATTCCAGCTTGTGCTTCTTTCAGCCCAGGGTTTCTCATGATGTACTCTGCATATAAGTTAAATAAGCAGGATGACAATATACAGCCTTGACTACTCCTTTTCCTATTTAGAACCAGTCTGTTGTTCCATGTCCAGTTCTAACTGTTGCTTCCTGACCTGCATACAAAATTCTCAAGAGACAGGTCAGGTGGTCTGGTATTCCCATCTCTTGAAGAGTTTTCTGCAGTTTATTGTGATCCACACAGTCAAAGGCTTTGGCATAGTCAGTAAAGCAGAAATAGATGTTTCTCTGGAACTCTCTTGCTTTTTCAATGATCCAGCAGATGTTGGCAATTTGATCTCTGGTTCCTCTGCCTTTTCTAAAACCAGCTTGAACATCTGGAAGTTCACAGTTCATGTATTGCTGCGATGGCGCATGAGTGCAGCGGCTGCTAAGGCGCACTAGCGCAGCCGAGAGGAACTACCCCACGCCCGAGGGCAAGGGTGGTGGCAGAGAGGAACTACACTGCATCAGAGGTAAGGAGCAGTGGCTCTCCTTTGCTAGAGCAGCCGTGAAGAGAGACCCCACATCCAAGGTAAGAGAAACTGAAGTAAGACGGTCGGTAGGTGCCCAATATGCTACTGGAGATCAGTGGAGAAATAACTCCAGAAAGAATGAAGGAATGGAGCCAAAGCAAAAGCAACACCCAGTTGTGAATGGGACTGGTGATGGAAGCAGGGTTTGATGCTGTAAAGAGCAATATTGCATAGAAACCTGGAATGTTAGGTCCATGAATCAAGACAAATTGGAAGTGGTCAAATAGGAGATGGCAAGAGTGAACGTTGAAATTCTAGGATTCAGTGAACTAAGATGGACTGGAATGGATGAATTTAACTCAGGTGACCATTATATCTACTACTGTGGGCAGGAATCCCTTAGAAGAAATGAAGTAGCCTTAATAGTCAACAAAAGAGTCTGAAATGCAGTACTTGGATGCAATCTCAAAAACAACAGAATGATCTCTGTTCATTTCCAAGGCAAGCCATTCAATATCATGGTAATCCAAGTATATGCCCCGACCAGTAACGCTGAAGAAGCTGAAGTTGAAGAGCTCTATGAAGACCTATAAGATCTTCTAGAACTAACACCCAACAAAGATGTCCTTTTCATTATAGGGGACTGGAATGCAAAAGTAGGAAGCCAAGAAACACCTGGAGTAACAGGCAGATTTCCTCTTGGAGTACAGAATGAAGCAGGGCAAAGGCTAATAAAGTTCTGCCAAGAGAACGCACTGATCATAGCAAACACCCTCTTCCAACAACACAAGAGAAGACTCTACACATGGACATCACCAGATGGTCAACACTGAAATCTGATTGATTTTAACTTTGTAATCCATTAAAAATTAATTTTAAAAATCATAGCATGACTATTGCTTTTGCTGGTCCTGAGATATAAAATACTTTCTGCAGAGGAGTCCTGTGAAGAGAACACTGTGTGATTTAGGAAGCAGTATCACCAAGTCAAACTCTTCAATACTGAAGCAGAAAGTTTCATATAATTATTTCATAAAATATGCTTCAGCTTGGCTAGTAGCGAATAGCAATTTATACACACATATGCACTTGCACACACCCACACACACACACCTCTAAAGAGGGCCAAATCAAATGGACAAGCAGGCAGGAGAGCTGTTAAAGAGTCATGTTTTATAAATAAACACTGAAATGTTAACAGGTTCCAATAAGACAAGCAAATGTTGAAATAAAGTGAAGCAAAGCAAGTGTCTCTACTTAAGAACTTCTTAGAGTCTTCAATGTGCTGTAGTATTAATAATATAGCATGTTAATAAAATTTATTATATCCCGAAGTAAGAAATGGAGTAGAGGCTTTAAAGTGGAGGACAATTCACAGGAAGTTAAGAAGCACAGATGTTTGCTAATTAGACGTTTGCCCTTCCATGCAGATAAAGCTTCAGATTTTAAAAAAAGTCATCACTGGCAGTTGTTGTCTTTCAGGACTAGGCTCCTTATTTAAATTCTTAGAGGTTTTAGGGAAAGGTAAATGTATTTCCTGAATCTGCTGGGTCTTACGTGCCTTCTGCTGCTTATAATAATCCTCATGTCAAAGTGGCACATTTAGGGGTTTCATATTCTGCTCCCCTTCAGTAGAAATGACACTTAAGATATTATACCTCCAAATTCAAAATGTAGTGGCTCTGCTATTGAGAGACAAGAGGAAAGATTGAAGTTACATAAAAGGTTCCCTGTATACTATATAATTATTGTTTGTTCTTACAAGTGCTTGTGGAAAAAAGCAAAAAGTGATAAAAACATAAACGCACAGTTGCACATAGAAAAAGCAAAGTAAGTGAATATTCAAGGCTTGATAGCCCTCCCAGCCTTGTGAAAAGTATCCAGTGTCTTAGATGTTTTTCTATTGATCATATTAATATTCAGTATGCTAACATTTGCAGTATTGATTTACAGAGGAATAAAATAGCCTGTCTTTATGTGATTTAGAAGCACTAAAGTGTCAAATAACAAGGATGTATTTAAAACAGATTTTTTTTTTTTTGGTTAGTTTTAATTTTGAAAGTAGCTATGAACAGTGCCTTGGAGCATCTAACAATATTTAATCCGTGAAAACATGGCAAATGGTAAATCCTTGCATAGCTTGGAAGGGAACATATGCTCTACAAGAGATAAGTGTAAATATGTATATTCTGAGTTATACTTCATTTTTAATCTCAAGCTCTTTAGGGTGAATTGCATTTTGAATTTTAAGCATTTTGTTCAGCTTATTGAAGTAAATTCTCATGCTTCCACAATTATTTCTTCTTATAGGATTTTTTTTTTCCAAAAAAGAATATCAATTCTTGTTATCACATTAAATTGCCTGATGAACAATTACCAATTTTTGTGGCTTCATTTCTTCCTCTCCACTAGCTTCTTTTAAAAGAACTGTTTGAAGTTTGGTCCATATCAAACTGTTTTGTACCAAACTATTATATGTTAACATTTGGTATATAAATTGGCATATGGTCTCCTCCGTGAGTGGGATACCCTATGTTGCATGCCTCAACAATATCACAATGGAATACACTGTTGGTGATTCAATTTATATTAAGAGATTTCTGTCTGAGTGGTAATAATTTACATGGTTCCATATAAACATCTTACGATACCCTATTGAGGAATTATGTTTTTCTTTCCAGTTTTATTGAGATACAACTGATACACAGCTCTATAAATTTAATGCATATGGAATAATGATTTAACTTGCATACATCATGAAATGATTGCCACAAAAACTTAGTGAACATCCATCTTCTGATATAAATACAAAATAAAAGGTAAAGAAAATGTTTTCTCTTTGTGATGTGAACTCTTAGAATTTATTCTCTTAACAACTTTATATATAACATACAAAAGCATTAATTATATAGATCATGTTGTACATTATACCTTATTTATCTTGTACCTGGAAGGTTTTACCTTTTGACCACCTTACCATAATTCAAAAATATATTATTACTGACTATGTTCTCCACACTGTACATTTTTATCCCTGTGACTCATTCATTTTTTAATTGGAATTTTAGGAATTTTGTATTTTTAAATATGAGTTTTTTGCTCTTTTTTGAAGAGTTTAAGTGACAGTTATTCAATATTAAAACAGGTCATCAGTAGCTATCTACAATTTGGCAGGAAAAAGTTTTAAAATTAATCTGAGTATGGGGTAAATCTATTAAAGTGAAAAATATTATTGACAGTTTTGAAATTAGAACTTATTCCTTGTAAGAGTAAACTAATAAATAAATAAACATTTTTTGTAGGAAAAAGTACATTTCTATTGCCATTTTTATGTGCATGTACATATATTTTAGCAAACTGAAACCAAATTCTGTTGAACTTTTTCAGCTTCATCTGACCACAAGCTTTCTTATCAGTTCCTTAAATACTGTACATATGTTTTTTTGGAGAATGTTGGATTTATGCTTCTGATTTGGAGATAAAAATACACTATCCTGCAGCTTAATGTCACCCTGAGTTTTGAATGAAAAAAAAAAAAAAAAACACGTGATGTTCTTCCTGAGAAAATGGAGATGATGAAAACAATCTAAATCAGAATAACTGCCTGACCTTCTCTCTCGGCTCTCATATTTTGGCTAACTTCATAAGTTGTATCTGGTTTTCCCCACAAAAATTCAGTGTGCACTTTGGTATAGAAGGCAAACTACAGCACAAACTCCCTTGATTTATGGAGGAAAAAAAGATCCATGAGATGCGAAACATCACAAAATTTGGTCGAGAAAAATTATATATATGTCATATATGTATCTGTCTGTCCCTGTCCCCATTTATCTGATGACCCATCATGGAATACTGGCTATAATAAATTGTTACAGTGTATTCGGAGTTATCTAGCAGATAAAAATTTGCTTTGTGGAACTCTGGTGGAGGGACACCTCAAAGATATAAATAGTGATTTTTGAGAGATTTTAAGGACTACACTAAACCCTTTGACTATGTGGACCACAACAAACTGTGGAAAACTCTTAAAGAGATGGGAACCCAAGACCACCTTATCTGCCTCCTGAGAAATCTATGCAGGTCAAGAAGCAATAGTTAGAACTGGACGTGGAACAACAGACTGGTTCAAAATTGGGAAGGGAGTAGTCAAGGCTGTATACTGTTGCTCAATGATTGCTCAAGATATCAATAACTGTTGGATCATAGAAAAAGCAAGGGAGTTAAAAAAAAATAAATCTACTTCTGCTTTATTGACTATGCCAAAGCCTTTGACTGTGTGGATCACAACAAACTGGAAAATTCTTCAAGAAATGGGAATACCATACCACCTTACCTGCCTTACCTGCCTCCTGAGAAATCTGTATGCAGGTTAAGAAACAACAGTTAGAACTGGACATAGAACAACAGACATAGAACAAATGGGGAAAGGAGTATGTCAAGGCTGTGTATTGTCACCCTGCTTATTTAACCTATATGCAGAGTACATCGTGCGAAATGCTGGACTGGATGAAGCCCAAGCTGGAATCAAGATTGCCAGGAGAAATATCAATAACCTCAGATATGCAGATGGCACTACTCTTATGGCAGAAAGTGAAGAAGAACTAAAGAGCCTCTTGATGAAAGGGAAAGAGGAGAGTGAAAAATCTGGTTTAAAACTCAACATTCAGAAAGTGATGGGCATCCAGTCCCATCACTTCATAGCAAATAGATGGGGACACAGTGGAAACAGTGACAGACTTTATTTTTCTGGGCTCCAAAATCACTGCAGATGGTGACTATAGCCATGAAATTAAAAGATGCTTGCTCCCTGGAAGAAAAGCTATGACCAACCTAGACAGCATATTAAAAAGCAGAGACATTACTTTGCCAACAAAGGTCTGTCTAGCCAAAGGTATGGTTTTTCCAGTGGTCATATATAGATGGACCATAAAGAAAGTTGAGCGCCAAAGAATTGATGCTTTCGAATTGTGGTGTTGGAGAAGATTCTTGATAGTCCCTTGGACTGCAAAGAGACCAAACAAGTCAATCATAAAGGAAATCACTCCTGAATATTCACTGGAAAGACATGCTGAAATGGAAACTCCAAAACTTTGGCCATCTCATGCAAAGAACTGACTCATTGGAAAAGACCCTGATCCTGGGAAAGATTGAAGTTAGGAGGAGAAGGGGACAACAGAGGATAAGATGATTAGATGGCATCACTGACTTGATGGACATAAGTTTGAGCAAACTCTGGGAGTTAGTGATGGACAGTTAAGCCTGGCGCGATATTCTATGGGGTTGCAAAGAGTCGGACATGACTGAGCGATTGAACTGAACTGATATGCCAACCACAATTCTGTGCACTCTACATTATTAACTATTTCTATCTTCAGAGTTTCAAAAGAGTCTTGTGAGTACCTACAAGAAAAAGAGACACAAAAGAAAAAACAATAATTTGCATAAATTTGAAGGGTGAGAAGAAAAATCTGACTTTAGAATCCTCCAACTGAGTCAGCTCATGGTACTCTTCCTTGTATCTATGACAATAAGCTACTCTTTCAGGTTTTAACAATATTATTTACACATGATTATGAGGACATATCTGTTTTTACTACATTTATGATCATGTGTGTATATGAATTTTTATATGTATGTGAGTATTTATTATGGTTACTGTTTTCTTTTGCTATTTTTCTTGACATTTAAACCTTTGCTCCAGCTAGAATTTGTTCTTGTACAGGGTAAAGCAAGCATTCAGTTCTGGTTTCTTTCCCTCAAATATCTCTCCAAGTGGACCCAAGACAATATATTGAAAATATTTCCTCCACTTATTTGAAATACAGCCTTTATAATAAATGAAATTTCTTCTGATTACCAATTAATTTTCTTAGGTTTTTCTGTACTACACTTCTGTCTATTGCAAATAATAATATTTATTAATTGGGATCAGCCTGTCTCTTGATCTCCAACTCATACATTCACTGATGCTTATAAGTCACTTAGAAATGAATTTAGGGAGCAGAAGAGAAATGTGCTATAGTCCTGAGTCCTTCCAGTATATAGAGAGAGATGGGGAAAAGGAAGCCTATCCGGCAAAGGAGATTGAGAGAGTCAAAAAAGCCAGATGAGGACCAAGCATGCCATTGTCTGGAAGACAAGTCAGAAAATTCCTTTAAGGAGCAGGGTGTAAACCTGCCATGTCAGATGAAACTTTAAAGTGTTAGTCATTCAGTTGCATTTGATTCTTTTCAACTTCAAGGACTGTAGTCTGAAAGGCTAGTCTGTCCATGGGATTCTTCAGGCAAGAACACTGGAGTAGGTTTCCATGCCCTTCTCCAGGGAATGTACTTTAAATGTTGTCACTAATACTTTACATGAAGATGTGCTCCACTCTCACCATTGAGAGTGTTAATGGGGGCATCAAGTTAAGATGGAGATCCTAAATCTCCAGAAGGAAGTCTATTGGGCGTTTTCTAAGAGACATTAATTTAGAAGACTCCTTGGAATGTACAGCAACAGGAATAGAAGTTACAGCCTTGAACACTGGTACATTATCTCCTGTGTCATATGCTCTGAATAACTTCATAATCAAAGGAACCAAGTGTTTTAATAAGTCAGACCATTTGAAAAATTGATCTCTTTTGTGTTCAGAGAAAGGATCTTTTCCTAGATGATGCTAAATTAAAGAATATGAAATATCCTAACACTATCCTTATTGCCTAAAAAATAATGTTAACACTTCTTAAATTTTTCATCCAAGTTGATCTTGCTCCTTTCAATTTCTATATCTTCATTTTTACATATTTTTTTCCATCTTATAGTCTATATACCCAGTCACACTGATTTTTTAAAACTAGTTATAGTTCCATAAAAACAATATGTGTTCATTTCCTTTGTACACAATTTCCTCTTGAAAAAAAAACTTAATAATTTTGCTTTGAGAGTTCACTGTCCCCAAAGGCACACATGACATGACAGGTAGTAAATCCAGGTTATATATCAACTTCTCCATTTTCCTTCCTCTTTCTTTCCAACATCTTTCAGGATAAATTCAATTACTGTTTTTTCTACATAATTTCTGTACTCATAGGGATGTTAATAAAGCTCATAAAGTCTTTCAGGCAGCAAGTGGCAGAGTTAGATCTGTCTAGCTCCAAATCTCATACTTTTTCCACTGCTGGAGGTAAATTTTATATACTGAATTCATATTCATTACCTCCTCCATAAACTCATAACATTGTTCTCTAATTTGTTTCTGGACTAAGAGGACCCAAATAATCCAGAAACAAAAGTCACCACTCTTCTACCCCTGCCTCCATTTAAGTGGATACATGACTAGAAGTGTGAGAGTTCTGGAGACTAGATGCTCTGACAATTCCCTTTCGTACAAAAAAGAACAATATCAGGAAATAGTCTTCCTCCAAACTTTGATAACTTTTCACTTTTGAGAAATTACAAACAACTTAAAGAAACTTTTTTTTCTAATTTTCTGCTTTTCATTCCACGTGTTTATTTAATTGATATCTAAGATGTACCATGTCAACAATCATTGATTTCTCCCAAACTCCTTTCCTCTCAAAGGAATTTCCCCCCCCCCCCCCAACTCTTTATCCAGTTCCATGAATGGGCTTATCAGTTACAAAGGTGCTTACATGCTAAGTCATTTTAGTCACGTCCAACTCTTTGCGACCCTATGGATCATAGCCTGCCAGGCTTCTCTGCCCATGGGATTCTCCAGACAAGGATACTGGAGTAGGTTGCCATGCCACCCTCCAGGGGATCTTCCCACCCAGGAATCAAACCCACCTATCTTATGTCTCCTGCATTGGCAGGTGGGTTCTTTACCACTAGTACCACCTGGGAAGCCCAATTAGATGCTAGGTAAAATACAAAGAAACACCACAAAAATTAAGTCATCGGTAATTTTGTCTTTGTATAATACCACTCCAACAGAAAACTATATATGTTGTAGCCAACCATGTCTTTCCATTTCCTTCTACTTTTCCACCTTTTTCCATGATGACATTATTTCTTTTCTGAATTGTTTTTAATGTTCTATGATCCAATATTCAAAGTAGCCACTATAATTTTTCCAGAAAGTGAATAGATCTATTTCCTTTAGAAACTAACTTGTACTTGAATCAGAGAAGAAGGGAAACATATAATTAGACAAGCTGTCTTATTCTAGATTTCAAAAAACACAAACCAGGAAATAGTGTCATAACTAGATTTAGGAATTTGATAAAAATAA
Organism: Bison bison bison; assembly: GCF_000754665.1. Lineage (NCBI taxonomy): Eukaryota > Metazoa > Chordata > Mammalia > Artiodactyla > Bovidae > Bison > Bison bison. The sequence continues at coordinate 203,856 of NW_011494931.1, forward strand.
AATAAGAGTTTGTGATATAAATAAATGATACTGAATCTAATCTGACTGGTAATCTGTCATATAGATTGAAAACATTAGAGACAACAGCAACAATTTTAGGTAACCATCAGTCACAGTACTCTCATTTTGTGAGGCTGTTTTATGCATAAATAATAAATGCAGGCTTGATCACTCCTCAAACCCCAAACCCCACACACCTTGGTAATATAGTAATTCACTTAATTTAAAAGTATTTATTTGCATTAAGAGTTTTATTTTAATGCAAATATATGATAACTAGTCTAGTCCTTTTACCAATCTCTAATACAATCTTTGAAAGCCCAGTCCTCTTGGCAGGTTGATAATTGCATCTCCAAATTTAAATCATCAGTAAAGAAAGTTGCATTTACCTCATTTATCTGAAAGTTGATGCTATTAATCTGTGGGTTGTATTGGGTGGTCTGATTTAAGGGGTAATGCAAGGGTAATGTCAGGAAAGTAAAACAAATCTTCTGCTAGTATATTTTTATTTTTTTTTAAACTTTACAATATTGTGAAGAGCTAGGTAGCTCCAGTAACTGCTCATCTATTCAAACAATTGCTTAGGTTGCTGATCTTTATTTTCTTTAGTTTCATGAAGTCATCATTAAATAGGGAACAAATTGTAAATGATGACTGTATCATTTATGACTGAATCAAATGCCAATTGTTTATAATTAGATACATTCTGAGGCATCTAATGGTCAAGAGGAAAAAAAAAAAATGTACGATTGTTACACTAAAAAATGGAATGTTTCTGACTGAATCCTGGGTTTGAGCTTATATTAGTGGAATGTTCTTTTTTCTTATTACCCCAAATTTGAGATTCATGAATGGGAGTTATAATTAATTTTCTATTCTTAAAATATGACACCACAGTACCTAGCACAAGGAGGCATTTTTGTTGAAAGAATGAACTTGTAATCTAAATATGCATATGAAATGTGATTGGTGATGATTGTGGTCAGTGCATTTTAAGGAGGACCAGGAGGGGTCCTCCAGGGCAACCCATGCCTGAATTCTTGCCTGGAGAATCCCACTGGACAGAGGAGCCTGGTGGGCTACAGTCCACAGGGTCACACAGAGTCAGACACGACTGAAGCGACTCAGCACACAAGTCAAAGGGAATTGATAGGGCTCACATACATACTGATTCATCAGATTTACAAAAATGGGCTGAATATCCTGGGTACCTGTTCTTTCTATAACAACAATAGGTCAGTTTCTGGGTATTATATCTAAATGTTTGTTTTTAGTAAGAAATGCAATGAAATTTAATTTTTTTCAAGGAATCACTTATATCCTAAATCGCGTCCAGTCTTTTGTTATACATTAGCTCTCCACTGTTATTTCAGATATCTTTTCCATGTTGGACAAAAACACCTCAATGCTATTGATAAAGTTTCACAATATACAATATTTTAAGATTAGAAGTATTGCCTTCTATGCCATGAGAATTATTATTATTTTTTTTTTTTATGCCATGAGAATTAGAGTTGGGTGGCTGCCTGCCATTCTTTGAAACTGGCAGTATCAAGTCACCATAACTAGACTGAGATTGTTGTAGCTGTGTCTAGCTCCAACTGTCCCTCAGCATTCAGTGATAATCCTAGTTTGTTCTTTCCCATTTGTGCCAATAATTCATATTCTAGTGATCCAAATATTAGATGTAGATATGCAAATGATCACATTTGGTCACTTGAGAAAGCCAACTGATTTCTCTCTCATGGTATACTAGTATTTAATAGGCTGATAAACTATTTATTGAGTGTTATTCTGTGAAACAGAGTCTACATTTTATTGGTTGTGCCTATGAAATTGCCATTAAAAATAATATTACTGATAGTTTCTCTGCCTTTAATAGTTGATGTGTGAAAAGAGACAATCTAAAAATTATTATACGGACAAGTAAAATGTTACTGGTGACATAATAGGTGGCATTATGAGGTGGCATGAGGATTAGGGGAGAAAATATATCACATTTTTTGTTACTGTGGTTGACTAGAGAAATGTAATATTGCATTTAGTTGGACCTTGAAGGTTGAGTTGAATCTAGATGTAGAAATTTAGAAAGATAAATTTTATGGAAGTAAATTTTATCTCATATATGGAGGTATTGATTAGATAATTGAAATTTTATTCTCCATGGATAAAGAGGGAATACAGTTTTACTACAGATTATAAAACATCCCTACAAATTTTGGGGAAATTATGGAATCCATTGCTTAAATTACTGATTTTTTGAGGTGGTTCAGTTAAGAAAATTTTAACCAAATAGTTATCTAGTGGCTTTACAACCCAAACATAATCATTTCCTTTTTCTTCCTACCTATATTTAGACTGCTTAATTCTTTCCAATCAAGAAGGGTAGGAGAGGAACAGAAGGATAATTTCACTGTAGTCAGTTTTGCTATTTGTTAGCTCTGGTAAATGTTCCGGTACAGAAGGTGATAGGAAATAATGATCTCCAGTAATTGTTTATGGATAATGTTAAGTGGTAAAATGCTGCATCTGACAGCAGAATGTTGCATCTGTGACTCTTTCTGGAACTCCAGGATTATATTTCCATATCAAAAATAGCTTTATGTGAGCTCCATGGGTTAAAGAGTCCATATACATATATGTATATGTTAATTATTCAAGTTGTAACCTTCCTGCTTTACAATGGATAGATGAGAGCTATTTTGAGATCTATATTATGTTCCCAAATCAGACTTCGCTTGAAAAAAAATTAGTAGTGCTCATAAACATCCAAAAACGAAGAAGTTTGCTTTCGCCCTTTAAGTACAGCTTTAAAATCTCCTGCTGTTTTATTTAATTACAGGGTCAAAGTGTTTTCCTAGTGGGTGAGTTCTATACCAACTGATTGAATATTTAGGATCCTTTACTGATTAAAGTGAAAAGTGAAAGTGGCTCAGTCGTGTCTGACTCTTTGCAATCCCATGGACTGAATAGGCCAGAATACTGGAGTGGGTAGGCATTCCCTTCTCCAGGGGATCTTTCCAACCCAGGGATCAACTCAGGTCTCCCACAGTGCAGCAGATTCTTTTCCAGCTGAGCTACAAGGGAAGCCCTTACTGCTTAAAGACAAACTGAAATTCTTTTACTGAAGGACCTTAAATACGTGGAGAGGCAGCCCACATTTACACAGAAGGAGAGGATAGTTTAAAGATGCCACTTCGCCCAAGTTTATCTATTACATTGATAACGTGTTAATCTAAGTTCTGGTAGAGTTAGTCACAGGACTTGATAAATTGATTTTAAATTGATATTAAAGGACTTCCCTGGTGGCACAGTGGATAAGAATCCACCTGCCAATGCAGGGGACACGGGTTTGATCCCTGGTTGGGGGACATTCCACACGCCACAAAGCAATTAAGCCCAAGCACCACAATTACTGAGCCCACGTGCTACAGCTACTGAAGCTTGTGCACCTACAGCCCATGTTCCACAACAAAAGAAGCCACTGCAATGAGAAGCCCACACCGCAGTGAAGAGTAGCCCCTGTTTGCCACAACTAGATAAAGACTGATGCAAAGAACTGACTCATTGGTAAAGACCCTGATGCTGGCAAAGATTAGAGACAGGAGGAGAAGGGAACAACAGAGGATGAGATGGTTGGATGGCATCACCTACTCGATGGACATGTGTTTGGGCAAGCTCTGGGAGTTGGTGATGGACAGGGAAGCCTGGCATGCTGCAGTCCATGGGGTTGCAAAGAGTTAAACATGACTGAACAGCTGAACTGAACTGAACTCAGAGAAAGCCTATATGCAGCAAAAAAGACCCAGTGCAGCCATAAATAAAAAAATATTTTAAAAAGTTGATATTAAAGACCAAGGTGCTAAAATTGGCCAAGACTTTTGTGAAGAAGGATGAGGAGGAAATAGGAGAAAGGGGTTGCCCTACAAAATAGACACACAAAGTGATAGCTCTTAAAAGCATGTGCTATTGGTACAGAGACAGACAAACTGACAATTGAAACAGAAGTATATTATGCCTATCTGGAATTCCATCAGATAACAGAGAGGGGTGTAGCAAGGTACAATTTAGGGGTGGGATTATTAAACAAATGAGTTTGAATTAATTGTTATCCATATAGAAAAGAAAAAGAAAATAAATTGCCATTTCACACCATCACAAAAATTAACTAAATGAATCAGAAGCTCATATTTCAAAGGCATAAATTTTAAACTTTTAGAAGAAAGCATAGTGGTATATTTCTCAGTCTGCAATAGGGAACGATTTTTTAAACAAGACATGTAATTGTCAATCACAAAATAAAAATAATAAATTTTACTTCACTAAACTTTTAATTACCAAAAATCACCTTAAAGAAAGTGAAAAAGGCAATGTAAAAGTATTAAAAAAAAACAAACAAACAGAAAACTAGGCAAAACATGAATAGGCACTTCACACAAGAGTAAATTTATATGACCAGTAAACATAAAGAAGCATATGATACATCATCAGTAATCAGGGACATGGAAATCAAGACCTTGATCTGTTCATTTTAATAGGTGTTGATTGTAAAAATTTAAATCCCAAGATTTAGAATAGATACTGAATCAAAGACAAGCCTATATATTTCAAATGAATTATCAGGTAGTCCAACTTCTTTGGAAAACAATTTGGAATTATCTTGTAATAATTTTACAAGTTTAAAAGTTTAACATGCCCATACTCTACAAGCCATCAATTCTATAACTATACTTAAGAGAAATTCTTGTATGTGTTCCAGGAAATGGATCAGAATGTTCCAAGAACCACTGTTTATAGCAACAAATAAGTGGAAAACAATCCAAATTATTCATTAATAACAGAATGAATAAATAACTCCTTTTATATTCATAAACTATAATATTTAAAAGATGCCAAAAGTAATAAACTATAACAAAAATAAATAACATACATGGCCATATATATTATGAAAATAATTTTTATAAATCATTTCTGATACATATAAAAGGAAGTATGTATAAATACAACATTTAAAATATTGGTTACCTGGTTTGTTGTGGAGGGACAGACAGGGTTCAAATGATGTAAGCCAAAGAAAGAGCACATGTGGGGATATGTTATTCAGAAATATTTTAAATATTGAAAAGGATTCTATATTCATAGTTGCTCATTAAATTATTAAATACACAAATGAAAAGGAAGACCAGGCATGGGCAAATGATCATGAGGTATCATGAATATAGGCTATGATTAAATGAAGTCATGAACCTGAGTCAAGAAAAAAGAAGAGATTATGCATTTACAGGTAACAGAATTCAAGAAAAACAAAAATCACAGGTTGAAAAAGTTTTTAGAGTATGAAAGGGGAGAGGTGAAAAAAAGTTACAGAGGTACATGAAATTTAAGAATACTGAATAAAGATCATTTCTGAAAGCTTAAGAAAGCAAGAAGAGACTGCTCACAGAGAAATGATGTGCAGCTTGATTGCACACTGCTCAACAGCAGTATAGACTCCAGGAAGATGAAGTCATTTTAGAGTATTAATAAAAGCAAAAATTTAAAACTTAGAATGTTTATCCAGTGAAAGTCATTCAATTTTGAGGGCATAATAAAGACAGAAATCCATTACAAGGAAATGTGTCATCTAAGAACCCACATTGGTAATATTTTTGGAGGATGTACTTATGTACAAAACAGGTTAAGTGAATGTTGCAAAAGACAGGTGGACTAATTGTGCTCAGTTTGGGGGGAGAAATCTACTGCTGCTTAAAAAAGATATCTTTTTTTTTGTCAAGAAAAAGATAAAACAGACAAAAGGCAATCAACAGAACATGAGAACATAGTAAATAAAACATTCGTCTTTCTAGGAAAGATTTTATCTGAAGGAAAGCTGGAAAGATTAAAACCAAAATCAATAAAGGAAATAACATATTTGAAAATATAAGAGGGCAGAAATAATTTTGAATGTAACAGCTATTACCATAATTTATCACAATTTATATATTACAATAAATAAAATGGATTGAGCTCATCAATTAAAAGACAGGTGATCAGTTGTTTAAACAATCTAATACAAAAATATGAAATGTGGTATCTTTAAGATATCTGGCTAAAACAGGAGAGTGAAGAGCTGGACATGATTGTGAGGTCCATGGAGGACTTTTACCTATTTTTTTTTTTTCTTTTTGTGAGTCATTTAAGAAACTTGATTTAAGGTACAAGGAAGGAAACAGTGGAGAAATACTCAATGTTCAAGAGGGAGGGTAGAATCAAATAAGCAAGGTTTCAGAGGAGATAAGAAATGATGTAAAGAAAGACCATTGAAAAGATAAATCTTAAGGAGGCCAGTATACTTACTTCTGATGCAAAGGGGGAAGTAGGAAAAGTGTGGGAAAATTATTTTGTTGAGATAAAGTACTTTCCTTCACAGATCTGTGAATTCTGTTGATCAAATAGCCAAAATAGCCCTCTGAATAAAGGGGAAGATAGGAGAATTACAGTTTACAGGTTAAAGAATATAATCAGGAAAATAAACTATAGATGATTTAACAGAAGGTGAGTATGAAGCAACTGTGTTAAGATGGAGTGAGTCTCTCTAGAACTATTGGAAGTTTATAATTTTCTCATGTTCTGTTGCAAAACTTGAGTGGAAAATACACGGGCCGGAGTTTTTAAGTTACAATTGCACAAAGCTGGAGCTAGGGTGAAAGCAGAGGTACCGAGGTTCCAAAAATTCAGTTCGGTACAGTAGCTCAGTCAAGTCCGAATCTTTGCGACCCCATGGACGGGACCACGCCAGGCCTCCCTGTCCATCACCAACTCCCGGAGTTTACTCAAACACATATCCATTGAGTCCGTGATGCCATCCAACCATCTCATCCTCTGTCATCCCCTTCTCCTCCCACCTTCAAACTTTCCCAGGATCAAGGTCTTTTCACATGAGTCAGTTCCTATCAAGTGGCCAAAGTATTGGAGTTTCAGCTTCAGCATCAGTCCTTCCAATGAATATTCAGGACTGATTTCCTTTAGGATGGACTAGTTGGATCTCCTTGCTGTCCAAGGGACTCTCAAGAGTCTTCTCCAACACCATAGTTCAAAAGCATCAATTCTTCAGTGCTCAGCTTTCTTTATAGTCCAACTCTAACATTCATACATAACCACTGGAAAAACCATAGCGTTGACTAGATGGATCTTTGTTGGCAATGTCTCTGATTTTTAATAAGCTGTCTAGGTAGGTCATAACTTTTCTTCCAAGGAGCAAGCGTCTTTTAATTTCATGGCTGCAGTCACCATCTGAAGCGATTTTGGAGCCCCAAAAATAAAGTCTATCACTGTTTCCATTGTTTCCCCATCTATTTGCCATGAAGTGATGGGACCAGATGCCATGATCTTAGTTTTCTGAATGTTGAGTTTTAAGCCAACTTTTTCAGTCTCCTCTTTCACTTTCATCAAGAGGCTCTTTAGTTCTTCTTCACTTTCTGCATATCTGAGGTTATTGATATTTCTCCTGGCAATCTTGATTCCAGCTTGTGCTTCATCCAGCCTGGCTTTGCATGATGTACTCTGCATATAAGTTAAATAAGCAGGGTGACAATACACAGCCTTGACATACTTCTATCCCAATTTGGAACCTGTCTGTTGTTCCACCTCCAGTTCTAGCTGTTGCTTCTTGACCTGCATGCAGATTTCTTAGGAGACAGGTCAGGGGGTCTGGTACTGCCATCTCTTTCAGAATATTCCACAGATTTTTGTGATCCACACAAAGACTTTGGCATAGTCAATAAAGCAAAAGTAGATGATGTTTTTTTGGAACTCTCTTGCTTTTTTGATGACCCAATGGATGTTGACAATTTGATCTCTGATTCCTCTGCCTTTTCTAAAAACAGCTTGAATTTCTGAAATTTCATGGTTCACGTACTGTTGAAGCCTGGTGTGGAGAATTTTGAGCATTACTTTACTAGTGTGTGAGATGAGTGCAATTGTGTGGTAGTTTGAGCATTCTTTGGCATTGCCTTTCTTTGAGACTGGAATGAAAACTGACCTTTTCCAATCCTGTGGCCCCTGCTGAGTTTTCCAGATTTGCTGGCATACTGAGTGCAGCATTTTCACAGCATCATCTTTCAGGATTTGAAACAACTCAACTGGAATTCCATCACCTCCACTAGCTTTGTTCACAGTGATGCTTCCTAAGGCCCACTTGACTTTGCTTTCCAGGATGTCTGACTCTAGGTGAATGATCACACCATCGTGATTATCTGCATCGTGAACATCTCTTTTATATCGTTCCTCTGTGTATTCTTTCCACATCTTCTTAATATCTTCTATTTCTGTTAGGTTATTTCTGTCCTTTATTGTGCCCATCTTTTCATGAAAACTTCCCTTGGTATCTCTAATTTTCTTGAAGAGATCTCTAGTCTTTCCCATTCTGTTGTTTTCTTCCATTTCTTTGCATTGATCACTGAGGAAGGCTTTCTTATTTCTCCTTGCTATTCTTTGGAACTCTGCATTCAAATGGGCATATCTTTCCTTTTCTATTTTGCCTTTTGCTTCTCTTCTTTTCATAGCTGTTTGGAAGGCCTCCTCAGACAACCATTTTGTCTTTTTACATTTCTTTTTCTTGGGGGTGGTATTGATCACAGCCTCCTATGCAATGTCCTGAACCTGTGTCCATAGTTCTTAGGCACTGTGTCTATCAGATCTAATCCCTTGAATCTCTTTGTCACTTGCACTGTATAGTCATAAGGGTTTTGATTTAGTTCATACCTGGATGGTCTAGTGGTTTTCCCTACTTTCTTCAGCTTAAATCTGAATTTGGCAATAAGAAGTTCATGATCTGAGCCACAGTCAGCTCCTGGTCTTGTTTTTGTTGACTGTATAGAGCTTCTCCATCTTTGGCTGCAAAGAACATAATCAATCTGATATCAGTGTTGACCATCTGGTAATGTCCATGTGTAGAGTCTTCTCTTATGCTGTTGGTAGAGGGTGTTTGCTATGACCAGTGCCTTTGCCCTGCTTCATTCTGTACTCCAGGGCCAAATTTGCCTGTTACTCCAAGTATTTCTTGACTTCCTACTTTTGCGTTCCAGGCCCTATAATGTAAAGGACATATTTATTAGGTGTTAGTTCTAGAAGGTCTTGTAGGTTTTCATAGAACCATTCAACGTCAGCTTCTTCAGCATTATTGGTCAGGGCGTAGACTTGGATTACTGTGGTATTGAATGGTTTGCCTTGGAAACAAACCGAGTCATTTTTGAGATTGCATCCAAATACCGTATTTTTGACTTTTTTGTTAACTATGATGGCTACTCCATTTCTCCTAAGGGATTTTTTTTCCCACAGTAGTAGATATAATGATCATCTGAGTTAAATTAGCCACTCCAGTCCATTTTAGTTCGCTCATTCCTAAATGCTGATATTCACACTTGCCATCTCCTGTTTGACCACTTCCACTTTGCCTTGATTCATGGACCTAACATTCCAGGTTCCTATGCAATATTGCTCTTTACAGCATTTGACTTTACTTCCATCACCAGTCACATCCACAACCAACTGGGTGTTGTTTTTGCTTTGGCTCCATCTCTTCATTCTTTCTGGAGTTATTTCTCCACTGATCTCTAGTAGCATATGGGGCACCTACCAACCTGGGGAGTTCCTCTTTCAGTGTCCTATATTTTTGCCTTTTCATACTGTTCATGGGATTCTCAAGACAAGAATACTGAAGTGGTTTGCCATTCCCTTCTCCAGTGGACCACGTTTTGTCAGAACTCTCCATAGTCAAGATGGACTAGAGCGTCTAGACAACTGACCCAAGCAGATAAATCTAGAGGGGACTGATAGGCCTGGAAACAGGCAGGGACTGAGGAAATAAAAGTTCAGTGAGGCCAAGGGGATGGTTTAAATATAGTAATTAAGTCAGAGAGGGAAGTATAGAAGTTGAGAGATCAGAAGATGGCAATTTCACTGAGTTCTTTCAATGTCTGAACATTTCTGTTAACGTAAGAGTAGGTGGAGGATTTTTAAATTTAGGAGTTAAAAACCTACAAGGCAAAGAGATTGGAAGAGTTAGTGCAATCAGAGGATTACAAATGAGATGCCTTTTTCTGTCACTGGAAAAAATTTTTTTAATTAAAAAAGTTACTTCTGGAAAGAAAAAAAAAAATCAAACTTCAAGGCCCCTTCCTTTTATTTGCTATGTTTCCACTGAATTGCTTTATTCAGAGTGACTTGTTGCCCAAACTTCAAAATGTAGCTCCTCTATGGAGGTAACTATAATAGCTTGATGTGTAGCTTAAATTCCCCAGAGTTAAAATGAAGATATAAGTTTCAGAAGGTGGCATTTGAAAGCAGCATAGACTGTGAAGAGGTATGCATTCAGTGTGGAAGTAAGGCTGCCTGTGTCTTAGCGTGAAGGTAATTGGAGTTCCCCAAAGACAGAAAATCAATGCATTCTAAATGAGAATAATTTAGCTGTTGTTGCATCAAGTAAGCATAATATCACCAAAAGAATCTTTACAACTGTATACATTCTCATCATCTTACTTAAAATAATGTTTATAGCACTGTCAAATTACAAGTGTTACGTTCAAAATGCTAACAAGACAGACGATGACACATAGTCAATATGTGCAAAGCTTCTGTTAGCACTTTAATGCTTCATACAAAATAATTATTTTTGAGTAACAACTCCATTTAAAGTAAGTTAGCATCTTTCTTTTACATGAAGACTTTTTTTCTTATAACATTCCTCAACAATACAGCCTCAAGATTCACGTTATGAGGAATGCTGCAAAAATATCTTCTCATCTGTTCCCCCAGCAGAGGTTGCCAGTCACAATTATTGAAGGGCGTGAACTAATGTTATATGAGTGTCATCAAGAACCTTCACCTCCAGGGCACAACCAGAATAGCACATTCTGACCACCATGCAGGAGTAGAGTGAACTTCTTTGCAGCTGTAAATAAGCCCAAATTTGATATTTTCCAGAATAATGGGCAACTATCTTACCTTTAGTGAGCCTTCTCTTACATGTGTAGTTTAACCACTGAATTCAAACCCCTCTTAACAAATAGTATTGCTTAGTTCAGCTTAAGGAGGCTTATTTAACAATATGCAAATGTAATATATTGCCTAAGCCTGCCTAGCCTGTTCTCGTGTTCTTTTCCATCTGTGTTCAATTATTCAATAACTATTTCCATAGACAATTAATGTGGTAGGACAGATCACAACAATGGTGATCACAGTCTCTGCTTTCATGGATCTTAGTGCATAGTGAGAAGGATAGATTTTAAAAATCTATAAATATTATCATGATTATTTTATAATTAATATTATTAATAAATTAGTGAATTTTCCCAAGTGATATGAGGAAAATAAGATTTTCTAAAAAAGAAATACAAGATGGTAGAAATATCTAATTTTGACAGAAAGGAAGGAATAGATCTCTGAGTAATATTTAATTAAACGGGGATTGAAATAAAAGGTAAAAGTCCTTGGAAGTATGGGGTGAAATGTGCGAGCAGGAATGACTGAGAGGGTAATTGAGTGAGCCAGAAAGATCAGCATGTGCAAAGATCCTGTGGTGGGAATTAGCAGAACATGCTCGAGAAAAGGAAGTACAGCAAGGAAAATACAACATGGTATAAGATGAAGTTAGTGAGGTGGCTAAACAAGAGGATAAATGTAAATTATAGCAAGCTGAGCACCCAGCACATCCTCTTGTCATGTATGAAGCTTATTTCTGTTCTTCACACCTTCCATATATGATGCCCAAAAGGTTCTTTCTGCTTATTCAGGCTGGTTCTCCCCTGTAAATTCCCCATCACAGATACATGTGTGTAGTGGTCTCCTTAGTTATTAGTTAGCATACTAATAAAAACCAATGACCCCAATTGATAATGTTAATGAAAAATCACACAAATACTCTTTTTAAAAGTAGTTTGAAAGTCCTCTGAAATTTTCCTATGGAATATGTATGTCTGTGTGTGTAGTGGGTTTCGGAAAAGGAAAGTGTATCATTCCTAGAACAAGAGTCATTAATACTGCCCACAATGTATCCCCCTACTTAATAGACTATAGTTTGGAATAAGTTTTCACCTATAGTAAAGTTTGTAAACATTGACAAAAAGTTTGGCTGTAATTATGGAAAGCCATTTGGAAAATTCTTCAGGTATTTAGATATAATAGAAGAAAATATATATATAAATATTAAGCTAATTATCACTATTTAGTATTACCAACAGCTTCCTTGGTGGTTCAGGCATAAAGAATCTGCCTGCCAATGTGGGAGATGCAGGTTCAGTTGGGTAGGGAAGCTCCCCTGAAGAAGGAAATGGCAACCCATTCCAGTATTTTTGTCTGGAGAATCCATGGACAGAGGAGCCTGGCGAGCTACAGTCCCTGGGGTCACAAAAAAGTGGGACACAATTTAGTGACTAAACAACAATAATCTCTCTAAAGGAATAACGTGTGTTTGTGTGTACTCAGTCATGTCCAACTCTTTGCCACCCCATGGACTGCAGCCCACCAGGCCCCTCTGTCTATGGGATTTCCCAGGCAAGAATACTTGTATGGAAAATCTCAAGGGTATCTTCCCAACCCAGAGATCGAACCAACACAGTCTTTAGTCTCCTGCATTGCAGGCAGATTCTTTACTGCTAAACTACCAGGGAAGCTCAGAGAAATAACATATTTCACAGTTAAGGGAAACCAGATCTCTACTCCTTTTTATTCCAAGATTGACAATGATGAGAGAATAGAAAAATGTGAACTGTCAAAGCTTCTGCCAGCTTTTCCCTGTTACTGAAAGGGAAGAATGGGCATAAAAAACCCATTGTTTTCGCAAAGGCTTAAAGGCTTTGGAGATGTAAAATTAAGCCTGGAGTCCTGCCACGCATATTTTAGAGAACTGACTTGTTTTGCATAACAAGGTGATTTGAGTATCTGTGAAGGAACCTAAGGGTGGGGGTTAATGAAGAGGAAAAAGTGGGTTCTTAGAATCTTGAGAGGAAAAGAGGATGAGAAACTCCAAGATAGGAAACTACTGTTTATCTCAATGTTGTGCTGTGCGGTGCTCAGTCACTCAATCCTGTCTGACTCTTTGAGACCCCATGGACTGTTGCCTACCAGGCTCCTCCGTCCATGGGTATTCTCCAGGCAAGAATACTGGAGTCCTCCAGGGGACCTTCCCAACCTAGGGATCAAACCCAGTTCTCCCTCATTGCAGGCGAATTCTTTACCGAATGAGCCAGCAGGGAAGTCCAGTTTTCCTCAAACCTTGAGTGAAACATGCTCTTCTCATAAGTGCTTTGTTTGAAGTTCCTTTCGAGATGTTTGTATGTATGTGTGCCTGTGTGTGTGTGTTGGGGGTGTGTCATCTTATAAAGAGATTGAATTCCATGTCCATGTAAGAATAGAGGGAGAATGATAGCCAAGCGCACTGTGAGATACAAGTGAAATGGAGGGTTCAAATGTAGCAGAAACTCTGAAGCAGAATTAATTCTAAAAATGAGAAGGCCTGGGAAATTAACAGAAATCCTAAGTAGGGCCTTAGAATAGTGACAGAACATAGGTTGGGACAATCAAAACATCCTTTTCATTTCTCACTGCAAAGGACAGAGTGATAGCTGAGTTTCAGTAATCAATAAACAATATAAACTTACAAGCTAGAATTAAATTACCAACTGTGGTGCTGGTGAAGACTTTTGAGAGTCTCTGAGACAGCAAGGACATCAAAGCAGTCAAACTTAAATCAACCCTGAATACTCATTGGAAGGACTGATGCTGAAGCTAAAGTTCCAATACTTTGGCCACCTGATGCAAACAGCTGACTCATTGGAAAAGACCCTGATGCTGGGAGAGGTTGAAGACAGAGGAAGAAGAGGGCAACAGAGGATGAGATGATTGGATGAAATCACCAATTTAACAGACATGAACTTGGGCAAACTCCTGGAGATGGCGAGGGACAGGGAAGCCTGGCATGCTGCAGTCCATGGGGTCACAAAGAGTTGGACATGACTTGGCATCCAATTAAGAATTAATTAATTACAAAGTAAAGCAGACATAATAGTCATAGGTTTACTTTATCACTCTTAAAAATATTTCACTTCCCCGTGAAGCACTTGTGTCAGAGCTAGTAGCTTAGATACATCTCTCTGTGGTTTGCACTGCTAACCGCAGTCTTACTATATGATCCAGCAGTCATATATGAAAACTTATCTCTACATAAAAATCTGCACATGACTATCTATAGCAGCTTTATTTATCATTGCCCCAAATTGGGACTTTTAAATGGTTGGTGTTCTTTCTGCTCTTGTGTGCATGCATGAATGTTCAGTTGTGTCTGACTCTTTGCAACCCCATGACATGTGGCACACCAGCCTCCTCTGTCCGTGGAATTTGCCAGCAAGAATACCGGAGTGGGTTGCTATTTCCTTCTACAGGGGATCTTCCTGACCCAGAGATTGAAAAGTTTTGCATGTCTCCTTCATTGGCAGGTGGCTTCTTTACCATTAGCAGCACCTGGGAAGTCCCTTGACTAAAGATAACCCTCTTTCACTAAATGCCTGCATTACCCAGTCATATGCACAGGGAGAAGCTGGAACACAGAAAGCAGAGCCCTGCCTGGATATGCCATTGGTGGTACGTGCAGGACCATACGATAACCATCATGTGTTATTGTGTAAAGTGCTGGATACAATGAAACCAGAGAGCAAGATATGAGACAAAAATGCATCGGCATTGATAAAAATCTCATTCCAGGGAACCAATCCAATGTGCTTTAAGTGACATTCCTAATTATCCTTCTGGGCTGCATTTGTCTGGTATCCATTGGTAATATAATTGTCCAATTTTCCTCATAAAAAGAATGCATTCTATTTGCCTGATAGTTCATTTTAGCAGTCATGTGAAATGAGGGTACCAAGAATTTTTACTATGCTTTAAGGCTGTTTTCTTTGGTTGATTTTTAAAAGAAAACCAAGATCAAAGGATTTACATCCTTCAATTGAAGGATTTGCCTAATGGGAACATATTTACTAGGCTAAAATCTATACACATGATATCTTCTATGATTTGCTCATTTATTTAATTGGAGTCTAGCAATCAGTACATGTTTGAACCTCACAAATATTTAATGTGTGTGTACTTAATTATCCTATTCAGGTCAATCAAAACATCTGTTTAGGTAAAGCAGACAGTACTCCCAGTGTGCAGGTGTATAGCAGTTCTAAGCAAGGAGCTGTCTAACTCAAACTTGTCACTTTGTCACTTACTTATAAAAATAGATACCAGCTAGTTACTTAAACAGTCCACCAAGCCAGACAGTATTTCCAATGTATCTTCTACAAGGAGTTTATTCCTTAACCTGAATGAAGTTAAAGTCCTTAGGGCTTTTTTTTAACACTGCATGTTTCACCAGTTCAATTATGCTGAATATGATAAGGCATTATCCATGACATCCTATTACTGTGACAATTCAAAATATCATTCTTGGTTATATGAGTTATCTTTTGATTATTAGGAGTTGGGATTTTTTAGTTTGTAGAAGGAAAAACATGAACATGTAAATTATACTTTACTTCAGTGTTGTAATAATACCTTATTGGAGGTATTCTAAATATTCACCTACTCCGCACTCTCAAGTGATTATAAAGTGTGAAAGTGTTTTTTGCTCAGTTGTGTCCAACTCTTTGCAACCCCATGGACTATAGTCCCACCAAATCCTCTTACCATGGAGTTCTCCAGGCAAGAATACTGGAGTGGGTAGTCATTCCCTTCTCCAGGGAATCTTTCTGACCCAGGATCGAACCCAGGTCTCCCACATTGCAGGCAGATTCTTTACCTTCTGAGCCACCAAGGAAGCCTAATAATACCATTGGAGGCATTCTAAATGTGCACCTAGTCCCTATTCTCTAGTGATTATAAATTCTATGTCAGAAATCAAATTGAACAAGGCACCCCACTCCAGTACTCCTGCCTGGAGAATCCCACGGATGGAGGAGCCTGGTGGGCTGCAGTCCACGGGGTCGCTAAGAGTCGGGCACGACTGAGCGACTTCACTTTCAATTTTCACTTTCATGCATTGGAGAAGGCAATGACGGCCCACTCCACTATTCTTGCCTGGAGAATCCCAGGGACGGGGGAGCCTGGTGGGCTGCCGTTTCTGGGGTCACACAGAGTCGAACACAACTGAAGCAACTTAGCAGCATAGCAACAAGACTAAAAATCAGACCATGACAAAAATAATACAGAATTTTGATCAAAGTTAGGTCATTGTCCTATTTTACCAACTCCTTGAAAACCATATTTTTCTTAAAGGGCCTTTAATTATAAAGTACAAATTTATCTTTTTCTAAAATAGCCAGTATAATGCATTAATAAAATGTTTTTCTACACCTAAAATACCTAAAGACAAAATGTTTCATTTGTGATTGTCTCATATTCTTGTTGCTTTTGGTAAGTGCATTTTTAGGAAATTGTTATAAAAGCATTAGGTAGAACTCTGAATATCTTTGCTTAATGTTCACTAAACAAAAAGGAGAGAGAGCTAAATGGCTATTTTTGAAGCAACATACAGAAAAATAAAAGCCTCACATGTCAACCAAGGTAGCCAGAGATCCTTGGTATCTAAAAGCTCTTCTAACAGCTCATAGTCAATAAATAAAATTAATAAAATTGTGGCAAACATATAAAGTATTTTCATTTATAAACAAAAAATATTAACTGTTGAGGTATGAACTTCAGAGAGTTTCTGAAAAATATGCTTATGAAAATTGATGAGTATTTATAGAATGTTCTCAACATCTAAGTTATCATCATATGTATCATTCCTAAATTTTCATACATAAATTCTAATTTGCTCACCCCGTTATCTGAATATCATTATTGGCTTCTTATTTACTGAGTTCTGAGATGATTTCTTCTTTTGTTTTCTGTTCTCCTATTATCATTGATAATGATGATTATTCAAGCAAATATTTTTTATTTAAAAGAATCTCTATGTAAAAAATGAGTGAGTGAATGAAAATAGCTTGGTCATGTACGACTCTTTGCGACCCCATGTATTGTATCCAGCCAGGCTCCTCTGTCCATGGGGATTCTCCAGGCAAGGATACTGGAGTCCTGCAGGGAGTCTTCCCAACCCAGGGACTGAACCCAGGTCTCCCACACTGCAGGCAGATTCTTTATGATCTGAGCCACCAGGGTAGTTACTAAAATTTGACAATCATTGGTATGTGAAAATGCTAGAGAAATGCCAAGATCATCTCATTATATAAAAATCTGACAAATATTGAGAGACAGCCATGTAAAGGGCAAGCTCATATGAATTTTTATTGAACTTGCTGATTATGATTTTTAAAGGGCAATTCAGTGTCTTAAAAAGATGTGAAATTATTCTAGTTTGCAACTGATTCCTTAACAATGCTTGTTAAGTAACCTCTATACTTTCAGGGAGAAAAAAAAATGAGGTAATTTTTTCCTTTACATTTTAAACATATTTAAAAGACACGTATTAACTAATTTTCATAGCCATAAAAGAATGGTAGATTTTAAATATTAGTTTATTAAATCATGTAATTAACTATAAGGTAAAATTTTAAACCTAACTTTTAAAACATCAGTTTTACTTACATTTTTTGGTATTATATTCATTCACTTCCTAATGTATTTGCTGTAAAATATAATTTTTCTTGGTGAACATAAAAGCTCTATGTTTGAATTCAATGTGTATACAGAAAATAGCATCACATGTTGGTTTTTCTGAAGTTCACCATCTCTTTTGAAGTTTCTTGGTAATTATCTGGCTTCAGGAGCTTTTCTCAACACTAGAGATCCTTTAAATAATGTCATGTCTGATTCTTTGAGGCCCCATGGACTGTAGTGTTCTCTGTCCATGGAATTTTCCAGGCAAGAATACTGGAGTGGGTTGCCATTTCCTCCTCCAGGGAATCTTCCTGACCCAGGGATCAAACCCGCATCTCTTGTGTCTCCTGCAGTGGCAGGGGGATTCTTTACCAGTAGTGCCACCTGAGAAGCCAATAATAATGACCCACCACACCTAAATTTTAGTCTCTCAGTTTGTTTCAGTTCTTCAGAGAACTCCAGTTAACTGGTTTCATCTCCCTTGACCCAAGCCTTATACATCATAATTAACCAGGCAGTTAATGGATGGTCCCCATTGTGTCAGGGGCCACTCCTCATCCAGTTAACCTTTGGTATGGGGTCTTGTGATAAAAGGTATACCTACTACCCTTCAGAAGGTCAGATAAGTTACAGTTTTCCAAGGAGCTTTGGGCAGGTAAGAATTTCAATTAAGCATATTGCATTTCTTCACAAGGCAATGTCATGCAATGAAACAGACTGGGTTGTTGATTATAGTGGCTCAGTCCTGTCTGACTCTTTGTGACCCCATGGACTGTAGCCCACCAGGCTCCTCTGTCCATGGGATTTTCCAGGCAAGAATACTGGAGTGGGTAGCCATTTCCTTCTCCAGGGGATCTTCCTGACCCAGGGACTGAACTCGAGTGTTCTGCATTGCAGGCAGATTCTTTACACTCTGAGCCACTAAGGATGCCCTATTGAGTTTCTTCACAAGGTAATGTCATGCAATGAAACAGATTGGGTTTTTGATTATAGCAGCCTAACATTTGATCTTGAGTTTCCTGACCTTGAGCAAGTTCCTTAAACTTTAATTCTTAGCGTCTCTGGTGGATCAGCTGGTATAGAATCCACCTGCCATGCCGGAGACCTGGGGTCGATCCATGGGTTGGGAAGATCCCCTAGAGAAGGGAACGGCTACCCATTCCAGTATTCTGGCCTGGAGAGTTCCATGGACTGTATAGTTCATGGCTTCGCAAAGAGTCAGACATGACTAAGCAACTTCACTTTCACTTTACTTATTTATAATCACTCCCTGAATTTAGACAAGATACTGAATTGTCAATACCAGAGTTTTTTCATCATTAAATATAATCAGTAAAGATTATCAGTATCCATCACTAATTTTATGAATTAGTTGCTTTATATATAGTGCTTAGCAGAGGCTCTGGAGTATAGGAAACTTTCAAGTCAATATAGTTACACATATTCATACTAAGAAAGAACAGTTCTCTTGGTTTTAAGAGCTCTCCCTTGGAAGGCCTGATGTGCACAGCATTGCTTACAACTGTATAAAAAATGATCCAACAGTATGGTTAATTTTTAAGGATTACAAGGGAACTTTATATCCATCTCATCTTCCTCTTTTGATGAAGAGCCTCATCCATCTCTTTTGATGTTAAGGGAATTGTGTTTTGCTATCTATTGGCTTCATTCTTATCTCTTACCAAGGGAACTCAGACAGGAAAGTGGTGTGCATTTGCTAGGTCCTCTTAAATATACACAAAAATATTTCTTTGATTGCAAGTAAATAGTTTGGTATATTTTAGTACAGCAGTAAGTTCCTCTGAGTTATACAAATTTTCAGTCCCTAATCTTTATGCATTTGTATGAGTGTATTTATTTATCTCAGAGTGTCTCATCTCATCTATTTACTTGCATTTGCCTATCAGTCCATACATTTATACATGTCTGTATACATACAGTGTATGTATGTATTTTTCTAGACTTGTCTATATATCCAGACAGCTATGAAGAGATTTTTTTTTCCACAAAATTCCTGCAAGCTTGTTTACCATCATGGTTTTAGAAGTTTGACTAATCTGGTTAGAACACTCATACTCTCCAAGAAAACTACTATATTTATATTCAGTAAACATGTAACTAAAGGGATGCAGATTCTTTAAAATGTCTTAAAGGAACAGTTAACAAGCCCTGCAGGAAATAATACAGGTGGGGAGACCTCACCTAGATGGGTCAGGGAAAGTTGAATTTGAACTGTAAAGCAAACCTTTATTCTTCAATTTCATTGCTTCAGAGATGTTTTAGCCTCATGTTTGATCTTCAGTAGACAGGATCTGCTAATGCTCTCTGGAGGAGAGAGGGTCTGTGCCATGGAGGAGAGAAATTGACAAAGATATTGTGTTCAACTCTCATGATAAAAGTTAAAAATGACAAAGTCTGTTGGCAGTATATGTTTCCAAATTGAATTGCTTTATTTTCAATGTGTCACCTGTTTCATTCTGAATTTTTTTCTGCCCTAAGGTGGTAAACATTTAAACTATCTAAGGGGAACTTATTATGTAAAGAAAAGTATATACACAATTTTTGCCATGCAAATTAAACTCTCTGGTGCATACTCTCTTGTAAAGTAGAAGAGGTAGTTATTTGGACTTTAAGGAAGAACAATAAAATATAATTTTTCTATATATGTGTCTTTGGTGTACAGGACTCAAGTCACAGTTCAAACACCTCAATCCATTTATACACCCATTTAACAGTGTCTTCAGAAAAAAGAATTAGGATTCTTTACCAGCCAGTATTGTAAAATGGTCTGAAATTATCTCAACAGCAGCAAATCAAAAAAGAAAGACCATTCTTTATCTCCCCAAATTACATGTCTCTCAAGTGGCCTTTCCTATCTTTATCTCTCTCTAAAGTTCCATTTGAGAATAACAGAGTTATATAATTCTTTAAGGAAATGTGATCTCTCTTTCCCTGGATACACCAGCCTGCAGAGAGATAAGAGGTCACAAAACCATTATTTTCCTAGAGTTTTCCTATCTCATCATTAAAACCAGTTTTCTTCAAACTCTGCCATATAGCTGAGATTTCCCAAGAGGTGCATAATGACATGCCACAAATCAACCTTCCAGGCTACCTTTTTGACTTCTCTTCCAGCTTAACTAATTTTGATGATACGGGGGTTAGTTTAATGTATTAATTTAGCTGGCTACACAGTGCCCAGATTAAACATATCTGGGGGTGGCTTGTGGGTGAAGCTGTGTCCAGATGTGACTAGCATTTGAATCTCTGGGCTCAGTAAAGCACCACTGCCCTCCCCAGTGTGGTGGACCTCATCCAGTCTATTGAGGGCTTAAACAGAATAGAAGCCAGAGAAAGAAGGAATTCACCCCTATTTCCTGCCTCACTCTGTAAGCTAGGATGTCTCATCTCATCTTCCAACTTTGAACTGGGATCACACCATTGGCTCCCCTGGAGGACAGGCCTTCAGACTGGAACTGAATGACACCATCTGCTTTTCTAGGTCTCTAGCCTGCAGACAGATCCTGAGACTTTTCAGCCTCCACAGTCATGGTTCTGTTTCCCTGGAGAACCCTGACTAAAACAATGTCTCTGTTATTCTCCAGAAAAGGAATTTGAACTATAAAGCCAAAGCACACAGAATTCGCTGCTGCTGCTGCCTATCATCCCGGGCAGGCATCAGGGCTGCCTGTCCCTGAAGCCCTTACTTCCTGAATATACCATTCTGGATGCTCTGCTCACTTTATGGCTATCCTGGACACCACTGCAGCTAGCCACTGGGAGATAGCCACTGGGGCCAGTGCCAATGAAGTTCTACACTGCAGAAGTCACTGAGAGATATAATGGCCCCTTCTGTCTGTACTTCTGGCATCATCTCTCATTCTGGCCCATATGATGGCATTGTCACTCTTTGCCTTTATAAGTGCTGACAGCAACAGTTCTGATGCTCCATGCCCTTAATACTTCGAGGAGGCTTTAAGAAAGTGACATTTTAGTTTTCACTTGCTCTTTTATTACAGATTTCTTACCTAAGGATCAAGATATAAATTTGTAAGGGTTGGATACAGAACAACATGAGGGACAGGCATCAAGCTACATTCAAATTTGCCCTCTAGCCGGAATCTACTGCTTTTGAACCAGACTAGCACACTTTTACTTGTAGAATCTTGTAGAACATAAGATTTTTTGGTTTTCATATAACTATGTCTCCTGAATGGTCAACCTTCAAGAATGCTAGACATATCCAAGTATTCGTCAATGCTAGGCTGAACACAGAAAAGGTTCCAAGTGGGGTTTTTGATAAATAGCACTTAAATAATTGCCTCCATGTGACACATATCACGCCAGAGCAGTCTGGAACTAAGGCTGGAATGATCAACTTTTTTAGAGCACTTAGTGATATAGGAAATGAAAAGAATGAATGTAAAATCATACTCAAGGTGTTCCTTACTTGGATTAGTAGCTAAAGTTCTATTTGTGATTATCTAATATTGGAGAATAAAAAGGGGGAGAGAAAGTTATTTTCTGAGACATAATTATTTTGATTTTTCTTCCCTTTGAAAAATAGAATTGAAAGTCTCACTAATGTCAGAGTTCCAAGAGGATGTTTTGCCTTAAATATTGATAATGAATCAAAGAAAATTGTATTGGTTAATATAATGTAGGTTAAAAAAAATCTGATTTAATAGAGATAACAATGAGAGCATATAGAAATTTTATTTTTCTCTTCTGTCTACATCCTAGGAGGAAAAAACCCAATGGGAAACAATCTTCCTATAAGCAAAGTGACAGCCATGGAAAATAGGGACTAGGAAAATTCTGGATCTGCTCTGATTAATAGAAAATGATTTGTGTAGGAGTTGGAGAGTAATGCAAGTCAGAGACCTGGAGACAGACAGGAACTGCTACCTTGGTCATTTAATTATCATGTATAGATAATCCACACAGCATCAGCTCCAGCATCCTCTAGTTTCAGGGCAAGAGCCAGTCACCCAAACTGTCATAGTCTAGGGGGTGGTTTTAGCACAACGCCAGCCAAAGGCTACATACATCCTGAAAACAAAATACCAACAAATTGAAAATGTTTATTCTCATGATACAGGTGGGAGAATGAACAAAAAGTATGGTAGATATGGTATCCCTTATTTTTTTGTCTACAGAATAAACAGACCTCACTGGTTTGTTTTTTGTTGTTGTTGTTGTTGTTGTTGTTCTAGATACCAGATAAGGTGTGAGATAGTAGAAGCTGAAAAAGCTTTTCCATAAAATTTTAAACTAGTGCAGAACCATATTCTGTAAAACTATCTCTTTCTGGGTTCTCCCAAAGTCCTAAGGATGTCTTGAAATGTTCCAAGGACAGTAACCATGTTTGTAAAGAAATATTCGGTGGAATAATTTTTAATGTTTATTTTCTATAAGAATATGTGTCTATAAATATAAAAATCATCTTTTTAAATTTCTCATGATAACCTTTTAAAAGGACCTGGATCTTCTATATCATCCCAAGAGTTCCAATTTTCTAAAGCAAGCCGAGTTTTATAATTAAAAGTTTATGTTTGTTGCAATTAGCATGTGAGTTAATGATAGTAGTTTATGATATAATCAGTTCTGGTCCCAGATTTGCTCCTGGATACAAGAAATACACATGCAGAGTCACTTAACTCTTTGGAGTCTGATTTTGCTATCTGTAAAATGTGGAGTTGCATCAGAGAGTCCCTTTGTTTCACATTTTGGAAAAAAAAAATATTAGTGAAGTATAGTCGATTTATAGCATTGTATTTAATTTCTGCTGTACAGCAAGGTGACTCAGTTATACATATTCTTTCCATATTCTTTCCCATTTTGGTTTATCATAGGGTATTGAATATTGGTCCCTGTGCTGTACAGTAGGACTTTGTTGTGTATCTGTCCTCTATAAGATAGTTTGCATCTGCTAATCCAAACTCCCGGTCCTGCTCTCCTCCAACCCCCCTAAGAGAGGCCCTTTTGATTTGAAATGATTTTCTAGCTAAAATCATAATTTTAAGTTTTAGATTGTAATATTACATTACTACCAAATCTTATAGTCATTTTTTTGCTTTTTATGCCTATTAGAGAAGTGAATTGACAGTCCTTGTGCCAGGCAGTATCCTGGATGGTCTCTGTCTATAAAATGTTATCCAGATTTCACAACCCTTCCTTTGTTGTGGTCCCCTTTCATTCTAAATGAGGAAATGGGCTTTTGAGGAGTAGTAGACTTCCTCACATTTATATTGTAGAGCTAAAAGTTGAAAATAGGGCTGCTTAACTTCTAATTCCTTGTGGCTTCTACTAAAACAGTCTTTTATTAATCCCATCTGTGACTTACTTGTCTCCAAATATTAAATCTGAATGCAATCCTCCATTGCATTATTGTTTCTGTGTAAAAATACTAAAATTTTATGACTATACACTTTACAATATGTACATGCACTTCACAACATAGCTCCAGAGACAGCATTAGTGTAAAAGTAGCAAGTATATACTTAGCACATCGAGCGTGCTATGTCAGTAGCAATGTAAACAGAAAGTTGATGCTCTTTGGATTAATTTAAAAAAACAAATTTCCATAACTAATTGCCATTCAACATTAAGAACTCTGTAGAAATATGATAAAATTATAAAATATGAATTTGTATTATTCTCTCTCTCCTTTATGTATCTTGAAACTGCCTTTAAGCACTCAGAAGCACCCCTGTGGCATTGAGAGAAAAGAATATTACTAGACAGAGAGAGAAAGACACCATTGATATTCACTGTTTCGAAATATAAACTATGCAGTTTAGAGTAAGAAAGGAGGGAATTCCTTGGCCATCCAAGAGTTAGGACTCAGCACTTTCACTGTCATGGCCCAGGTTCAACACCTGGTCAGAGAACTAAGATCCTGCCATGACATGTGCCCTGGCCAAAAGGAATAAAAAGAGAAAATCTTGTAGATAAGGGAACATAGGAACTTTGTGGAGGATCCCTGTTGACAATCTCTGCCCTGCAGTAACTAAAGGACAGCAGAAATTGGTATTCTTTCTCCTTTCATCTAGAGTGCAAGGGAGATTACATAAAGGAGGGAGCTAGAGAAAGGAATCCTTTAAATCTGTGTATGAAGCTTAGGCTCATCCCCAAGTGGTTTACTCATAAAACCAAGCATAATCAAAAGAGCAAAACTTTGAGAGAAGAGCTGTGGTATGGAATACCACCCAGGATTCAAACTGATTTCTCTGTAATACACAGGTGAGGCTGACCAAAGGAGCACAGAAAAAGCTTTGTAATCTAAACTGCCATTTGAACCACAGGCCATGAAAGAGGGATTCTGAAACTAAATACTCCAGCTCATATGAAAGATTTAAACAGCAACCAGAGGCAAGAGAATAATATTCAAAATATCCATGATACACTTCAAAATTATTCAACATAGCAAGAATCAGGAAAATCTCAAGTCAAATAAGAAGAGATAGATGACAATGCTAAGAAAACACAGATATTAGAATTATCTCTCAAGAACTTTAAATTAAGGGGCCTCCCTGGTGGCTCCATGGTAAAGAATCCACCTGCAATGCAGGAGACCTGGGTTCAGTCCTGGGTTGGGAAGACCCCGTAGAGCTGGGCAAGGCAACCCACTCTAGTATTCTTGCCTTAAGAAGCCCATGGACAGAGAAGCCTGGTGGGCTACAGTCCATAGGTTGCACAGAATTGGACAGGACTGAAGCGACTGAGCACACAGGCATGAATTTAAAACAGATACTACAAAAATGCTCTAGTAAGAAGTCATGAATTCTTCTGAAACAATTGGAAAGCTGTCTTAGCAAAGAAGCAGAAGATATAAAGAGCCAAATGAAAACTTCAGAAGTGAAAAATACAATAAGTGAAATGTTAAAAACTTATTAGATGGGCTCAATAAAAACTTGCATAAGAATAAAAACAACCTAACTTTTTATGTTAAAGGCAGACTTACTGAGGTGCTTATCCAAACTGGATATACAGAGGAAATAAATACACAAGAAGATATCCAATATCATAAACCATTAATTAGATGCAACTTAAACCCACAATTGAATATGGCTTTACAGCCATTAGAATTGCTAAGACACGGAACGCTATTACAAGGGCAGGTGAGGATGAAGAGCAGGCATTGCTTGTAGAATGTAAAACAGTACAAATCCTCTGGAAAACATTTTGGCTGTCTCTTATAAAGTTAAACATATATTTATCATATGACTCAGCCATCCAACTCCTGAGTATTTAACCTGGAGAAAGAAGAGTTTATATTTATGGAAATTCCTGTACATGAATACATGGATATTTATAACAGCTTTAGGGTTCCAAATAGCTCAGTTGGTTTATTTGTAACAGTAAAAAACTGGAAAAAACCCAAATCCTTTCATGAATGAAGGAATGAATAAGCCATATTTCACTCTCTGAATAGAATACTACTCAACATTAAAAAAAAAAAAAAGCACCATACTATTTATGCCTATTTCAACTTGGATGAATTCCAAGGGAATTATGCTAAATGAAAAAAAAAAAAAAGCCAATCTGAAAATAATACATATGGGAATAATTCCATTTATACCACATTCTTAAAATAACTAAATGATACTGATGGGGAACATAGCAATCACTTTTGGATATTAGGTTTGCATGAAGGCTGTGAATACAAAGGGATAGCATTAAGCAGCTTCTTTAGGATGACAAAATATTTTTGATTCTGATAATGGTACTGGTTACTTAAATATGTATGTATGATATAATCTCATAGAATTATATATACACAAAAGACTGCCTATAAGAACTAATTAAACCTAAATATGGTCTATAGTTAATAATATTTTATGTTAATATTATTTTCCTGGTTTTGACAATTGTACTATGGTTATACAAGATGTCATCACTGAGAGAATCCAGGTGAAGGTTAACGGGAACTCTGGAATTTTTCCAGCATCTTTCAGCTTAAAATTATCTCAAAATATAATCTTAGAAAACATCTAATTCTAACAGAAATATATAGTGAGCTTGGTAATCTACAGATTTAATGTAATCCCTATTGAATTACCAATGGCATATTTCACAGAATTAGAACAAAACATTTTACAATTTGTATGGAAACACAAAAGACCCCGAGTAGCCAAAGCAATCTTGAGAAAGAAAAGCAGCTGGAGGAATCAGACTACTATATTACAAAGCTACAGTTATCAAGACAGTATGCTACTGGCACAAAAACAGAAATATAGATGAATAGGACAGGATAGAAAATTCAGAGATAAACTCATGCACCCATGGTCACCTGCTGCTGCTGCTAAGTCACTTCAGTCATGTCCGACTCTGTGTGACCCCATAGACTGTAGCCCACCAGGCTCCACTGTCCCTGGGATTCTCCAGGCAAGAACACTGGAGTGGGTTGCCATTTCCTTCTCCAATGCATGAAAGTGAAAAGTGAAAGTGAAGTCACTCAGTCGTGTCCGACCGTCAGCAACCCCATGAACTGCAGCCTTCCAGGCTCCTCTGTCCATGGGATTTTTCCAGGCAAGAGTACTGGAGTGGGGTGCCATTGCCTTCTCCGACCCATGGTCACCTAATCTATGACAAAAGATGCAAGAATATGCAATAAAGAAAAGACATTCTCTTTGATAAACGGTGCTTGGAATATTGAACATCTACATGTAAAAGAATGAAATTAGAACACTCTCTAACACCATACACAAAAATAAACTCAAAGTGGATTAAAGACCTACATATAGGCAGGATAGCATAAAACTCTTAGAGAAAAACACAGACAGCACATACTTTTAAGTAAATCACAGAAAGATCTGTTTTAATTCACCCCTAGAACAATAAAATTAAGAACAAAAATGAGATCTAATTAAACTTAAAAACTTTTGCACAGCAAGTTCAGTCAGTTCAGTCACTCAGCCGTGTCTGACTCTTTGCGACCCCATGAATCACAGCACACCAGGCCTCCCTGTCCATCACCAACTCCCAGAGTCTACCCAAACTCGTGTCCATCTAGTCAGTGATGCCATCCAGCCATCTTATCCTCTGTTGTCCCCTTCTCCTCCTGCCCCCAATCCCTCCCAGCATCAGAGTCTTTTCCAGTGAGTCAGCTCTTCACATGAGGTGGCCAAAGTATTGGAGTTTCAGCTTTAGCATCAGTCCTTCCAATGAACACCCAGGGCTGGTCTCCTTTAGGATGGACTGGTTGGATCTCCCTGCAGTCCAAGAGACTCTCAAGAGTCTTCTCCAACACCACAGTTCAAAAGCATCAATTCTTCAGTTCCT
>NW_011494931.1:231861-258973 GCF_000754665.1 Bison bison bison
GTCAGTTCTCAGCTTTCTTCACAGCCCAACTCTCACATCCATACATGACCACAGGAAAAACCATAGCCTTGACTAGATGGACCTTTGTTGGCAAAGTAATATCTCTACTTTTTAATATGCTATCTAGGTTGGTCATAACTTTCCTTCCAAGGAGTAAGCGTCTTTTAATTTCATGGCTGCAGTCACCATCTGCAGTGATTTTGGAGCCCCAAAAAATAGTCTGACACTGTTTCCATTGTTTCCCCATCAATTTCCCATGAAGTGATGGGACCAGATGCCATGATCTTTGTTTTCTGAATGTTGAGCTTTAAGCCAACTTTTTCACTCTCCTCTTTCACTTTCATCAAGAAGCTTTTTAATTCCTCTTCACTTTCTGCCATAAGGGTGGTGTCATCTGCATATCTGAGGTGATTGATATTTCTCCCGGCAATCTTAATTCCAGCTTGTGCTTCTTCCAGCCCAGCATTTCTCATGATGTACTCTGCATATAAGTTAAATAAGCAGGGTGACAATATACAGCCTTGACATACTCCTTTTCCTATTTGGAACTAGTCTGTTGTTCCATGTCCAGTTCTAACTGTTGCTTCCTGAAGGATACCATAAATGAAACAAAAAGACTACCCTCAGAATGGGAGAGATTATTTGCAAATGATGCAACTGACAAGGGATTTATCTCCAAAATGTACAACAGGTTATTCATCTCAATCACAAAAAAACAAGCAACACAATGAAAAAATGGATGGGAGACCTAAATAGACATTTTTCCAAAGACACACAGATGGCCAAGAAGCACATAAAAAGATGTTCAACATCACTAATGATTAAAGAAATGCAAATCAAAACTACAATGAGCTATCACCTCACACCAGTTAGAATGGCCATCATCAAAAAATATATAAACAGTACATGCTGGAGAGGGTATGGAGAAAAGGAAAACCTCCTACACTATTGGAGGGAATGTGAACTGGTATAGCCACTATGGAGAACAGTATGGAGGTTCCTCAAAAAACTAAAACTAAACCTACCATATATGATCAAGCAATCCCACTCCTAGGCATATATTCAGAGAAAACCATAATTCAAAAAAGATTCATGCACCCCGATGTTTATTCCAGCATTATTTAAAATAGCTAGGACATGGAAGCAACCTAAATGTTCATCAACAGAGGAATTGGTAAAGAAGATGTAGTACATGTATACAATGGGATATTACTCAGCCATTAAAAAAGAATGAAATAATGTCATTTGCAGCAACATGAATGGACCTAGAGATTGTCATACTGAGTGAAGTAAGTCAGACAAAGACAAATATAATATGATATCACTTATATGTGAAATCTTAAAAAAAGAAAAATGTACAAATGAACTTACCTACAAACAGAAATAGAATTACAGATGTAGAAAATAAACTTAGGGTTACTGGGGTTAGTGGGCAGGGAGAGGGATAAAGTGGAGTTTCTATATACACACTGCTGCTGCTGCTAAGTCACTTCAGTCGCGTCCGACTCTATACGACCCCATAGTCGGCAGCCCACCAGGCTCCCCCATCCCTGGGATTCTCCAAGCAAGAATACTGGAGTGGGTTGCCATTTCCTTCTCCAAAGCATGAAAGAGAAAAGTGAAAGTGAAGTCGCTCAGTCATATTCAACTCCTAGCGACCCCATGGACTGCAGCCTACCAGGCTCTTCCGTCCATGGGATTTTCCAGGAAAGACTACTGGAGTGGGTTGCCATTGCCTTCTCCAATATACACACTCATATATACAAAATAGATGACTAATAAGGACCTACTGTATAGCACAAGGAACTCTACTCAATTCTCTGTAAAGGCCTATATGGGAGAATAATCTAAAAAAAAAAAAGTGGATGTATGTATATGTATAACTGAATCACTTTCCTGTATACCTGAAGCTAACACAACATTGTAAATCAACTATACTCTAATAAAACTTTAAAACACTATGTATATCATATATAAAATGTGAGCTTATGCCAGAGAATTATTTAATTTATTAATGACAGTACTAGCAAGATGACAAATCTGGTTCTCAGTTCAGGTCAGTTCAGTGCAGTCACTCAGTCATGTCTGACTCTTTGCAACCCCATGAATCGCAGCATGCCAGGCCTCCCTGTCCATCACCAACTCCCGGAGTTCACTCACACTCACGTCCATCGAGTCAGTGATGCCGTCTAGCCATCTCATCCTCTGTCGTCCCCTTCTCCTCCTGCCCCCAATCCCTCCCAGCATCAGAGTCTTTTCCAGTGAGTCAACTTTTAGCATGAGGTGGCCAAAGTACTGGAGTTTCAGCTTTAGCATCATTCCTTCCAAAGAAATCCCAGGGCTGATCTCCTTTAGAATGGACTGGTTGGATCTCCTTGCAGTCCAAGAGACTCTCAAGAGTCTTCTCCAACATCACAGTTCAAAAGCATCAATTCTTCAGTTCTCAGCTTTCTTCACAGTCCAGTTGTCACCTTGCTTATTTAACTTCTATGCAGAGTACATCATGAGAAACGCTGGGCTGGAAGAAGCACAAGCTGGAATCAAGATTGCCGGGAGAAATATCAATCACCTCAGATATGCAGATGACACCACCCTTATGGCAGAAAGTGAAAAGGAACTAAAAAGCCTCTTGATGAAAATGAAAGAGGAGAGTGAAAAAGTTGGCTTAAAGCTCAACATTCAGAAAACAAAGATCATGGCATCTGGTCCCATCACTTCATGGGAAATAGATGGGGAAACAGTGTCAGACTTTATTTTGGGGGGCTCCAAAATCACTGCAGATGGTGACTGCAGCCATGAAATTAAAAGACACTTACTCCTTGGAAGGAAAGTTATAACCAACCTAGATAGCATATTGAAAAGCAGAGACATTACTTGGCTATGAAAGATACTTAAAAAATCAACAAAAGACTGGATGCTGAAACAAGATTACTATATTAAAGACAAATTGTTCAAAAGGCAGTAAAGCTATAATATTTGGATAGATACAGATAGATATAGATAGACACAGATACAGTGTGTGTGTGTATTATACACACAGACACATACATTTATATGGGGCTTCCCAGGTGGTGCTAGTGGTAAAGAATTTGCCTGCCGATCCAGGAATTGCAAGAGATGATCCCTGGGTCAGGAAGATTCCCTAGAGAAGGAAGTGGCAACAAGTAATCTTGCCTACAAAATGCCATGGATAGGCTATAGTCCATGCCTGGCAGGCTACAGTCCATGGGGCTGCAAAGAGTAGGACATGACTGAGTGACTGAGCATATATATATGTACACACACACACACGTATATATTTGCATCTTTACTGCACAAAAGTTAATTGCAATTTCTTTTTCCAAGATGACATCTAACTTTTACAGGCTCTGAGTCCTAATCAATATATAATAGTAAGTCAAAGAAAGTTACAAGTTCCTAAATAGTCAGGTGGCTCCTAGGCAGATTTGTCAGACAATGCTCAATTTGACACTGCAAGGACATGCACATTTTGGGGCCTTATTTCCACATTTTAAGATATTTTCCCCTAATCCCTTCAATCTTTTTACATTCTGGGGGAGATATGTCAGTTGGTCTCCATCATTGTTTGTAGATGGCCTTGTACAATAGTTGCTTGCTCTTTACCCATGCCTCATTCAGAAAAGGTTGATCACTGTTGCCCCAAGAATAGAGTGCCCATGAAACTGATCTTACAGGCACAGCCATGGCACATGAGACCAGGACACTCGTAACATCCACTCCCCCTGTCCCCCGCCCCGCCACCAAGTAGAGGTGTGTCCTTTGATTCCAGAAGGAGCAATGATAGTGTGAAAGGAAAAGGCCCAACACTAGAATTGAAGAGAATTTAGACCATGGGGAAAGCCCCCTGTGTCAACCTATGCTAAACAAAGAATCCCCAAGGGCCACATGCGAATTCAATTTACTTGTGTTTAATAAATCATAAAATAGAACTTCAGATCTCAGGTCTTGTGATAGAAAAAAAAATTACTCTATCCAAGTGTCAACTGTATAAGTAGAAAAAAAGTATTAAAGTGCACAGTGAACATCAGATTCTGGAGAGAAAATGAAAATCATCCCACATATTTTTGATAGTGAATTTGCTTTATTTGCTATAACCTCTACAATAAAGAACATCAGAGGGTTGATAGAAGATTGTCTCCTTATTTCTTATTGATCTGATGTAAAATCTACTTGGCTGCAAGAGAACTCTGAATAAAAGCAGAATTAAGCAATAAAAGAAGCTGGCAATGGGTACTTCAGATGTGGTGCATTTCTAATTAAACTGGAGAATGAACAATTCATTTTTCCCTGTTAATTGCACAGTGCTTGATTTCTCTAGAGAGATTTAAGTCTGGTAAACAGTTTTCCCGAATGCTTTGCATGCAGCTTCTAATGTATTGACATTGAAGGAAGGATCCAATTATTATGTGATTAATTGTGGACTGCTGTTGGTCTTAGACTGATTACATTGATGGTTTTATAGAGCAGAATCAGTATTTGGCCCAAATGTCTTCACCTAAACTGGCAACTTCTACCTAGGGATCAGAACTACATTGAGGAAATATTGCAAGCAGAAGCACATGCTAATAAATATGCAGCTAATTCCTATTGTCACTCAGAGACAGGCCGTTACTAAGCAGTGGTAATTACAATTGCACCATGTGTACTGCTGCTGCCATGTTTAAAATTAATGAATATTTTATTGTCAAAACACAAATAAAGAAATATCCTGCATTTGTTGTGCAGACAAACCTTCAGTGTTTCAGCAATAGAGACAAATAAAATTTACTACCATGCAAATTTAATTATAATATGATACATGAGAAAATGAGTGACATTTCATAAATTAGAGAGAGAATTACAAATTCAAAAATGCTAATTTCTAATAAAGCCAATTAACACACACTAGAATTAAATGCAATCTTTTGCTTCATCAAATAATTTTTCCATTATTCTTTAGTGAAGCATTAAAATTCAAGGTGTGAAGGAAAGAAAACATTTAGGAAATACTAATCATGACAAGAGGATGATGTCAGGTTTCCCTTCAGGGGTACTTTTAAATAGGTGATTGATAACTAGAAAAAAATTCTCTTCATCTGCTACTTCTGAGATGGCTGTCTGTGTTTTGTCAGTGCTTTCTTCTATTTTATCTGTAATATCTTAGCAGGTTGGGAATCTTCTAAATCCATCCTTCTATTACTTGTGTTGTATGGTTCATTTAATCATGGTAGAGATGGAGGCCAATTAAAGAAAATAAATGGCCTAATATTTAGGCCATAGAATAAGGAATGGTTCTACTTCTATTTAACAAATGACTTTTTTGATGAATCTTTTAAAAGAAAATGTTTAAGTCTGTTCACTAAATAGGGTAGAAAACTGTTTTTCTTTCCTAAATTTGTAGTCTTTTGCTACCCTATACAGAGTACAAATATTTTTTTTCTTGCATTTGAAAGATAAATATAAACATAAAATTAAGAAATGTACTAAATGTGTACAATAAGTAATAAGATCTATTTCCACCTGAAAAGAGTACCTCATAAAGAGAATTTACTATTTTACAAAAGGAGGGAAAATGAGATATTCTACTGTCTTAAAACAAGCTAAAGCTTCTATTATATTTGATTGATATTCTTTTTAAGAAATTATATAAATCACATTTTTCACCCTTCCCGCCCTGCCCAACACTGGAAACAATTATTGGATTGGCCGAATTTTTGTTCACATGATGTTCCAGAAAAACCAAAACCAAAACAAACTTTTGGCCAGTCCATCCTAAAGGAGACCAGTCCTGGGTGCTCATTGGAAGGACTGATGCTAAAGCTGAAACTCCAATACTTTGGCCATCTCATGCGAAGAGTTGACTCATTGGAAAAGACTCTGATGCTGAGAGGGATTGGGGCAGGAGGAGAAGGGGACAGCAGAGGAGAAGATGGCTGGATGGCATCACTGACTCGATGGACATGAGTTTGAGTAAACCCTGGGAGGTGGTGATGGACAGGGAGGCTTGGCGTGCTGCAGTTCATGGGGTCGCAAAGAGTCCGACATGACTGAGCGACTGAACTGAACTGAATTTCTTTAAGGTAATAGTCTTGAAACAGTACTATGTTTCTCCTTGATGGCATGCAAAATCTTTCCAATGATACACAAATACCGGTAATTTTAAGGTAAAAATTTCCATATCATAAGCTTCTATGTAAATTCATTCATAATTGTCCTGATATTTTACAAAATAATTGACATCTTGATAACAGCAACTCTTCTGATACACAATAATTCTGATATATCTCTCTAATTACTTAGCTCCTCTATAATATGTTTCAACAGAAGTTGGCAAAATCCTTTATAAAGGTCTCCCATATTTTTTGATTTACTTTTAGCCATATTAAGCCTCGTTTCTTAAATTATATTTTAATTTTTTTTGTTAATACATAGAAATATGACTTATTTCTGTATATTGCTAGATTCATAAATACTAATAATTTTTCTAAAGATTTTCTGGGGTTTCCTATGTAGGACAGACAAATTGTTTTCAAATAATTATAACTCTGGCTTTTATTTTTGAATATTCAAACATTTTCTTTTTTATTGTCTTACTTCTTTGTTAGAATCTCTATTAAAATTTTCACATGGTGAAATATAGGGTTCTTTCCTACTTCCTTTAACTGTTTTAAGATAGTAGGTTAAATCTGTAATATTCATTTAATTTCTCTGATGATTAGGTCTGTTCAGTTTTTCTTTTTCTTAAATTTTCTTTAGTAAGTTCTATTTTTCTAAAAAAAAAATTCTGGTTATTCTAAGCTTTCAAGTTAATTGACATATAGTTACTTGTGATACAACAACCTGTTAAAATGAGGCTCTTCTATCTCAACCTTAGCTGAAACTCCAAGACCAACAACATGATAGTTATCAAGAACATCTTTTTTTAAGGTTTTTTTTTATGTGAATCATTTTAAAACTCGTTATTGAACTTATTACAATATTGCTTCTGTTTTATGTTTTGGTTGTTTGGCTGCAAGGAACGTGGATCTTAGCTCCCTGACCAAAGATTGAACCCACATCTTCTGCCTTAGAAGGCAAAATCTTAACCATCAGACTTGTCAGGAAGTCCCTCAAGTGTGTTTTCTTAAAGCAAGTTACCACTTACAAGATTGCAGGCATTTTTTAATCACTCACTGTAATGGTAGGAAGAGTAAGGGTTAATAACGCTTGGAAGGAACATGTCAATGTGCTCGTCTCATCCTTCTT
The DNA here is from genome assembly GCF_000754665.1 of Bison bison bison. Lineage (NCBI taxonomy): Eukaryota > Metazoa > Chordata > Mammalia > Artiodactyla > Bovidae > Bison > Bison bison. Next base: position 239,107 of record NW_011494931.1, read on the forward strand.
TCTCCCTCTGTGTAGGACAGAGGCAGTTTCCTTTCCTCTTGCCTTAGTAAGTTGAAAAAAGAGGACTTACAGAGAATTAGCAGAGAAATTAATGCCGGCCCCCTGGAGTTGAGACAATACAGAGATTGGTGATCAATTTTCACAGAGACAAAGGAACCCACAAGAGGTGGTTTGAAGTTGAACAGAATGAGACAAAAGGCTTTACTCAAACCAAACCCTCTTCCTCCAATAGAACAGAAAAGGTGTGAATGTCTATGGAAGGGACTCAGCCAAGAGTCATCTTAAAAGGAAGGCAATCCAAGAGGGTCATCTAGGGGAACTATGACCAGCTAGAAACACAAGGGTGAGGAAAGGTTATAATTGGCCAGACAGCAGGGGTGTCCTTTCTTGGAGATTCCCAGTGTGGGATGTCTGGGGAACACATGCAAGTGCTCATGAAATCAAATATGAATGCATCTGCCATACATAGAGGTGAACTGTGTTAGCCACCAAAACACGTTTCTTCTCTTAGTCTCCTTTACCCTAAATGTCTTCCCCAAAGGAGTAAAACTCCACAGAAAGTAGAGAAGCGACTTAGCAGCAGCAGCAGCAACAAAGTATTTAAGTACCCAGGAAACATTGTGGTCATATATCTTAAGTGAAAATAAGGTTAAGATATTCTAATTACAAAAAAATATTCTAATTACCCTTTGATAAATTATATACATTATCAAACAGTCCAGGTAGGATACACTATGTTGTGGTAATAACTCTAAAATTTTATTGATCTGGTGTAGCTTAAATGTACAGCTTGTTCCTGCAAAGTGTACTATGGGCCTTGGCAATTTTCCAGGCCATATGACCTCTATGTCACATCTCAGTGTTCCAGGCTAGGCCATTTAAGCCAGGTCTCTCCTACCGAATGATGCATGGGACACTGAAGAATCTTAAGCATTTCACTGTCCCTACTCTAAAGTGACATTTCTTTGGCTATAAGAGGGTTGAACAGTACAATCTTCCATGTAGGAAAAAGAGTAGATATTTCTGGCCCCTGGTAATATCTGCCACACACATTCGAATTCCAAATTGAAAAAATTATATATTTTTGGCCACCTCATGCAAAGAGTTGACTCATTGGAAAAGACTGATGCTGGGAGGGATTGGGAGCAAGAGGAGAAGGGGACGACAGAGGATGAGATGGCTGGATGGCATCACTGACTCGATGGACGTGAGTCTGAGTGAACTCCGGGAGTTGGTGATGGACAGGGAGGCCTGGCGTGCTGCAATTCATGGGGTCACAGAGAGTCGGACATGACTAAGCGGCTGATTTGATCTGATCTGATCTGATATATTCTATCTATCCATCTAAGTAAACACATACACACATATCTTAGAAAATCATACATTCTAATTTTTATTAACATTGGGAATATAGAGTCTTTATAATCAGAATGGCAAATGATTCCTTTGTGCACTATTCATAGACAATAAAGTAATAAAATTCAATTTAATATGCCAGTGTACTCAAGAACTTGTCGAGCCAATCCAACAATTTAGGAAGAGCATGAGAATACTAATGAAATCTAATTGGTGGCCTGCTGGGCTCAGCTTCACTTTGGTAGGTGGCACCAAAGCATTGGTATCTGTTTTGGTTGGACTGCACTTTCAGAACTAATCTGTAAGGGTCTCTCTACCCACTTAGTGAATTCAGTTAGTAGCCAATAGTTTCAAAGATTTTGCCAAACAAAGGATCTACATTTCTCTCTGCCTGCCTGACTACCAAATGAGCTGAAATAAAAATGTCTTTAAAGTTTATAGTTTTCATAGCTTTTTCAATGTATTATCTCATTTAATTGTCATAAAAATTTTGGGAGGTTTGGCTTACACTTTATTTAACTTGCAAATGAAACCAAGTTAGTTTTAGAAAGGGTGGTTGGTTCCCCAAGGCTAATTTTTGTCTAATGTCACAATTAGACAAATTAGAAAAAGAAATGCAAAAAGGCAAAATGGTTGTCTGAGGAGGCCTTCCAAACATCTATGAAAAGAAGAGAAAGGAAAGACAAAGGAGAAAAGAAAGATATACCATTTGAATGCAGAGTTCCAAAGAATAGCAAGGAGAGATAAGAAAGCCTTCCTCAGTGATCAATGCAAAGAAATAGAGGAAAACAATAGAATGGGAGAGATTAGGGATCTCTCCAAGAAAATTAGATACACCAAGGGAACATTTCATGCAAAAATGAGCACAATAAAGGACAGAAATTGTATGGGCCTAACAGAAGCAGAAGATATTAAGAAGAGGTGGCAAGAATACACAGAAAATCTATACAAAAATGATCTTCATGACCCAAGTAACCAAAATGGTGTGATCACTCACCTAGAGCAAGACATCCTGGAATGTGAAATCAAATGAGCTTTAGGAAGCATCACTACGAACAAAGCTAGTGGAGGTGATGGAATTCCAGTTGAGCTATTTCAAATCCTAAAAGATGATGCTGTGAAAATGCTGCACTCAATATGCCAGCAAATTTGGAAAACTCAGCAGTGGCCACAAGACTGGAAAAGGTCGGTTTTCATTCCAATCCCAAAGAAAGGCAATGCCAAAGAATGCTCAGAGTACTGCACAATTGGACTCATCTCACACGCTAGCAAAGTAATGCTCAAAATCCGCCAAGCCAGGCTTCAACAGTATGTGAACCATGAACTTACAAATGTTCAAGCTGTGATTAAAAAAGGCAGAGGAACCAGAGATCAAATTGGCAACATCTGTTGAATCATCAAAAAAACAAGAGAGTTCCAGAAAAACATTTACTTCTGCTTTATTGACTATGCCAAAGCCTTCAAAAGATGGGAATACCAGACCACCTGACCTGCTTCCTGAGAAATGTGTATGCAGGTCAAGAAGCAACAGTTAGAACTGGCTGGACATGGAACAACAGACAGGTTCCAAATAGGGGAAGGAATACGTCAAGGCTTTATATTGTCACCCTGCATATTTAACTTATATACAGAATACATCAGGAGAGAAATGCTGGGCTGGATGAAGCACAAGCTGGAATCAAGATTTTTAGGAGAAATCTCAATAACCTCAGATATTAGACAATGCAGATGACACCACACTTCTGGCAGAAAGCAAAGAACTTAGAGCCTCTTGATGAAAGTGAAAGAGGAGACTGAAAAAGTTGGCTTAAAACTCAACATTCAGAAAACTAACATGGCATCTGGTCCCATCACTTCATGGGAAATAGATGGGGAAACACTGTAAACAGTGACAGACTTTATTTTTTGTGGCTCCAAAATCCCTGCAGATGGTGACTGCAGCCATGAAGTTAAAAGATGCTTGCTCCTTGGAAGAAAAGCTATGACCCACCTAGACAGCATATGAAAAAGCAGACACAATACTAACAAAGATCTGTCTAGTCAGGGCTACAGTTTTTACAATAGTCATGTATGGATGTGAGAACTGAACTATAAAAAAAGCTGAGCACCAAAGAACTGATGCTTTTGAACTGTGGTGTTGGAGAAGACTCTTGAGAGTCCCTTGGACAGCAAGGAGATCCAACCCATCTATCCTAAAGGAGATCAGTCCTGAATATTCATTGGAAGCACTGATGCTGAAGCTGAAACTCCAATACTTCGGCCACCTGATGTGAAGAACTGACTCATTTGAAAAGACCCTGATGCTGGGAAAGGTTGAAGGTGGGAGGAGAAGGGGACGACAGAGGATGAGATGGTTGGATGGCATTCCCCACATGATGGACATGAGTTTGAGTAGGCTCCGGGTGTTGGTGATGAACAGGGAAGCCTGGTGTGCTGCAGTCCATGGGGTTGCAAAGAGTTGGACACAACTGAGTGACTGAACAAAATGTCACAATTAGTAAAGGAAAATGTGAGAATTCAAAATAGTTTCTCCTGCCTCCACCATTATTCATTCTTTCCACCATACATTTCATCCTGTCCAAAATTCTTTTAGTTAGGAAGTTCAGGGCTTCCCTGGTCAAGAATCTACCTGCCAATGCAAGAGATGAAGATTCCATCCCTGGGTGGAGAAAATCCCCTGGAGAAGAAAATGGCAACCCACTCCAGTATTCTTGCCTGGGACAGAGGAGCCTGGTGGGCTACAGTCTATGGGGTCACAAAAAGTGGGACATGACTTAGTGACTAAACAATACCAACATAGAACTATAATCTCTTTACAGGAATGGGTTTATTATAATTAAATCATTTACAAATGAGCCATTACCAGAGTGAGTAGAGATTGGATTACTCCAGATAAAACCTTGTATCTAGGATTCTGGCTGCCTCAAGGAATGTACTGCCAGCTCCCTGAGATAATATTCCGTTTTCCTCCAGGGCAGAGTTCCACCCTTTCCAAATATCCTCATAAAACAGGATCGATCAGCACAGTACACAGTCCTCAGCACTTAAGACAATGTCAACAACCAATTTACTTCTTTTAAAAATTCTAATGATAAATATGCACAGCAGACAACTTGGACTTCACATATAGCCAAGCGAGGATTTTAAAAAAATTCACCTCAGCAAAAAGTGAGTCAACATTTTTCCTGTTCCCTTTATAAGAATTTAATTTGAAATGATCTCTTAAGAAGCAGAAATTGCTTAAAATAAAATTTCATTTATTTACAAGTAAATGAAATGTTTGTCTTTATTTGTACATTTAATACTTTTATCCCAGAAAGAATACACAATGCTATATAAATGAGATAAGAAAGCACAGATTAATTTTAGAAGCAAAAGAATAGAGTTGTAAAATTAGCAAGAGAATAAGAAAATGGATATCTTTGCTATGCATCCATCACAAATTTCGTCAAAGGTTTTCACTGGAGAGGAGGTTATCAAAACTTTTTTGTCCCTTGGTCCAGTGTCCTGTAGTTTTATGATAAATTACTAAAGAAAACTGCAGCTTGAAGGATATACAATAATACTTATTTGGGGGAAATGCCTTTTGGGGCATGCCTTTTGTAGATCAGTGGTCCCCAACCAATTTGGCATCAAGGACAAGTTTTGTGGAAGAAAATTTTTCCATAGACTGGCAGTGGGTGGGTGGGGATATTTTCCGGAGGATTCAAATGCATTACATTTATTATGCACTTTATTTCTATTATTTTTACATCAGCTCCACCTGAGATCATCAGGCATTAGATCCCAGACTTTAGGGACCCCTATAATAGATGGCTAAAAATATTGCTCTCTCATGTTCAATTTGTAGAGTACTTAAGTTGGAAAGGGTTAAAATTTTAAGGTTAAGCCACAGCTCTGGACTATATGCACACATGTTAGTCAAGCACCAGCAGAATAACAAATACACTTTAAAAAATAAATATATAAGTCATTAGGTCATCCAATGTGCTGATAACTTGTTCTCTAAGTTTCCATTAAGTTCTTCAATGATTCACTTATTTCAGGAGAATAACTGATGAACTGTTTAATCCTGAAGGTAGGTAGGCAGACAGTGCTGCCAGAAGGTTCTTAACATCTAACTTGTATGATCATTCTAGCGGCATTTTCTTGCCATGTATTTTCATAAACCACTAAATTTATAAGTAATAGCCTAGAGCTTGCAATTAGGTGTTTTGTGCTTCCTGTCCACTGTGCTTCGCCACTGTGCCTTTCCCTGTAGGGTTCTGCTTATATAAAATTTGAAAGGTGGAAGAGGAGGAGATACCTTATTATTCTCTGGAGACAACTACAAGTTGGCATGGGGGCAGAAGACTAGGTTTGGAGAATCATCTACCTTGGGAATCAGCTAAGACTGGAGGCAGCAGAGATGACTGAAATTGACGAAGGTTTCCAGCAACATGGATGGACGTAGATATTATCAAGCCTAGTGAAATAAGTCAGAAAGATAAATTTCATATGATATCACTTAAGTTTGGAATCTAAAATATCACACAAGTGAACATATCTATGAAACAGAAATAGACTCATGGACTTAGAGAAGAGATTTTTGGTTAACAAGAGGGAGGGTACTGGGGAAGGGATGGAGTGAGAGGTTGTGGTTAGCAAATGTAAACTATTATATATAGAATGGATAAACAACAAGGTCCTACTGTATAGCACAGAGAACTATAGAACTATATTCAGTATCCTATGATAAATCATAATGGAAAATAATATTGTAAGAAATGTATATATATACTTATTTTCCCTGGTGACTTCCCCAGTGGCTATATGGTAAAGAATAAGCCTGCGATGCAGGAGACACAGGTTTGATCCCTGGGTCAGGAAGATACCCTGGAGGAGTGATGGAAACCCACTCCAGATTTCTTGCCTGGACAATCTCCATGGACAGAAGAGCTTGATGGACTACAGTCCATAGCTTCACAGAGTCAGACACAACTGAGGCGACTTAGCACCTACAAACAGCAACAGTTCAGTTCAGTTCAGTTCAGTCGCCCAGTTGTGTCCGACTCTTTGCGGCCCCATGAATCGCAGCACGCCAGGCCTCCCTGTCCATGACCAAGTCCCAGAGTGCACTCAAACTCATGTCCATCGAGTCAGTGATGCCATTCAGCCATCTCATCCTCTGTCGTCCCCTTCTCCTCCTGCCCCCAATCCCTCCCAGCATCAGAGACTTTTCCAATGAGTCAACTCTTCGCATGAGGTGGCCAAAGTACTGGAGTTTCAGCTTTAGCATCATTCCTTCCAAAGAAATCCCAGGGCTGATCTCCTTCAGAATGGACTGGTTGGATCTCCTTGCAGTCCAAGGGACTCTCAAGAGTCTTCTCCAACACCACAGTTCAAAAGCATCAATTCTTCAGTTCTCAGCTTTCTTCACAGCCCAACTCTCACATCCATACATGACCACAGGAAAAACCATAGCCTTGACTAGACGAACTTTTGTTGGTGAAGCAATGTCTCTGCTTTTCAATATGCTGTCTAGGTTGGTCATAATTTTTATTCCAAGGAGTAAGTGTCTTTTAATTTCATGGCTGCAGTCACCATCTGCAGTGATTTTGGAGCCCAGAAAAATAAAGTCTGAAACTGTTTCCACTGTTTCCCCATCTATTTCCCATGAAGTGATGGACCGGATGCCATGATCTTCGTTTTCTGAATGTTGAGCTTTAAGCCAACTTTTTCACTTTCCACATTCGCTTTCATCAAGAGGCTTTTTAGTTCCTCTTCACTTTCTGCCATAAGGGTGGTGTCATCTGCATATCTGAGGTTATTGATATTTCTCCCGGCAATCTTGATTCCAGCTTGTGCTTCTTCCAGCCCAGCATTTCTCATGATGTACTCTGCATGTAAGTTAAATAAGCAGGGTGACAATATACAGCCTTGACATAATCCTTTTCCTGTTTGGAACCAGTCTGTTGTTCCATGTCCAGTTCTAACTGTTGCTTCCTGACCTGTATACAGGTTTCTCAAGAGGCAGGTCAGGTGGTCTGGTACTCCCATCTCTTTCAGAATTTTCCACAGTTGATTGTGATCCACACAGTCAAAGGCTTTGGTATAGGCAATAAAGCAGAAATAGATGTTTTCATGGAACTCTCTTGCTTTTTCCATGATCCAGCGGATGTTGGCAATTTGATTTCTAGTTCCTCTGCCTTTTCTAAAACCAGCTTGAACATCTGGAAGTTCACGGTTCATGTATTGCTGAAGCCTGGCTTGGAGAATTTGGAGCATATCTTTACTAGCATGTGAGATGAGTGCAATTGTGCAGTAGTTTGAGCATTCTTTGGCATTGCCTTTCTTTGGGATTGGAATGAAAACTGACCTTTTCCAGTCCTGTGCCACTGCTGAGTTTTCCAAATTTGCTGGCATATTGAGTACAGCACTTTCACAGCATCATCTTTTAGGATTTGAAATAGTTCAACTGGAATTCCATAACCTACACCAGCTTTGTTCTTAGTGATGCTTCCTAAGACCCATTTGACTTTACATTCCAGGATGTCTGGATCTAGGTGAGTGATCACACCATCATAATTATCTTGGTCGTGAAGATCTTTTTTGTACAGTTCTTCTGTGTATTCTTGCCATCTCTTCTTAATATCTTCTGCTTCTGTTAGGTCCATACCATTTCTGTCCTTTATTGAGCCCATCTTTGCATGAAATGTTCCCTTGGTATCTCTAATTTTCTTGAAGAGATCTCTAGTCTTTCCCATTCTATTGTTTTCCTCTATTTCTTTGCATTGATTGCTAAGGAAGGCTTTCTTATCTCTTCTTGCCATTCTTTGGAACTCTGCATTCAGATGCTTATATCTTTCCTTTTCTCCTTTGCTTTTCGCTTCTCTTCTTTTCACAGCTATTTGTAAGGCCTCCCCAGACAGCCATTTTGGTTTTTTGCATTTCTTTTCCACGGGGATGGTCTTGAGCCCTGTCTCCTGTACAATGTCATGAACCTCAGACAATAATTCATCAGGCACTCTATCAGATCTAGGCCCTTAAATCTATTTCTCACTTCCACTGTATAATCATAAAAGATTTGATTTAGGCCATACCTGAATGGTCTAGTAGTTTTCCCTACTTTCTTTGATTTCAGTCTGAATTTGGCAATAAGGAGTTCATGATCTGAGCCAGTCAGCTCCTGGTCTTGTTTTTGCTGACTGTATAGAGCTTCTCCATTTTTGGCTGCATAGAATATAATCAATCTGATTTCGGTATTGACCATCTGGTGATCTCCACGTGTAGAGTCTTCTCTTGTGTTGTTGGAAGAGGGTATTTGCTATGACCAGTGCATTTTCTTGGCAAAACTCTATTAGTCTTTGCCCTGCTTCATTCTGTATTCCAAGGCCAAATTTGCCTGTTATTCCAGGTATTTCTTGACTTCCTACTTTTGCATTCCAGTCCCCTATAATGAAAACGACATCTTTTTTGGGTGTTAGTTCTAAAAGGTCTTGTAGGTCTTCATAGAACTGTTCAACTTCAGCTTCTTCAGCATTACTGGTTGGGGCATAGACTTGGATTACTGTGATATTGAATGGTTTGCCTTGGAAACGAACAGAGATCATTCTGTCATTTTTGAGATTGCATCCAAGTACTGTATTTCGGACTCTTTTGTTGACCATGATGGCTACTTCATTTCTTCTAAGGGATTCCTGCCCACAGTAGTAGATATAATGGTCATCTGAGTTAAATTCACCCATTCCAGTCCATTTTAGTTCAATGATTCCTAGAATGTTGACGTTCACTCTTGCCATCTCCTGTTTGACCACTTCCAATTTGCCTTGATTCGTGGACCTGACACTCCAGATTCCTATGCAATATTGCTCTTTACAGCATAGGACCTTGCTTCTGTTACCAGTCACATCCACAACTGGGTATTGTTTTTGCTTTGGCTCCATTCCTTCATTCTTTCTGGAGTTATTTCTCCACTGATCTCCAGTAGCATATTGGGCACCTACTGACCTGGGGAGTTCTTCTTTCAGTATCCTATCATTTTGCCTTTTCATACTGTTCGTGGGGTTCTCAAGGCAGGAATATTGAAGTGGTTTGCCATTCCCTTCTCCAGTGGACCACATTCTGTCAGACCTCTCCACCATGACCCGCCCGTCTTGGGTGGCCTCATAGGCATGGCTTAGTTTCATTGAGTTAGACAAGGCTGTGGTCCTAGTATGATTAGATTGACTAGTTTTCTGTGAGAATGGTTTCAGTGTGTCTGCCCTCTGAAGCCCTCTTGCAACACCTACCGTCTTACTTGGGTTTCTCTTACCTTGGACGTCGGATATCTCTTCAGGGCTGCTCCAGCAAAGCACAGCCGCTGCTCCTTACCTTGGACAAGGGGTATCTCCTCACCGCCTCCCCTCCTGACCTTGAACATGGAGTAGCTCCTCTAGGCCCTCCTGTGCTTGTGCAGCCACCGCTCCTTGTACGTGGGGTTGCTCCTCCCGGCCGCCACCCCTGGCCTCAGACGGGGGTAGCTCCTTTCAGCTGCTCCTGCGCTGTCGCAGCCTGGCGCTCTCGGCCACCGCCCCTGACCTCGGACGTGAGGTAACTCCTCTTGGCTGCCGCCCCTCGGGCATGGGGTCCTCCTGGCTTCTGCCCCTGACCTCGGACGTGGGGTAGCTCCTCTCGGCCGTGCTCTGTACGCCGTCGCAGCCGCCCGCGCTGCGACAAACAGCATATGTATCACTGAATCACTTAGCTGTACATCAGAGATTAACACAACATTGTAAATAAACTATACTTCAATTTAAAAAAAAGAATGCAATTTAGAATATTTAAACAAATGGATAGTCTGTTCTTCAAGGGGTTCTTTGCTTAGCTCAGACTTGATAAATATCTGGTGGTAGAGAAATACATTATAGTGGAGAATGTATTAATCTAGAATGCATCTACTATTTGGGGTTATCAGTTAAATATAGGTTCATGAGCTTTAAAGACAACCAACCTAGATATAACACTCCTATCTCTGATGAAAACTAAGAAGCTTGACAAGATTGAATTCCTGATTAAAGATTCTTCCCCTTTCCTGACAAGTTACAAAGGTAGGCCCCACATATAAAATAAAGACATTTAGAAAACTCTACCACAAGGATACTTGGGCAATCAAGGCCTATTGACAAAATTCCTTTAGATGAAAGTTTTAATGAATTTAGTTATACAAATTTTCTTAGAGAAATGTGAATGCTTTTAAGAAGCATGGTTCATATTTCAGTGTTTTATATAAAAAATGCTTTATTATCAAAATTCTAAAAGTAGATACTCTTTGTGGATTGCCTCTATAAATCATATACAGATACCTATCTAGAAATCGAATACTTTTGACCAGAATTCTTCCTTCACATAGACACATGCTCAACTGTGGGAATTCAGACTGTTCCTATTTAAAACTTCTATAAAAAAGTGTAATGCTCACATTTTTTAAAGTAACAGTGTAATTTATTCAATCATCCAAAAAATATTGATTGAATACCTACTATGCATTGGATATTGTGTTAGGTGAGGGGATACAGTAGTTAACAAAACAGACAAAATTGTCTGCTCTTATATTCTAGTGTTAGAGATAGAAAAAAAATTCAAAATAACTAAAATAGGTTAGTGCATGGCAGTGAAAAAAATCTAGAGGAAAATAGAATGGGGAAATGTGGGGATGGGAGTTGCAATTTTAAATAGAATTGTTTGAAATTCCCTGGTGGTCCATTTGTTAGGACTTTCACTGCCTGGCCCCAGGTTCAATCCCTGGTCAGGGAATTAAGATCCAACAAGCTGTGCTGGACAGTCAAAAAAGAAAAAAAAAAAAATTGCAAATTATTAGATAAAGGCTCAGTAATAAGAGATTTGAAAGAGGTACAGTCATGAGCCATGTAGATATATGGAGAAAAAACTCACCACACAGAAGAAAAAGCTGGTGCAAAGGGCCACATGGAAATATGCATACATGTTTGACAGTCTTCAGTCAGCGAATATGGTGCAACGTGTGAAGGGAGGAGTAGAAAGAGATCAGACCTTGGGAGTAAATAAGAAGTCATATGATGGTGGATACTGTGACTTTTTCTGATTGAATTGGTTCAATAAGCTAGAGAACTTATTGCAGCCAAACGGTATGATCTGATTTACATTTTAACTAGATCACTTTGGCTGCTGGGTTGAGAGATTGGAAGCAATTATTTCCAGGTGCATCACTTTATATTTGTCTCACTGCAATTCTTTTCTCACTTTTTCTCCCTGGCACTTATCTATTTGAAATTCACTAATGCATTATGTCTATTTGAAGAAGTGCTCTATCATGTAGCTTTATATTTCACTTTATATTCCTTCCTCTAGATTATAAAGTGTTAAATAAAATTGGATTCAGCACCTAGAAGCTTCCACAATTAACACTTTTACATTCAAGTGTAATAACTGTGTTTAGCATTTATGTTATGATTTTAGGTGATAAATGATAATTTAGATAATATTAGATAAATGATAATTTAGAGAATATTCAATCCTATATGCATACATGTCCAATATTATCTCAAATCCACAAACACAATGTGTAAAGAAAAAAAAAAAAAGATCAAATAGAAATATCCCCAATATCCAAAAGATTATTATTTTGTTTTTTAAACTTTCAGTATATTTTAATTCATGTGAGGAAATAGAAATTATTAAAGGGTGCTAAAGGTCCCCCTCTACATATACATTGTTCTATATTAAGCTTTTTAAAAAAAATCTGGGGTGAAAGATATTTATAATGGGTAAACACATGTGAAAGGAAGGAGAGGGTGGAAAAGCAAGATTGAGAGGAATAATACAAGCTTCAGTGCAAGTCCAGCAATCCTAGCCAACTCTGTGGGAAATCCTAAAACAAAAATTGCCTGTAAGGAAAGCCTGCTCTAGAGATAAAATGACCTAGTCTTTATATCCCCATCTCAGTTACTAGTTGAAGGTGTGGCCTCGAATGAGGCAGTTTTCTAGAGTGAGACATATCTTGAGCTACTGACAGCTAGTCTTCCAATGACCAAACTTCCTTCTGAGGAGCAAGTCCTTTTTTGAAGAATAGCATATCTGTGTTTCCCATACATACATCCCTGTGACAAAACATGTCACATACACACACCCTGTGACAAAGCATTGTCTCTCTAGCTTCTTGCTTCCCAACCCTTATCTGAGGAGAAAAAAAATGAAAGCTGAGCAAAAAGATTTCTACAACAAAAGTAAACAGAGGAAGAAAAGGACTCTGATATGTTAGGCATGTCCAGGTGGAGAAGGAAAGGAGAGAGAGTAGGAATCATTTCCAAATTGAAATGACTTATAATAGACACATTGGTGCTTTGAGTGACTAAGACATTATTAGAGACATAATTGAGGGGTCTGACACTGCTTTCTCCCTTCCTTCACCTTCCATGATGGCTTCTGTCCCTACAAATCCACTCTTACAGATCTGGCCAAAGACAAAGAGAACCACTGTTTTGACAAATCTAAAGCACTATTTTAATGGTTATCTTTGCTCCTTAGGATTTGACCCATCTTGTTACATATTGCTTTCTAGATTACATGTCACCATACTCTCCTTGTTTACTGCCTTCTCTTTGCTCCTTCTCAGCTTCTTGTGTTAGTTTTTCATTCTCTTACTAGGACCCACACCTTGACTTACTCAGAGCTGTTTCCTGCATCCCTTCTCTCTCTGTGTTAAATCCTACATAATGTTATTACTTTGTGTGGGGTTTCATAGCACCTCTATAAGGTGACTCCCACTTCTACATCTGCAGTCAATCTCTTATTTGAGATCCCAGCTTGTATATCAAATATGTCTTTGAAATTTCCATATAGATGCCCTGAAAGTACAATAGGGAAGAACCTTTTGTATTCTATTACAAGTTAATCACTAAAGGAATGCTGCCTATAAAATGAAATTACACATAAATGGCCCATCTCTGGGAACCTTGATTCCCGAGTAAAAGCATTAAGTTAAAATACATTTATTTAGCTCACAGGAAGCATTCTGACCAGGCCCTACTGTGAATGACTGCAGGGAGGAAGAAATTAACACATCCCCTCTGGAGGCTGATGGGAACCAGGAAGTGTTTGACTTTACTCCCTCCCCTTTTATTATAAAAGGAGCCTGAGTTCTAACTCAGGCAAGAGGGTTCTTAAGGGCAGGACCCCATCATCTTCTCAGTTTTCCAAATTTCTGAATAAAATCTCTATTCCTTGCCCCAACAACTCATCTCTTGACTATTGACCTGTCATGTGGTGAGCAGTGTGAGCTTAGTAACAAAAGAATCACATACCTAAATGTGCAAAACTGAACATTTAGTCCTTAATTTCCCTTCTAATACACAATAGCTCCTCTCCAATCTTCCAGTATTCTTATAGCCAAAATATTCAATATTTTAAGCCTGAAATCTAATATATGTGTGTGTGTAAAGTTGCTTCAGTCATGTCCAATTCTTTGCTACCCTATGGACTATAGCCTGCTAGGCTTCTCTGTCCTTGGGATTTTCCAGGCAAGAATATTGGAGTGGGTTGCCATTTCCTTCTCCAGGGGATCTTTCTGACCCAGGGATTGAACCTGCATTTCCTGCAGCTCCTGCATTGCAGGTAAATTCTTTATCGCTGAGCCACTGGGGAAATCTGATACGCATATACTTAGGATACCAAGTACAGATAATTTGAATGCCAAAATATGAACTTCCTCTTCTCTCTATGGCCACTGCCATGACTCTAGTACATGTCATCCATCAGGTCTTATCCAGGCCCATCTATAGCCTTCTCACTCTTCTGCAAAAATCCATTCTCCAAAGAGTAACCATAGTGATGTTCTTAAAATCCAAATAAGATCATATAAAAAACTTTCTGATAAAATATAAATTCCATACCATACTCCACAAGTGCTTGTATCATCTGAGTCTTGTTTGACTCTCCACCTTCCTTCCTTGTATTTCCCTGAATTCAATCTGCTCGAGACACATGACATTCTTTCTCTAATGCATTGAACTCTTTCCCACTGTCCAACTTCTGCGTATTCTATTTCCTTCTCTGGACTGCTCCTTCTCACTCTCTGTGTTAATTTCAAATGGCATAGAGAACTTCTCGCAACTACAAACTTTACATTCATTGGTTTAATGGTCTATATCTGACTCCCATAATAGAGTATAAGCTCCATGAAGGCAAGGAAAGCATGCTTTGCTCACCACTATATCCCCAGCAATAAGCTCACTAGCTGTTAAGTCCCTAATAAATACTTGTTAGATGAATTAATAAAGTATGTATTCAACACAAAAATTAATAAATGCCATTTTTAAACTTTCATTTTAGGAAGATAAAACATATTGCAAATTTGCTCAGATGTTGTAAATAGTGAACACGAAACAAAACACACAGGTTTGAGGACATCCTTGGCAGGATGAGCTTCCTCCCAGTTTCATGTAGACTTCCAGAGCCTCCTCACTGGTCTCCTCACCTCCTCATCTCTGCTAAAATGCACGCTCCACAGGGTAGCCACATCTGGGACTAGCCTATTGTCATGTTTCAAAGGAAAGCAGAAAAGACAATACCAAAATAAAGTACAGCTTAAGAAGAAGCCTCCAAAGACAGCTTATGCCCATTTAGTTCTTTCTCTCCAAATCCCTTGAACTTCTTAGTTATTGAAAGAAAAATTACTATGGACAGGCCTCCTAAAGATGGCTTCCTTGAAAATCAGGGAAAAGTCAATACTGAACTGGCAGTGGGAAACAGCACAGAAACAGTCTCCAAAGGGAACTCATCAGTATGTCTCCTTTAGTATCAAAGACAGACACACGAGCTCAATTGACTTTAATTAAGGTCTCCCCAGGCTCACCAGAAGGTGAACTTTCCTAGCATTCCTAGCACAATAGATAAGCAATTTGCCAACTAGGATAAATGTGAAAGATACTTTGGCCCCAGGGTAGCTATATAATCCTTAGAAGTAATTAGTAAAAGATTATAACTTGTTATTCTGCATTCACAGCACAGCACCTTGTTATTATAGCAATGGCCTAGATATGGGTTAAATTGACACCTATTGAACAAGCATCTTAATAAAATCAACACCCAAAAACTCAGAGAAACAACCTTGTGTCTTAATGTCATACCATTTCCTATGATGATATTTAAACTCAGTCTTCCTTTAGACATCTGTTAAATTGTCATGCTCCATAATTGGTAAATGAGTTAAGCAAACTCCAGAAGATAGTGAAGGACAAGGAAGTCTGGCACACTGCAGTCCATGAGGTCGCAGAGTCAGACACAATTTAGCAACTGAACAACAGCAGCAGCAATAATTGGTAAAAGTATAAGAAAGCATTTCTTTGAAAAGAAACTCGTATTTTTTTTTAATATCCAAAACCATGTAGACCATATTAGGCAAAGAACAAAAATGTTTAATAAGAAGCTGGAGTTTAAAATTTACATTGGAGGCCAAGTTTGTAAAAATTCTCAAGACATTTTATCCATGGTCCCTTATAGCAACCTTGTAAGGAAGTTCAGTGCCTATTAATACTGTAATTTTACAGGTAAAGAAAATGGAGATTTGAGAATAAGTGTGTAGAGTCTCTTAGGAAGTCAATGTGGGAAGTTGGGGGTGATTAGAGCCTGGAGGCCCTTCTTTTTAGGATAGCAAGTGGTTCTGACTCCACGGGGTTCTCTTCTTGAGCAATAGAATACACAAGCATCCCTGGACATTTAAAAATGTATAAGAACTCTTTGAAACTAGTTCTCTTAATGCAAAAAATTCTTCAAAAAGAATGATTTTCCAGATAGGTATAGTGGAAGTCATGGTGAATTTTGACAAGGAAATGTCTGTTTGATTCTATAATCTTCCACTTACTAGATATCCATCCTTGGGCAAAATAACTTCTCTGTGACTCATTTTCCTCACTTTAAAAATTGATACAGTAACAGAAGCTTTTCTCATAGGATTGTGAGAAAACAAAGAAGTAATGCATTGAAAGGTCAAGTGCTAACTCCTGGAGTTGTCTATAATATGACAAACATTCCAATGCTAAGATTCAGGCACCTGGTCTCCATCTAGGAATGAAAAGCTTAAGGCTGTTTATTTATATGCAGACAACCAAGTGTCTTGTGGAAACGTGAAGAGCTAAATTGTCTCATCTTGAGCATATATTTCCTCAGTGAGCCAACCTTTAGTTCCAAACTGGGGATTAAGACAAGGGCCCCTTAAGGGGAGAGTGAAAGGCAGCTGTGAGGGAATCAACATTTGCTCAGTACTTTATTTCCTGAGAGAAGAAAACAAAGTAAATAACAATAAGCAAGCTGCTCCCAATAGAACATGTCAGAAAAACACATGCAGGTGAGTATAAACTCTGTAAATAATGAATCAAGCTAGACACCTACCATCTAGATTGCTATGAATTAATGCATTGAATCTTCATTAAAGTTATGTATAACTGATAAAACTTAAAACATCAGCTTACTCTTTTTAAGGAAAAAATTCAAAATCCACATAAAAACAAAAAAAATAAAAGTATATCAGAATATCTCTTCAAAATTCTTTTCTAAGTAATTTTCACTGAGTGATCTTTTAACCAAATAAGACTGGCGATGCCTCTTTCTGCAAAATGTATTCTTGAATTTTCAGAGCTTTCTGATTTATTTGTAAGTAAAATATCTGAATTCACAGATTTTAGTTTATGAACAGGTAACATTTATTTCATTATGCATTTTGTAACTAAATAATGCCAAATGAGTTTAAAATACTTTTTCAGAAGTATTATATTAGTTATCAAAAGCACAGCAATTTATCCTAAAAACATAATGGTTGAAAACCGTATGCATTCATTAATTCACAGTTACTATGGTTCAAGGATTCAAAAGCAGACTAGCAGGGCGGGTTACCTTATACTGCAGTCAGGATGTTGGCAGGAGCTTGGGTCATCCAAAGGATTAATTAAGGCTGTAGAAAAGGTTTCCAAGAATACATGAGCCTTTCCATACCCTGCTGAAATGTCCTTCTGGCTTCTCTCTGAGTGATTCAGGAGAGAGGAAGGTCGGGACCACCCTGGCTTTGATGACCTAGTCTTGGAAGTCTCACATGGTCACTTTCTCTTTTTTATCTATCCATTAAAGTGAATCACTAGGACTTTCCTGGCAGTCCTATGGTTAACACTTTGACTTTCAATGCATGGGGTGAAGATTCAGTCCTTGGTCAGGGAGATAAGAGCCACAAGACCCGAAACCCCAAAAGCAATATTTTAACACATTAAAAAAAAAACAAAAACTTTAAAAATGGTCCACATCAAAAAGAAAACAATCTAAAAAAAAACAAAGTGAATCACTAATTTTAGTCTGCACTCTGGAGTACATAATTAGGATCCACTTCTTGAAAAAGAAGAGGAACAGAGAATTTGTAGGGATATTTTAAACCAGCAGAGTTAGTTATTTTAGAGCTGTTTCCAGTATTAGACTATTATAGAGAGACTAGCATATGTTGGTAACACTAATTCTCTATCAATTACCTATGAATAGTGAGACCATTCAGATTAGTGGCTTAGAACCAAGATTTTGGGGCCAGATTGCCCAGGTCAAAGGCTTGGCTTTAATAAATACTCTCTGTGTGATCAAGTGTAAATTACTTAACTAACATGTGCCTCAGTGTTTCCTCTTCAAACAGGACCTAATGTTGGTTCTTACATTTTAGGTTTTTTGTGAGGACTAAATGAATAGATGTGAATAAAATGCTTAGATTATTGTTTGCCACATTCTAAACATCCAATAAGCTTTAATGATTATTATGAGTTGGTGTTAATTGTAACAGTTCAGCTATATACAAACAACTTTATTTTCATAGTTAGAAATATATTTTTCCTTTTCAACAAAGAGAAGATTTTGAATTGAACCACTGGACAACAAATATCTTAAACAACACGACCGACTACTCAGAATAACAAAAATTCACTTTTGAATATTTTATCACTTCCATTTTCAGTGAAGGGTTAACTTCCTTGTCTCCAATTTGGAATTGCTTTTCTTTGGGGTATTTAATGCCTATGAGCAGTTTTTTTTTTTTTTTTAACCTTTCTAAGATAGCATATTGAAAAGCAGAGACATTACTTTGCCAACAAAGGTCCATCTAGTCAAGGCTATGGTTTTTCCAGTGGTCATGTATGGATGTGAGAGTTGGACTGTGAAGAAAGCTGAGCACTGAAGAATTGATGCTTTTGAACTGTGGTGTTGGAGAAGACTCTTGAAAGTCCCTTGGACTGCAAGGAGATCCAACCTGTCCATTCTGAAGGAGCTCAGCCCTGGGATTTCTTTGGAAGGAATTATGCTAAAGCTGAAACTCCAGTACTTTGGCCACCTCATGCTAAGAGTTGACTCATTGGAAAAGACTCTGATGCTGGGAGGGATTGGGGGCAGGAGGAGAAGGGGACAACAGAGGATGAGATGGCTGGATGGCATCACTGACTCGATGGACGTGAGTCTGGGTGAACTCCGGGAGTTGGTGATAGACAGGGAGGCCTGGCATGCTTCGATTCATGGGGTCTCAAAGAGTTGGACACGACTGAGTGACTGAACTGAACTGAACTGAACTGAAGATACAAATATTTATTCATCTTAATTAGTTGAATCAAATGAAAGCAATGCTGCCTGAAATTAGTTTGGTTGATTCACTTTCCTCTTTCCAAAAGCCTGTATCTCAGCTGTACCTGAGTGTATGCAGTTTTTATTCTTTTGACAAGCTTATCCCCTACAATCCCATGTTTCTTAACAGCTTGATTGCACTGTGTCAAAACTGCTGGGCTCTAATCATGAACCTTTTTTCTAAGATTCAGTTGCTTCCCAGTAGCTGAATAGTTACATCCATCCACCGACTGTTACTGTCAGAATCCTGCTGCCTCCTCTTGTGAGAAGCCACCAGGCTTCAGCAGTTTAATGAGCATTTTGAGCTGTGAATACCATTTTCTCTGTGAGGCCAGGGCCATAAATCCCTCCAAGTCTCTCCCCACCTACCCCACACCCATATTAGAGACAGAGAAGGAAAAAGCTTCCTTGCTCCCCACCCCACCATTCTTTCTCCTGGGAGATCAAAGAAATCCCCTACGTCCTTCTAAATTCGCCATTACTGATTCTGCCATCTCAACGTCTCTCTCTGCCTCCTGTTCAGAAACCAATGTAATTTTTCTAGAAGTAAATGTGACAGCAGATCCGTCATGCACTGAGATGATCAGGTTGGGGAAGCCCTTCCAGGACTGGAGAGCAGAAAACTGCTGTGCACAAGTAAACTCTTTACCTACAAACACGTCTGTAAGCTCTCCTGTCACTTCTGAGAGTATCTTTTCTTTTTTTTTTTTTTATGGCAAAAGAGTATTAAATCATATTTCTTTTTTTAAATTTTATTTTATTTTTAAACTTTACATAATTGTATTAGTTTTGCCAAATATCAAAATGAATCCATCACAGGTATACATGTGCTCCCCATCCTGAACCCTCCTCCCTCCTCCCTCCCCATACCATCCCTCTG
>NW_011494931.1:260283-260422 GCF_000754665.1 Bison bison bison
GGTCCCATTTGTTTATTTTTGCTTTTATTTCCGATATTCGGGGAGGTGGGTCATAGAGGATCCTGCTGTAATGTATGTCAGAGAGTGTTTTGCCTATGTTCTCCTCTAGGAGTTTTATAGTTTCTGGTCTTACATCTAG
>NW_011494931.1:260939-262441 GCF_000754665.1 Bison bison bison
AATCCTTGCATCCCTGGGATAAAGCCCACTTGGTCATGGTGTATGATCTTTTTAATGTGTTGTTGGATTGTGATTGCTAGAATTTTGTTAAGGATTTTTGCATCTATGTTCATCAGTGATACTGGCCTGTAGTGTTTGTGTGTGTGTGTGTGTCTGTAGTTTTCTTTTTTTGTGGCATCTTTTTCAGGTTTTGGTATTAGGGTGATGGTGGCCTCATAGAATGAGTTTGGAAGTTTACCTTCCTCTGCAATTTTCTGGAAGAGTTTGAGCAGGATAGGTGTTAGCTCTTCTCTAAATTTTTGGTAGAATTCAGCTGTGAAGCCATCTGGACCTGGGCTTTTGTTTTGCTGGAAGATTTTTGATTGTAGTTTCAATTTCCGTGCTTGTGATGGGTCTGTTAAGATTTTCTATTTCTTCCTGGTCCAGTTTTGGAAAGTTGTACTTTTCTAAGAATTTGTCCATTTCTTCCACGTTGTCCATTTTATTGGCATATAATTGCTGATAGTAGTCTCTTATGATCCTTTGTATTTCTGTGTTGTCTGTTGTGATCTCTCCATTTTCATTTCTAATTTTATTGATTTGATTTTTCTCCCTTTGTTTCTTATTGAGTCTGGCTAATGGTTTGTCAATTTTATTTATCCTTTCAAAGAACCAGCTTTTGGTTTTGTTGATTTTTGCTATGGTCTCTTTGGTTTCTTTTGCATTTATTTCTGCTCTAATTTTTAAGATTTCTTTCCTTCTACTAACCCTGGGGTTCTTCATTTCTTCCTTTTCTAGTTGCTTTAGGTGTAGAGTTAGGTTATTTATTTGACTTTTTTCTTGTTTCTTGAGGTGTGCCTGTATTGCTATGAACTTTCCCCTTAGGACTGCTTTTACCGTGTCCCACAGGTTTTGGGTTGTTGTGTTTTCATTTTCATTTGTTTCTATGCAAATTTTGATTTCTTTTTTGATTTCTTCTGTGATTTGTTGGTTATTCAGCAGCGTGTTGTTCAGCCTCCATATATTGGAATTTTTAATCGTTTTTCTCCTGTAATTGAGATCTAATCTTATTGCATTATGGTCAGAAAAGATGCTTGGAATGATTTCTATTTTTTTGAATTTACCAAGGCTAGCTTTATGGCCCAGGATGTGATCTATCCTGGAGAAGGTTCCATGTGCGCTTGAGAAAAAGGTGAAATTCATTGTTTTGGGATGAAATGTCCTATAGATATCAATTAGGTCTAACTGGTCTATTGTATCATTTAAAGTTTGTGTTTCCTTGTTAATTTTCTGTTTAGTTGATCTATCCATAGGTGTGAGTGGGGTATTAAAGTCTCCCACTATTATTGTGTTATTGTTAATTTCTCCTTTCATACTTGTTAGCATTTGTCTTACATACTGCAGTGCTCCCGTGTTGGGTGCATATATATTTATAATTGTTATATCTTCTTCTTGGATTGATCCTTTGATCATTATGTAGTGACCTTCTTTGTCTCTTTTCACAGCCTTTGTTTTAAAGTCTA
>NW_011494931.1:262563-263631 GCF_000754665.1 Bison bison bison
ATTGTTATATCTTCTTCTTGGATTGATCCTTTGATCATTATGTAGTGACCTTCTTTGTCTCTTTTCACAGCCTTTGTTTTAAAGTCTATTTTATCTGATATGAGTATTGCTACTCCTGCTTTCTTTTGGTCCCTATTTGCATGGAAAATCTTTTTCCAGCCCTTCACTTTCAGTCTGTATGTGTCCCCTGTTTTGAGGTGGGTCTCTTGTAGACAACACATGTAGGGGTCTTGTTTTTGTATCCATTCAGCCAGTCTTTGTCTTTTGGTTGGGGCATTCAACCCATTTACGTTTAAGGTAATTACTGATAAGTATGATCCTGTTGCCATTTACTTTATTGTTTTGGGTTCGAACTTATACACCGTTTTTGTGTTTCCTGTCTAGAGAATATCCTTTAGTATTTGTTGGAGAGCTGGTTTGGTGGTGCAGAATTCTCTCAGCTTTTGCTTGTCTGGAAAGCTTTTGATTTCTCCTTCATACTTGAATGAAATCTTTGCTGGGTACAATAATCTGGGCTGTAGGTTATTTTCTTTCATCATTTTAAGTATGTCTTGCCATTCCCTCCTGGCTTGAAGAGTTTCTATTGAAAGATCAGCTGTTATCCTTATGGGAATTCCCTTGTGTGTTATTTGTTGTTTTTCCCTTGCTGCTTTTAATATTTGTTCTTTGTGTTTGATCTTTGTTAATTTGATTAATATGTGTCTTGGGGTGTTTCTCCTTGGGTTTATCCTGTTTGGGACTCTCTGGGTTTCTTGGGCTTGGGTGATTATTTCCTTCCCCATTTTAGGGAAGTTTTCCACTATTACCTCCTCAAGTATTTTCTCATGGTCTTTCTTTTTGTCTTCTTCTTCTGGAACCCCTATGATTCGAATGTTGTAGTGTTTAATATTGTCCTGGAGGTCTCTGAGATTGTCCTCATTTCTTTTAATTCATTTTTCTTTTATCCTCTCTGACTTATTTATTTCTACCATTCTATCTTCTAATTCACTAATCCTATCTTCTGCCTCTGTTATTCTACTATTTGTTGCCTCCAGAGTGTTTTTAATTTCATTTATTGCATTATTCATT
>NW_011494931.1:263731-265366 GCF_000754665.1 Bison bison bison
AACCTTTCTTGCATCTTCTCAATCCTTGTCTCCAGGCTATTTATCTGTGATTCCATTTTAATTTCAAGATTTTGGATCAATTTCACTATCATTATTCGGAATTCTTTATCAGGTAGATTCCCTATCTCTTCCTCTTTTGTTTGGTTTGGTGGGCATTTATCCTGTTCCTTTATCTGCTGAGTATTCCTCTGTCTCTTCATCTTGTTTAAATTGCTGAGTTTGGGGTGTGCTTTCTGTATTCTGGCAGTTTGTGGAGTTCTCTTTATTGTGGCTTTTCCTCGCTGTGTGTGGGTTTGTACAGGTGGCTTGTCAAGGTTTCCTGGTTAGGGAAGCTTGTGTCGGTGTTCTGGTGGGTGGAGCTGTATTTCTTCTCTCTGGAGTGCAATGAAATGTCCAGTAATGAGTTATGAGATGTCTATGGTTTGGGAGTGACTTTGGGCAGCTTGTATCTTGAAGCTCAGGGCTGTGCTCCTTTGTTGCTGGAGAATTTGCTTGGTATGTCTTGCCCTGGAACTTGTTGGCCCTTGTGTGGTGCTTGGTTTCAGTGTTGGTATGGAGGCATTTGATGAGCTCCTGTCAATTAATGTTCCTTGGAGTCAGGAGTTCCCTGGAGTCAGGGTTTGGACTTAAGCCTCCTGCTTCCAGTTATCGGTCTTATTTTTACAGTAGTTTCAAAACTTCTCCTTCTATACAGCACCATTGATAAAACATCTACGTTAAAGATGAAAAGTTTCTCTACTGTGAGGGTCACTCAGAGAGGTTCACAGCGTTATATGGAGAAGAGAAGAGGGAGGAGGGAGTTAGAAGTGACCCAAATGAGATGAGGTGGAATCAATAGTGGAGAGAGTGGGGTAGCCAGTAGTCACTTCCTTATGTGCACTCCACAACTGGACCACTCAGAGATGTTCACGGAGTTATACAGAGAAGAGAAGAAGGAGGAAGGAGACAGAGGTGGCCAGAGGGATAAAAGGGGGGAATGAAAAGGAGGGAGACAGATCCAGCCAGTAATCAGTTCCCTAAGTGTTCTCCACCATCTGGAACATACATAAACTCACAGAGTTGGATAGAGTAGAGAGGGGTTAGGGAGGAGACACAGGCGACCTGGTGGAGAAAAAGGAGAGTCCAAAGGGAGAGAGAGCAGTCAAGCCAGTAATCTCGCTCCCTAGTGAAAAATGGGTCCTGAAGATTGGGTTCTTAAAGGTACAAAATTGGTAACAAATACATAAAAGCAAAAATTAAAAATCTAGAGTAGAGTTTGGAATTTCAAAAATATGATGTTAAAGAAAAGAAGAAGGAAAAGAAAGAGAGAAAAAACAAACAAAGAAAAACCAACAAGGTCGCAAAAATTATAAAGAAAATACAGGTACAAAATTGATAACTAATACCAAAAAGCAAAAATTAAAAATCTAGAGTAGAGTTTGGAATTTCAGATATACAATGTTATATAAAAGAAGAAGAGAATGAAACAAACAAAAAAAAAGTCACAGAAATTATAAAAAAAAAACTGTAGGTAAAAAATTGATAACATATACCACAAAGCTAAAATTAAAAAACTAGAGTAGAGTTTGGAATTTCAAAAATACAATGTTAAAGGAAAGAAGAAGAAGAAAAAAAAAAAACAAGGTCAAAAAATTA
>NW_011494931.1:265671-266771 GCF_000754665.1 Bison bison bison
GGGGAAACTTTTTTTTTTTTTTTTTAGGCTCACTTGTTCAGTCGCGCTGTGGGGAGGGAGGGGGGATGCTGCAAATAACACTGGCGTGCGCTCACAATGCCTCAACCACACTGGGTCTGCCCCCACTAACTGCGCGTGTAGCCTCCCTGCCCACACTGCTCGGGCTCTAGGTTGTTCCTCCGAGAACAATCCGAGGCCGGCCCTGGGCTGCATGTACCTCCCAGGTCCAAGCCGCTCAGGTTCAGGCACTCGGGTAGTCCTCAGAGGCGCAGACTCAGTTGGGCCTGCATTTTGTGCTCTTCCCAGGTCTGAGCAGCTCAGGTGATGAGGTGTTTGGCGAACGCCAATGCTGCAACTTATCGCCTCCCCGCCACTCGGTTATCTGGGCGTAAAACCGGCGCACCTTCTCAGGCAGATGTTGACCGTCCAGACCCCCAAGAAGTTTTAGTTAGCAAAGAAGCCTGCTTACAGTTTTATAGATAATGTCTCTCTGGGGCTGCGATTGCCCCCTTCCGGCTCTGGCTGCCTGTCACCGGAGGGGAAAGGTCTACAGCCGGCTATCTCTGTTCAGTCCTTTGTTCCGTGTGCGGGCCTGGCGGTGTCTTAGGTTGGGGCTGGCTTTTCGCGTGGTAGATATCCCACAGTCTGGTTTGCTAGCCCAAATTATTTCGCTCAGATAGTGCTCAGGGTATTCAGGCCAGATTCTTACTCTAAGTGATGCAGCCGGCGCCGCGCCTCCCTGCCCAGCCCCCGCTTGCTAATGGCGGATGCAGGCGTCTGCGCTGCTTCTCCGCTGGGGGAGTTACCGTAGGGCTCGCAATCTGCGAGTTTTACTAGTTTATTTTTTCTCCCTGTTATGTTGCCCTCTGTGCTTCCAAAGCTCGGCACGGATTCGGCAGTGAGAAGGTTTCCTGGTGTTTGGAAACTTCTCTCTTTTTAAGACTCCCTTCCCGGGACGGAACTCCGTCCCTCCCTCTTTTGTCTCTATTTTTGTCTTTTATATTTTTTCCTACCTCCTTTCGAAGAGTTGGGTTGCTTTTCTGGGTGCCTGATGTCCTCTGCCGGCATTCAGAAATTGTTTTGTGGAATTTACTCGACGT
>NW_011494931.1:266871-279100 GCF_000754665.1 Bison bison bison
CTGCTGCTGCTGCTAAGTCGCTTCAGTCATGTCCGACCTCTGTGTGACCCCACTAGACAGCAGCCCACCAGGCTCCCCCGTCCCTGGGATTCTCCAGGCAAGAACACTAGAGTGGGTTGCCATTTCCTTCTCCAATGTGTGAAAGTGAAAAGTGAAAGGAAGTCGCTCATTCGTGTCCGACTCCTAGCGACCCCATGGACTGCAGCCTACCAGGCTCCTCCGTCCATGGGATTTTCCAGGCAAGAGCACTGGAGTGGGGTGCCATTGCCTTCTCTGTTGGTATTGTTAGGTATGTATTATTCAGTAATTTGAATTTCCCTTCCCATTTCTATCCCCTGTTTGATATATACTTCTATCTTTTAAAACACACAAACTTTTTTCCAAAGTAGAATCACAATACACAGAACATTTTTTTGATTTGCTGCTTTCTAAAATTAATATGTGGTACCTAATCAGTACCAACCATGCACATGAGATCTATAATTGAATTATCTGGACATACATACTGTGTTCTCCACTCACACTGGATTAACTTGGGCCAATTACTTAACTTTTTCCTTTCCTATTTGGGCTTCCCTCATAATAGTCAGTCAGAGAAGGCAATGGCACCCCACTTTTGTGGTTGATGAAACAATGTGTCCAACCAATTTCTTATTAATGGCTTTTTAAATGGTTTCTAAATTTTTATATTATAAAATATGATGATGAACATTCTTACATGGACATACCTGTACACTCATAGCTATTTTTCTGTTTGCAATGGTCCTTAAATTTTTAATAATTTTGGAAAGCGTGACTGCATATAGATTAAGAAATTTCCCCTCTACTGACATTTTCCTCTTGAA
Organism: Bison bison bison; assembly: GCF_000754665.1. Lineage (NCBI taxonomy): Eukaryota > Metazoa > Chordata > Mammalia > Artiodactyla > Bovidae > Bison > Bison bison. The sequence goes on from NW_011494931.1 coordinate 267,717, forward strand.
CATCTTACCATTGACCAGGGCAAGGAAAAACATAATTGCGGCAAAGTTGCCCTGTCCAACTTCTAAACAGTGTTTCCAGTCCTGCTTCAAAGAGAAGCCTGGCTATGATTCTACCTGAGTTCTATAGCCTGCTTGAGAGGGAGTCAAGCCAGTAGTCTTGCTGAACCATTGAGCATTGAACCCTCACATAACTAGGGAGCCCGAATAGAAACCCTGAGCAACCTCGGAGACCAGCCACAGCATTGCCCACCAATGGAGCCCAGCCTACAACCCTACGCAGTAGTGGAGTTCAGTCTATGATCCTTCCCTAATGCTGAACACAGCCTGCAGCCTTACTCAGTCAGAAAACCACCAAGTGACCCCAACCAATGGCAGAATATAGCCTGCAGCCCCTGTGGACCAGAAAACACAAAGGGCAACTTTGTAGGACTGGGAAATAGTCTCCAGTCTCATCTAATTTGGGGGCATAGTTCAAACTTGCTTGACCAGAGAGCCCAGCCAGCAACCTTTCCAACAGAAGAGCACAGAGAGTGGTCTGGTCGATAGTGAAGCCCAGCGTGAAGCCCTATCTTAATGCAAAGCCTGGACTGTGGCTCTGCCTGAATGCAGAGTCAGTTAGTGGCTCTGCATCAAGGTGAAGCCAGCCAGAGGCACTACTGGAGTTGAGGAGCAAGCCTGCAGTCCCACCTGACCATGGGTGATTGCAGAGCCCAGCTATTGGCCCCACCTAATGGTGGAGTACAACCAGCAGCCCTCCCTGAGCAGTGGCCCTACTTGAATGTGGAGCTCAGCCATCAGGCCCACCCAAACATGGGGTCGCCTCACTCTCTATCTCAGAGCACAGGCACTGACCCCTTAACCAGAGGGCCTGATAGCAAGGCAGCCTACCCATGGACACTGCAATCTGACACATCCAGTACCTCAAGCTGAGGTGACTGGAAAATGTCTTTCCTTGACAAAGTGAACCTATAAAGTCTAGAAGAAGAGACTGCTTACTCAAATGTGTAGATACCAACACAAAGATTACAAAGAATCAGGTAAACATGACACCTCTGATGGGAACTCAAAAAGCTCCAATAACTGACCTAAAGAAATGGAGTACAGTGAACTGAGAGAGAATTCAGAATAATCCTCTTAAGAAGTTGTCAACCACAAGAAGAGACAGACAGACCTCTAAACAAAAGTAGGAAAACAATGGATGCACAAAATGAGCAGTTCAATGATGAAATAAAAACTGTTTTAAAATGCTGGAGAATGCAATGACTAAACTGAAAAAAATTCAATAGAGAGCTTCAACAGATTTGATCAATCAGAAGAATCAATGTTTATGAATCAGAAGAATAAATATTAAAATGTCCATGCTACTCATAACCATCTACAGATTCAATGCAATCTCTATCAAAATTCCACTGATATTTTTATAGGAATAGGAAAAAAAAAGCTCTAAATTTCATATGGAACCACAAAAGACTGTGGACAGCTAAAACGATGTCAGCAAAGCAAAGCAAACCTGGAGATATATATCTTAACTCCATGTACTAAGAATGTTTATGTATTCTTCCCATGAAGGGCATTAAAATGATAATTTTTAAAATGTATTGAATACTGAAGCCTATTATACAGAGTGAAGTAAGCCAGAAATAAAAACACCAATACGGTATACTAACACATATATATGGAATTTGGAAAGATGGTAATGATAACCCTGTATGCGAGACAGCAAAAGAGACACAGATGTATAGAACAGTCTTTTGGACTCTGTGGGAGAGGGAGAGGGTGGGATGATTTGAGACAATGGCATTGAAACATGTATAATATCATAAAAGAAACTAATCGCCAGTCCAGGTTTGGTGCAGGATACAGGATGCTTGGGGCTGGTGCACTGGGATGACCCAGAGGGATGGTATGGGGGAGGGAGGTGGGAGGGGGGTTCAGGATGGGGAACACGTGTACACCCGTGGTGGATTCATGTTGATGTATGGCAAAACCAATAAAATATTGTAAAGTAATTAGCCTCCAATTAAAATAAATAAATTTAAATTTTAAAAAATGTATTGAATAATCAGTTTAGTTCAGTCACTCAGTCATGTCCAACTCTTTGAGACCCCATGGATTGCAGCTCGCCAGGCTTCCCTGTCCATCACCAACTCCCGGAGTTTACTCAAATTCACGTCCATTATGTCGGTGATGCAATCCAACCATCTCATCCTCTGTCGTCCCCTTCTCCTCCTGCCTTCAATCTTTCCTAGCATCAGGGGCTTTTCAAATGAGTTAGTTATTTGAATCAGGTGGCCAAAGTATTGGAGCTTCAGCTTCAGCATCAGAACTTCCAATGACTACTCAGGACTGATTTCCTTTAGGATGGACTGGTTGGATCTGCTTGCAGTCCAAGGGACTTTCAAGAGTCTTCTCCAACACCACAGTTCAAAAGCATCAGTTCTTTGGTGCTCAGCTTCCTTTAGTCCAACTCTACCATCCATACATGATTACTGGAAAAACCACAGCTTTGACTAGACAGAACTTTGTTGTCAAAGTAATGTCTCTGCTTTTTAATATGCTGTCTAGGTTGGTCATGACTTTTCTTCCAAGGAGCAAGTGTCTTTTAATTTCATGGCTGCAGTCACCATCTGCAGGGATTTTGGAGCCACAAAAAATAAAGTCTATCACTGTTTTCATTGTTTCCCCATCTATTTGCCATGAAGTGATGGGACCAGATGCCATGATGTTAGTTTTCTGAATGTTGAGTTTTAAGCCAACTTTTTCACTCTCCTCTTTCACTTTCATCAAGAGGCTCCTTAGTTCTTCTTTGCTTTCTGCCGTTAGTGTGGTGCCATCTGCATATCTGAGTTTATTGAGATTTCTCCCGGCAATCTTGATTTCAGCTTGTGCTTCATCGAGTCCAGCATTTCTCATGATGTATTCTGCATATATAAATAGGCAAGGTGACAATATACAGCCTTGATGTACTCCTTTCCCAATTTGGAACCAGTCTGTTGTTCCATGTCCAGTTCTAACTGTTGCTTCTTGACCTGCATACAGATTTCTCAGGAGGCAGATCAGGTGGTCTGGTATTCCCATCTCTTGAAGAATTTTCCATAGTTTGTTGTGATCCACACAGTCAAAGGCTTTGGCATAGTCAATAAAACATAAGTAGATGTTTTTCTGGAACTCTCTTGCTTTTTCGATGATCTAGTGGATGTTGGCAATATGATCTCTGGTTCCTCTGCCATTTCTAAATCCAACTTGATTCAAATGTATTCTTTTAGTCCAGGTTCGATGCACAATACTGGATGCTTGGGGCTGGGGCACTGGGATGACCCAGAGGGATGGTATGGGGAGGGAGGAGGGTTCAGGATGGGGAACACATGTATGCCTGTGGTGGATTCATTTCAACATATGGCAGAACCAATACAATATTGTAAAGTTTAAAAATAAAATAAAATTAAAAACATAAATGAATAAATAAATCCAACTTGAACATCTGGAAGTTCACAATTCATGTACTGTTGAAGCCTGGCTTGGAGAATTTTGAGCATTACTTTACTAGCATGTGAGATGAGTGCAATTGTGCAGTAGTTTGAGCATTCTTTGGCATTGCCTTTCTTTGCGATTAGAATGAAAACTGACCTTTTCCATTATTGTGTATTGAATTGTATTGAACAATAAAGAAGGAAACAATAAAACGAGAAAAATATCAAATCATCAAAAATATTTTTAATGTTATCTCTTTTAAGGTACTTCTTTTTCCTTATAATACTACAAAAGAACTTAGAACTTGGCACAGAGTGAATGGTCAATAAATATAACCAATTATTGTTCATAACTGTGGGCATCTAAATTCTGAATACCACAAGAAGTGGATTTATCTAAACTGGGGAGCTGCCCAGAGGAGCAACTGGATGTTTATTTTGTTTTGGTTTTAATTAATAGACATTATTTTTTACAGCAGTTTGGAAATCACAGCAAAATTGAGAGAAAGTTTCAGGAATTCCCCCATACACCCCTACAGATACATATGAATAGCCTCCCCCACTTTCAAAAGCCAGCACTGGAGTGGCACATTTGTTATCATCAATGAACCTACACTGGTACACCATAATCAGCCAAAGGCCCATAGTTTACATTAATATCCAGTCTTGGTGTACATTCTCTAGGCTTTGGTCAATGTATAATAACATGAATCCACCATTACAGTACCTTACAGGATAATTTCACTGTGTAAACACCCTCTGTGCCCGACTTATTCATCCTTTCTCACCCTGCTCCTTCAACTGAGCCACCAGGGAAGTCCCATAAGGTTTGTTACTGGCAGATAAATAGTACTGCAGTTAAGGCCCTGGACCCTGAAATCCAGCTGTTAGGTTTAACTCATGCCTCTGACACTTCCTGGCTGCATGACTTAGAAAACATTTAGCCTGTCAGCATTTCAATTTCCTCCTCTGCTAAATGGGCATGGAAATTGCACTTAGGTAATAGGTAAAGATTAAAATCCTATTTACAAATGGTGAAAAGCACTTAGAAGAGATACTAGCACTTTGCCAGCACCCTGTAAATGTTAGCTCTTTTTTATTGCACAGATTCGTTTTTTGGCCTGGCCCTTCCCATTAAGTGCTTTGATTTGACTGCTTGCCCCTCCTTAATTTGAGATTCAGACCCTGGACATTATTACTCACAGACATCTTACCATATTTCTGTGATGGCACCAGTGCCCCATGATTCCACGAAAGATTCAGTATTTAGAAGGGGAATTTCTGTAACATATGGTTAGGATGAATTTTAATTTAATCACTGAAGATACCAGGAAAAAACTATATTCTTAGAAGGTGGGCTGTATACTGGCAATGCCTGTCAGACTGTCAGACCATTTGTTCAGGTTAAGAGTCTCTTCACTGCACATCAATAATGAGAAGCAGATCTAGAACAGAAAATGCTTGTTTTCTTATGTCATTCAATTCACTGCTTATGGTATAATCACTTTGGCTATACTTGTTTCTGCTCCAAACAGAGATGCTTTGAGATGGTTTAGAATAGAATACCATGATTATTGGGCTTCCCTTGTAGCTCATTTGGTAAAGAATCTGCCTGCAGTGTAGGAGACCTGGGTTCGATCCCCTGGGTTGGGAAGATCCTCTGGAGAAGGAAATGGCAACCCACTCCAGCATCCTTGCCTGGAAAATCTCATGGGCAGAGGAGCCTGGTGGGCTGCAGTCCATGGGTCACAAAGAGCCAGGGATGATTAAGCAACTAACACTTACTTACTGTGATTATTAGAAACTAATGTGTTCATTATAATGTCATACCAACCTAATCTCATTTTGGGGGAGTATTTTTGTTATAAATTTTTCTGTCATATTAGGATTGTTAGTTGCATACTCAACCAACATTTTCTCTTATCTTCCTAATAGAGTCCTGATTTTATTCACAGAACTATGCTTAATATAAATTGAAACCATGTCTAAATAGAGACAGAAACATGTTTAGCTGAAGTCAATCACAGTGATGTTATGTCTCTTGTTAGTGATTGGTTTGGGCATGGAGGCAATATCATTATAATAAATAAAATATGAGGGAATAGACTTATTGAGGTTATTTTGTGAAAGATGTTTCTTCTTAGAAATAAAAAGTGAAATAAAGAAAAAATACCTTCTTTTCCCACTGAATGTATTATTGGACTATTATAAATGGTACTAAGATACATGTATTATGATACTGAAAGATCAGTGACACATAGGGTGGTGGGGCAGGTAAACAAAAAACTAGGGTCCTTGATAACATTATGCCAGAGCTGAATCCATCAATCCTGGAGGTGCTTGTCTCCATAGTCTTTTTATTATGTTAGTATATTTTTCTGATTCTTTAAAATAGTTAAGTAGAAATTTTGGTTCTCTGTAGCTTAAAAAATTCTTGAAAGAGACAGTTTTTTTTATAAAGATAATAGCAAATATTATTTCAGAAAGTATTTTATGTTATTCCCATGGAGAATATGAGGACATTTAGGTAATATGGACTATTAACATAATTCCCAAGAGATCTGGTTCATGAATCAGAGTCAAACATCAGGAGGGTTTTAGGGGCATGCCATAACACTGTCCTAGTCAATATTTTTACCTATTACCATCATGGATATGAAACAGAAAAGCAGGTTTATACTACCTAGAGGTTGAAGTCTAAACTTTGTTCATGGTTCAAGGCCATTGGTGATACTTGTTTCAACCATATTTCTCATTGTCTGCATGTGTATGTATGCATGTATTATATGTAATGTCAATATTATATATATATATAATTGTATTATGAATATTTTACATATCATCATGTATTCATTTATATGATAAAATGCTAAAAGAATCTAATTTATGACCTGTAGTTCATGCTCACGTTTTCTACATGCTGTTTTCTTTGCCTTGAATATCCTTTCCATTTTTGTCTATATGTTAATAGCTGAGGCTATTAGTGTTCTGTCTAGATCCTTTTTAAGGAGTAGGTGGACAGAACTTCTAACTCCAGTGCTATTGGGTAACAGCCATCCCCTTCTCCAGAGAAAGAACTGCTGACCAGGATTTGCCTTGGCTGGGAAATTAACCACACCTCCTGAAGTGACAACCTGAACTGCCTGAAGTGATAACCTATTAGTAAATGATACGGGGGCACAAAAGATTGCCCTTTTGCTGCAAAATGGGAGCAAAGAGTGCAGTTCCTGCTTCAGAACTTCCCGTGGGACCAATGTGAGGCTAATCTCCAGCTTAAAGTGCAATCTTTCTTACTTTTCTTTCCCCAACCTATCCTAGTTCCTTCCCTCTCCTTCTCATGAGAATACTCCTGCAATAAACCAGCTTCTCAAGAATCCTTATCTGGCAACCTGCTTTTAGGAAACCCAAACTAAGATAATAAGCTAGATAATTTCTGAACATCCTTCCAGACTCAGGTCTACTGTCATTTACTCTATAAAACTGTCAAAAATGTTCCAAGGTAGCATGAGGCACTCTTTCCTCCATGATCACATAGCACATATATCAGCACCTAAAACATTATTTTAAACATATTGTAATCCTCTGCTACTCTTTCCCTCATACTATAGGTTCTGTGAAAAAAAAGACATATCTACCAAATACATGTATTCTTCATAACATAGTGTATGGCCATAAGAGCTTAACAACATTTTAAATAAGGAAAAATATTTCATTTCTTTACAAAAACAGTTTTAAGACTAGGTCATAGAACAAAGATTTAAAACCTTTTAAGAAAATATTTACTTCAACAACCAACGACAGAGGAATGAATAAAAAAGATGTGGTACATATATACAATGGAATATAACTCAGAAATAAAAATGATGAAACAATACCATTCACAGCAACATGAATGAACCTAGAGATTATCACACTAAGCGAAGTAAGCCAGATAAAGACCAGTATCATATGATATCACTTATATGTGGAGGCACTGAAGGTGAAAGTTGCTTAGTCATGTCCAATTCATTGTGACCCCATGGACTGTGTCCTGACAGGCTTCTCTGTCCATGGAATTCTCCTGGCAAAAATACTGGAGTGGGTAGCCATGCCCTTCTCCAGGGGATCTTCCCAGCCCTAGGACTGAACCCAGGACTCCTGCATTGCAGGCAGATTCTTTACCATCTAAGCCACCAGGGAACCACACAAACTTATTTACAAAACAGAAATAAACTCACAGACATAGAAAACAACATCACAATTACCTAAGGAGAGGAGGAGAAGAGCGATAAATAAGGAGCTTGGGATTAAAATATACATACTATGGCTCAGAGGTTAAAGCATCTGCCTGCAATGCGGGAGACCTGGGTTCGATCCCTGGGTTGGGAAGTTCCCCTAGAGAAGGAAATGGCAACCCACTCCAGTATTCTTGCCTGGAGAATCCCATGGACAGACGAGCCTGGTGGGCTACAGTCCACAGGGTCGCAAAGAGTCGGGCACGACTGAGCGACCTTACTTACTTACTTACTTATATATAGATAACCAACAAAGACCTACTATATGTCATGGGGAACTATACTCAGTAGCTTGTAATAGAAGAATGAAAGAAACAGAATGAAGGAGAATGTAAAAAATAATATATAAATTTGTATATAAATGTATAACTGAATCACTTTGCTGTGGACCTGAAACTAGCATTGTAAATCAACTATATTTCAGTTAAAATTAAAAGAAAGGAAATATTTACCCAAACAAGCAAAATGAAATTAAAAAGCACTGATGTAAAATCTTTAGTGAAGCTTCAAGAACTAATTTATTCAGAATAAAAATAATTTGATATTTTCTAGTATATGCTCATAGAACTTCACACTTCTCAAAATTCTTCACTCATTATCCTTGATTCTTCCCATATATCTCCATGGTAACCATTGTTAGTATCCAGATTTTGTAGATGGAAAAGTGAATTTTCAGTAGATTGAGAATCTTTCCAAGAATTCACCATTATTAAGTGACAGATCTAAAGAACAAAATAATATATTCCAATTTGAACTTTCACTGTTTCTGAAAAGCAGCTTATGTGAAAATATGTAAGAAAAGTTTTGTTCACCCACCCCTTCAAGTTGAACAACTGTGCTATTAAGTTGCTCTGGAAATAGCTTGAATCATATAAATATATAGAACAAAAATGATGAGAGGTAATAATTCCACTATTCTCTGACTAGTTGTGAAAATCTGAAATACTGTAAACCTGATACTATAGTTTATGAGGAATGCTAAACAAAACTTGAATATGTGTTGATAAGTACAAAGAAGACAATGAGAATGATGTCTGTTGGCTGATCAGTACTCAACTAATTACTGAAGGGAAACCCTCGGCAGCTCTCCTGTGATCTCTCTTCCTTGCTCTCTCTGTAACCATCTCCTCCCTCATACTTTGTCCTAGAAACTTAAGTTGCCTTGGTCTCTCTCTAACTCTCAGTACTGTCTTCACAACTCAGGGAGTCTGCCATGCTCTACCTGGGTTCCCCTATGAAAATCTTTCTTACTAAATTGTCTTAAGACACTAGACTGGAGAAATTGAGGGGTTCACCTAATTTGTCTCTCGTTTCTCAGAGATTGATGACTTTCATTTCCTGATAATCAGGATTGTGAAGACTGCTGCCCTCATACATTATGTCCATGCTTTGGTTATCTCAGGTGGGAGAGTAAATCTGGTTCAAGTTACTTTATCTTGACTGGAAGTGGAAGTCACACTAATGTACATTTACGCGCAAGGTAACAACATCAAAATATGTATATCAAAATTCATTACACATTTAAAGAGTATGGAAAGTAATCTGAATTTCAATAAATTTTTTCAACTCTTGGTATATGGCAAGGATAAAAATGAGAGTATATATTGTATTTGAAAGCTAGAATTAATTAGGTTAATAGGTCTGTGAATCCTACTTAACTTTCTGTAAAAAATATAATACAGTTTTACTCAATCTCAAGTATAAGAATTGATCAATAACAGGCCATCAAGCAGATTTCAATGCATGTTGAGCAAAAGAAATGATAGATAATTAAAAGAATTGGTGCATTCTTGAACCAGAAGTGATAAAAATGGAAATCTATAATTACAGCAGAATAAGACACAACTACATGAAAATTAAAAAAGAAAATCTCCTAAAAACTGAATCAAATAAAAATTATTAGTACTGTTGTTTCACATTAACTTTGAAAATATTTTATATAAAATGTTATAAGATGTGGTAAAAGCTGTAATCAAAGACAAATATTAGGCCCAAATGGATTATTTAAAAAAAAAAACAATGCATTAAATGTGGAGTTATTGTCTACCATATTTCAATAATAATCTAGATTCTGGGGCCATAATGTAAAATAGTATGGACAAGAGTCAGATTCTAATGGAATGAATACTCAATGTATGAATCTACAGAAATATTCAAAATAAATAAAAACTAAAACTGGAAGAATAAGTGGGATTAAAACCATGATAGAGATTTATAAGAGCACTGCACACAACTCTTGGTAACAAATTGGCAAATAATAATTGTAATGGAAAATTATCTGCTTATATATATTTTTAAAATAATATACCTGGAAAGGAATAGCAGATCTAAACAGACCAATAGAATCAGACAAACTTTCAAGGATTTATAACCAGTAATTGTTCTAGGGCCAGAATTTTTCTGGATGATTATTTCTAAAACTTTCAAAAGAACATATATATCCAATACTATCCACCACAGAATTAGAAAAATCTAAAAATGCCATAATTCATTTTGTAGCACTAGTGTAACCTATTCGTTTCAGTTCAGTTCAGTTCAGTTGCTCAGTCATGTCTGCCTTTTTGCAACCCCATGAACTGCAGCACGCCAGGCCTCCCTGTCCATCACCAATTCATGGAGTTCACCCAAACCCATGTCCATTGAATCAGTGATGCCATCCAACCATCTCATCCTCTTCCATCCCCTTCTCCTCCTACCCGCAATCTTTCCCAGCATCAGGGGCTTTTCCAATGAGTCAGCTCTTCACATGGTGAAGATAGGTGGCCACATAGGTGGCCAAAGTATTGGAGTTTCAGCTTCAACATCAGTCCTCCCAGGACTGATCTCCTTTAGGATGAACTGGTTGGATCTTCTTGCAGTCCAAGGGACTCTCAAGAGTCTTCTCCAACACCACAGTTCAAAAGCATCAGTTCTTCGGTGCTCAGCTTTCTTTATAGTCCAACTCTCACATCCATACACGACCACTGGAAAAACCATAGCCTTGACTAGATGGACAATTGTTGGCAAAGTTTCTGCTTTTTAATATGCTGTCTAGATTGGTCATCACTTTCCTTCCAAGGAGTAAGTGTCTTTTAACTTCATGGCTGCAATCACCATCTGCAGTGATTTTGGAACCCAGAAAAATTAAGTCAGCCATTGTTTCCACTGTTTCCCCATCTATTTCCCATGAAGTAATGGGACCAGATGCCATGATCTTAGGTTTCTGAATGTTGAGCTTTAAGCCAACTTTTTCACTCTCCTCTTTCACTTTTATCAAGAGGCTCTTTAGTTCTTCTTCATGTTCTGCCATAAGGTTGGCGTCATCTGTATATCTGAGGTATTGATATTTCTCCCGGCAATCTTGATACCAGCTTGTGCTTCCTCGAGCCCAGTGTTTTTCATGATGTAGTCTGCATAGAAGTTAAATAAGCAGGGTGACGATATACAGCCCTGACGTACTCCATTTCCTATTTGGAACCAGTCGTTGTTCCATGTCCAGTTCTAACTGTTGCTTCCTGACCTGCATATAGGTTTCTCAAGAAGCAGGTCAGGTGGTCTGGTATTCCTATCTCTTTCAGAATTTTCCAGTTTATTGTGATCCACACAGTCAAAGGCTTTGGCATAGTCAATAAAGCAGAAATAGATGTTTTTCTGGAACTCT
>NW_011494931.1:279251-280535 GCF_000754665.1 Bison bison bison
TTTCAATGACCCAGCAGATGTTGGTAATTTTATCTCTGGTTCCTCTGCCTTTTCTAAAACCAGCTTGAACATCTGGAAGTTCATGGTTCACATATTGCTGAAGCCTGGCTTGGAGAATTTTAAGCATTAATTTACTAGCGTATGAGATGAGTACAATTGTGCGGTAGCTTGAGCATTTTTGGTATTGCCTTTCTTTGGGATTGGAATGAAAACTGATCTTTTCCAGTCTTGTGGCCACTGCTGAGTTTTCCAAATTTGCTGGCATATGGAGTGCAGCACTTTCACAGCATGATCTTTCAGGATTTGGAATAGCTCAACTGGAATTCCATCACCTCAACTAGCTTTGTTCATAGTGATGCTTCCTAAGGCCCACTTGACTTCACATTCCAGGATGTCTGGCTCTAGGTCAGTGATCACACTATCGTGATTATCTTGGTCATGAAGATCTTTTTTGTACAGTTCTTCTGTGTATTCTTGCCACTTCTTAATATCTTCTGCTTCTATTGGGTCCCTACCATTTCTGTCCTTTATCGAGCCCATCTTTGCATGAAATGTTCCCTTCCTATGTCTAATTTTGTTGAAGAGATCTCTAGTCTTTCCCATTCTATGCACTGATCACTGAGGAAGGCTTTCTTATCTCTCCCTGCTATTCTTCGGAACTCTGCATTCAAATGGGTATATTTTTCCTTTTCTCCTTTGCTTTTCGCTTCTTTTCTTTTCATAGCTATTTGTAAGGCCTCCTCAGACAGCCATTTTGCTTTTTTGCATTTCTTTTTCTTGGGGATGGTCTTGATTCCTGTTTCTTGTACAATGTCACATACCTCCCTCCATAGTTCATCAGGCACTCTATCTATCAGATCTAGTCCCTTAAATCTATTTCTCACATCCACTTTATAGTCATTAAGGATTTGATTTAGGTCATACCTGAATGGTCTAGTGGTTTTCTCCACTTTCTTCAATTTCAGCCTGAATTTGGCAATAAGGAGTTCATGATCCAGGCCACAGTCATCTCCTGGTCTTGTTTTTGCTGACTGTAGAGAGCTTCTCCATCTTTGGCTGCAAAGAATATAATCAATCTGACTTTGGTGTCGACCGTCTGGTGATGTCCATGTGTAGAGTCTTCTCTTGTGTTGTTGGAAGAGGCTGTTTGCTATGACCAGTGTGTTCTCTTGGCAGAAGTTTATTAGTGTAATCTATTACCAAAATATAAATACTACTGAACTGAAAAGAAAACCAGTGAGCATTCTGACTTACAAAAATACATATGTAAAATATAGAACCTTA
>NW_011494931.1:280635-295166 GCF_000754665.1 Bison bison bison
ACAAGCAAAAAAAAAAAAAAAATCACAGCTAACAAGTCTACACGCAGATGCACCCATAACTTCACAGCTAATTTTATCCAGAAATGTAACAATATTTTAATGTTAGAACATATTTTACTCTAACAAGGATTATTAATAATTAACAGCATAATATAATCTAACATGTTACTGAGTACCCATTCAATTACATCCAAAGCAGTTTACATTGAAATATTTATTTAAAAAATAAAAATATTTATTCTAAATACTAGTCCTTTGTTAATTATATGTCTGAAAAATTATCCCACTGCTTAATTTGTCTTTATTCTCTCCTACTTTTGATGAAGCAAAAATTTTTAATTAAATACATTTGAATTACAGGTACAATTCAATTTAATGCCCTTGATTTATAACTTTTTCCTTTTTAATAAATGCTTTACGTGTTTTAAGATGGAGAAGGAAATGGCAACCCACTCCAGTGTTCTTGCCTGGAGAATCCCAGGGATGGGGGAGCCTGGTGGGCTGTCGTCTCTGGGGTCGCACAGAGTCGGACACGACTGAAGCAACTTAGCAGCAACAGTGTTTTAAGATATTCTTTTCTTATAAAGATAATGAAGATATATTCTTATCTTCTAAATTTTTTAGAAATTTTCTTTTCACATTTAGATCTTTAATCCCATTGAAATGAGTTTTGTGTATTTTTTGAGATAAGATCCTTTTTCTTTCTATTTTTTCCCCCTTATGGCTACCCAGTTGTCCTGGGACCATTTAATGAAAAGGTCCTCTTTTCTCTGTTGACATGTATAATCATTTTAGTTTTATAAAAAACATCCATTTTGTTAGATCTGTTTCTGGGCCTTTTATTCTATTTCGTTGGTCTATTTGAGCATCCCTATATAATATACTACTCAAATGAGAATATAGTTTTGTATATGCTTGAATTCTGAAGATTGTTGTTCATCAATACTATCAAGAATATTCTTGGCCCTTTTTGTTTTCAAATAAATGATAGAGTTATATAACTATAGAGTATAAGAAATATACTGGAGGAAGAAATGGCAACCCTCACCAGTATTCTTGCCTGGAGAATCCCCATGGAAAAAGGAGCCTGGTACAGTCCATGGGGTTGCAAAGAGTTGGATATAACTGAGTGACTAAGCACATATTCTATAACCTGTAGAATTATAGGATCAGTTTTTTAAATCCACATGAAAACATACGTAAAAACCCATTGAGATTTTTTAATTGAATTATAGTTGATTTAATGTTGTGTTAGTTTCTGCTGTAGAGCAAAATGATTCAGTTATACATATATTCTTTTCCATTATGGTTTATCACAGGATATTGAATATATTTCCCTGTGCTATACAGTAAGACCTTGTTGTTTATCCATTCTATGTAATATAATAGGTTTCATCTGCTAACGCCAAACCCCCAGTATTTCCTTTCCTTGGATCCCTCCCCCTTGGCAAATGAAACTCTGTACTCAGAGTCTGTGTTTCTGATTTGTGGTAGTTTATTCATTAAGTCATGTCTGACTCTTAACGACCCCATGGACTGTAGCCCACCAGGCTACTCTGTCCATGGGATTTTACAGGTGAGAGTACTGGAGTGGGTGCTATTTCCTTCTCCAGTCTGATTTGTAAATAACTTCATTTGTGTCATATATTAGATTCCACATATAAGTGGTATCATGTGGCATTTGTATTTATTAGTATTTCACCCAGTATGATAATATCTAGGTCCGTCTATGTTGCTAAAAATGGCATTATTTCATTCTTTTTTATTGTTGAGTAGTATTCCATTGTATATATGTACCACATGTTTATCCATTCATCTGTCAATGGACATTTAGGTTGTTCCCATGTCTTGGCTGTTATAAATAATGCTTCTTTGAATATAGGGTACATATATCTTGAACTATAGCTTTGTCTGGATATATGCCCAGGAGTGGGATTGCTGAATCAAATTGTAGCTCTATTTTTAGTTTTTGAGGAACCTCCATATTGTTTTCCATTATGGCTGCATCAGTTTATATTCCTACCAACAATGTAGGAAGTTCCCTTTTCTCCAGACCCTCTCCAGCATCTGTTATTTGTAGACTTTTAATGATGGCCATTCTGATGGGTGTGAAATGGTACTTCATTGTAGTTTTTATTTTACTTCTCTCATAATTAGAGATGTTGGCATCTTTTCATATGCCTGTTGCCAAATGCATGTCTTCTTTGGAGAAATGTCTATTTAGGTCTGCTTCCCATTTTATATTGGGTTGTTTTTGTTGTTGTTAAGTTGTATGAAATATTTGTATATTTTGAAAATTAAGCCCCTGTCAGTTGCATTGTTTGCAAATATTTTCTTCCACTCTGTAGGTAGTTGTTTCATCTTGTTTATTATTTTTTCTTCTATGCAAGAGCTTGTAAGTTTTATTAGGTCCAATTTGTTTATTTTTGATTTTTTTCTATTGACTTGGGAGATTGACCTAAGAAATTATTGGTACTGTTTATATCTGAGAATGTTTTTCCTATGTTCTTTTCTAGGAGTTTTATGGTGTCATGTCTTATGTTTACTACTTTAAGCCATTTTGAGTTTGTTTTTGTGTATGGTACGAGAGTGTGTTCTAATTCATTAATTTACATGTCACTATCTAGCTTTTCCAACACCACTTGCTGAAGAGAGTATATTTTCCCATTTTCTATTCCTGCCTCCTTTGTCAAAGATTGACTGTAGGTGTATGCATTTATTTCTGAGCTGTATTCTGTTTTATTGATTCATATGTCTGTTTTTGTGCCAATACAATGCTGTTTTCATTACTATAGTTTTGTTTTTCTGAACTCTGGAAAGGTTATGTGTCCTGTTTATTTTTTCTCAGGTTTGCTTTGGCAGTTCTGGGTCTTTTATGGTTTCATAAAAATTTTAGAGTTATTTGTTCTAGTTTTGTGGAAAATTGTCATGGGTAATTTGACAGAGACCACATTAGGTCTGTAGATTGCTAGAGTAGTATAGCCAGTTTAACAATATTAATTCTTCCAATCCAAGAGCAATCCCATTGGGATTTTTATTTGTATTTCTGGTGATCCACTGATCAATTTAGAGAAAAATTATATTTTACATTAGTGTCTTCCAACAGGGCACTTCTCTCATTTTTATATACATCTGTTTCAATATTTGCTATAAGTTGAATTGTGTTCCCTCAAATATCATGTTAAAATTCTAACTCTTGGTGTGACCCTTTTTGGAGATAGGGCTTTTAGAAGGTTCAGTTCAGTCGCTCAGTCGTGTCCGACTCTGTGACCCCATGAATCACATCACGCCAGGCCTCCCTGTCCATCACCAACTCCCGGAGTTCACTCACACTCACGTCCATCGAGTCGGTAACGCCATCCTTTAGGAGGTAATTAAGTTTAAACGAAGTAATAACAGTGGAACCCTAATCAAGTAGCACTGGGGTCCTTATATAAAGAAGAAAACAGAGTCATAAACCCCCAGGCTCCAGAACTGGAAGGAATACATTTCTATGTTTAAGCCACCCAGCCTGTAGTATATTGTTAGGCAGACCAAGCAGACTAAGATAATAGTGTTCAGTATTGTCCACGGAGAGAATGTAGATTCATGGGCACTTCCGATTTATGTTAATGTAAATAACGTATATGTAAACATTTCATTTCCTGTTTATACAGAAAAATGAAATTGATCTCTGTATTGAAGCTTGTATCAATAAATCTTACTAATCTCTCTTGTTAAATGTCCACTATTGATCTAATTTTTTTTACAGTGTCCTAGAGAGAGAAGGCAGTGGCAACCCACTCCAGTACTCTTGCCTGGAAAATCCCATGGACGGAGGAGCCTGGTGGGCTGCAGTCCATGGGGTCGCTAAGAGTCGGACATGACTGAGCGACTTCACTTTCACTTTTCACTTTCATGCCTTGGAGAAGGAAATGGCAACCCACTCCAGCGTTTTTGCCTGGAGAATCCCAGGGATGGGGGAGCCTAGTGGGCTGCCATCTATGGGGTCGCACAGAGTCGGACACGACTGAAGCGACAGCAGCAGCAGCAGAGTAACAATAATATATGTGAATAATGAAAGTATGTTTCTTTCTTTGCAATCTTAATTTTTCCTCCTGGTCTTACTATGCTGACAAGGACCTAATTCATAAGACCTGAGGTAGGATCTCATTTCTGACCATATCGTGGATAATTCTGGCAAGCTTAGGGAGCTCCAGTCCAAAATAATTACATTGGGTCATAAGAATCTGGCACTATTGGCAGATATATGTTGATTAGCTTACATTTGTTTTTTGATTCCTATTTTTCCTTATAATAGCAATTTATGAAAAGTTCAATTTATCTCTAGTTCACCAAAATGCAACCACAGGTATCTGGGTCATAGGAGGTGCCTCCACTAGGGGAAAGTCAGAAAAGAAAATTGAAATGCAGAGAAATTGCGGAGATAGTTGAAACACAGGGAGATACTTAATAAAAATAAGCATCAGATTTCTGGCACACTCCAAGCTCACAAGGAACTCTTCTTGAAGTTCTCCTTTGTCTTGGAGGTCAGATACAAACTACACCTAATCTGTTAAGTCCTCCTTTTTATAACTACCCCTTCTGCCTCTAAATATATATATATTAAGTCCACCCTCAACATACTTATTTCCACATGGCAATATGGACTACTAAAAGGGATTTGAATAAGAAATACACTTATTTTACAAATAAAATGAAATATATACCTTAGAAATAACATTTAAAGGCAGAAATAATTTCAGAAAAATAATGGGAACAGATTCATCAAAGAGATAACAACTGAATTGAATTTTAAAAGAGGACTCTTAGTTAAACCAAATACAGACTCAGAACCAGGCAAAGCAAGATGATTGGCCAAAGGAAAGCCAAAATAAATGTTCCGTATAAGTGATTCAAACTACCACAAAGGTGCAACTCTTTCTCTGAGTCTTCCTGAATGTCTATCCACACATACTGTTTTATCTCCTAACAGATGCTTGTTTCACTGCAAAAAAAAGAAAGAAAAAGGATAAAAATTGAAAATGTAGCTATGGGAAGGCATTAAGTATTCCATTAGCTAGAGGAGAGGACACCTGTGTTTAGCAGTGGATGACAAAGCTTGTGAGTCAGCTTAGTAATCAATCTAAGAGACTCTTGAGGCCAAACGAAGATGGGTAAGAATATGCACTAGAGAAAGGTAGAGTCATCTTAAGGTTCTTGGATGGTCAAGTGACACGAAATTAAGTGGACATATTGCGCAGGAAAGGAGGAGGGAAGGAAAGCATTGGAATCAAGGTAACCATTTAGTAAACTATAACTTAGGCAGAACACGATGAGGACTCATAATAAAAGAGCGGTGAAAGTAAAAGGAAGGAATGTGTTTAAAGAATGCTCTAAAAATTCACTAACATAAAAGTCACCATTAGGGGAAAAATGCCTTCAGATATTGCCTAATACCCCTATTTCAAGGAAGGCTTATAAAGGTGCTTGCTCCCCTCTTATAAACCTAGAAAATGCATTGGATGAGACTCAACAGTCTACAGAATCGGATCACTAATTAAGAATGTGTTCTTCTATAGACAGACTTAAAAAGAACGATTTCTAAAATCATCCTTTTTGGGAAATGTCAGGCCCTGGTTTGTATTCAAGAAGAGTAATATCAGGAGATTTCTCTGATGCAGTCCTCTAAAATTTTGTCAGGATGACAATACCTTGTTTATCCCCCGATTAATGTATTGCTTGTAAAGAACAGCTGAGGAGATCTGATGTGTCAGTTCATTTAAATACTGCCATTTTGCTTTTGTTGGAGCAGTGCGGCAATCTCACACCCTTGCACCACAGTGAATAAGACTTTGGCAGTTGCTTCTGTAAATGTCTGATCAATCTTCATGCCTTAGGCAGACACAGGTGGAGAGGGAAGGAGGAAGATGGAGGAGTCCCTTTATATCCATATTTTCCAGAACTCCACTGACAGGCTGTGCACTTTCTGATTTATGTTGTGTGGAAAAAGAGCTAAGGAATGGCTCACTTCCTTTGCAGCTTGGCTTCTTTGAAAACTCAAAAACAGAAGCATGCATTGTCAGCAAGTCAGACATACATACGGCCTTAGCTTTTATTTTATATTCATATGTGTGTGTGTGTGTGCCTTAACTTTTATTTTTTATATATATATACATATATATATATGTATATATATATAATTTCTTCTATTGGGATTATTTTACTTTATAATGTGGTTTGATTTGGCAATGTGGTACCCTGGCCTTGAAGAATTTATT
Source organism: Bison bison bison (assembly GCF_000754665.1). Lineage (NCBI taxonomy): Eukaryota > Metazoa > Chordata > Mammalia > Artiodactyla > Bovidae > Bison > Bison bison. The sequence continues at coordinate 286,896 of NW_011494931.1, forward strand.
TCTTTTTTGGATTTTCTTACCTTGGTCAATGTCACCACCTTCTATCTGTTCAGTTGTTTAGTTAGGGCTCATGGAGTCCTCCCTACTCAAAACAGCTACACTATATATCCCAAGTCATCCCCAAATCCTTGCATCCCTCTCCATGCCCATAGCCTCTGCTCTATTTTGTCTTTTTTAACTCTACTCTAAATAATTTCAATAACCTATTAACATGTGTTCTTCACTCCAGCTTCCCCTCAGAAACCAATCCTTCACACTGCTGTAGAGGTTTACAAGCCCAAAGGTAAACTTTATTTCATTTGTTTCTTTAGCATCTCCTTAGCATTTCCACCCCCACCTCCCAGAACAACTTGTACCGATAAGTACCAATAACATCCATGCAATATCTTCCTAAATATAGATTCAGGCAATTGTTATGATTTCATGACTTTCACAGTTACCTACATGACCTGCTTCCCTTTTCTAAACCTAGAAATTACACTGGATGAGACTCAAAATAGATGTCTCCTCCCATGTGTACTTTTCCATCTTCTCTATGTTAGGCATTGTGAACACACCCACTTTCTGTTCCCATAGTATTTTTATGTATTTCTATTAGAAATTTTTATCTATTGTAGTTATTTTATGATATGGCATCTTAACACATGTATCAGACAGATCGTGCTTTGTTACAAAATTTCATAGCTAATTACCACTAATCACTTGCACAAAGATATCTGGTGCTATCAAAATGAAAACAACAAAAACTGCTTTATTTTTCCTGAAAATCACACACACACACACACATATGATTATAAGCTGTCTGTAAATTCCTTAGCAATTTTTATAAACACCCTTCCCTTGAGTAGTATCATCGGTTGAGAAGTGCTGAAATAACCATATTTATCACTTGAGTCCTTAGCATAAAAAAGTAAGCACTCAAGTGACATGTTAAATGGCTGATTCAAATAATTTTTAATTCATTTATTTCTAATAGATCTAACTTATTGTTATTATAGCTCCTCAATGCCACTTTTCAAGCATGCTCTTTGAACACAGTTGTAAAAATCCCTGATCCTTTGAGGATGATCTGAAACATCACCTCCTATTTCTCTTAATCACTGTCATCTACTGATCTGCAGACGCTTACCTATTGAGTAAAAATTTTTAGTACCAACCATCTTTTCCTTTAACCCAACTCTTATCTGTATCCTATATTAATCCAGTAGTTGTACAGTTAGCTTCCTTCTGAACCTTGGAGTTCCAACCTTTCTATTTTCTTGAATTACTTATTTATCAGCTCCTAATCATTAATTTCCTCCTATGTTTTTCCTTCAAAATATAAAACTACTCTTTTGACCTCAGACTTGCAGTAGCAACAAATCTTTTTCTTCTTTACAGTTAAGTCTCCTGAAAGAGTTGTATGCATTCTTCAATTTTCTTTCTCCATTTATTTTTCAAACTACTGCCATCTAATTTCTATCTCTGTGACACCAATTAAATCTTTTTCAACAGTGATCTCTTTTTGTTTACTAAATTCAGTGGACAATTTTATGTTCTACTGTTTATTAGTCTCTACCATGTGACATTAATGGCTTATTTCATTCTTTTGGAGGGCTTGCTTTGGCTATATTATTCTCTGTCTCTAATCAGTCCTTTCTGTATCTATCCAGGTTTTTATTCCTTTATCTTTTCCTTAAATATTGGCATTTTCCAGCATTCTGCCCCCTCATCTAGGCCGAGTATATCACTACTTATGTAAAAGCCTTCCATATATCACATTGTTTCCCAACAACATTGTTACTACTCAGCTTGGAATTCTAGATTATCTGTGCCCTGAATCTTCACTAGCCTCATGTTAACTCATTGTTCACTCCATTTCATGTTGTGTATTCACACAAGTGATTGAATTTTCTCATTAACTCAATTTATCCAAATTTAAAATGGAAAAATAGTAATGCTTCCATGAGCGTTGAAAGGATTTTATGAGTAAATATTTGTAATATATAACACACAACAGTTCTTGGGACAAAGCCATAAATAACATAATCTACTGTTCTTATTTAAGCATTTACTTTCTCCACACAATATTTTTTGGAAAGCAGTCTGTGAATAACCTTCATCAGAATCATCTGGGATGAGTTTGCTAAAAAAGCAAACCAAAAAAAAAAAAAAAATACCTGGCCTTATAGTAGACCTATAGAATTACAGTATCTTGGGCCAGGATTTTAGCCATATTCCTTTTTAGCTAGTATTCTAGATTATCAGCTTTCCTAGGATAGTAGCTAAAAAGGAACATGGTTAAAAACCTAGTCTCAGATGGCGCTAGTGGTAAAGAACACATTTGCCAGTGTAGGAGACATCGACTCAGGTTCGCCCCAGTCAGGAAGATCTCCTGGAGGAGGGCACAGCAACCCACTGCAGTATTCTTGACTGGAGAATCCCATGGACAGAGGAACCTGGTGGGCTGGGCTACAGTTCATAGGGTCTCACAGAGCTGGACACAACTAAAGTGATTTAGCAGGCATGTGTATATATATATATATATATACACATAAAAATTGCCAAAGAAATGTAGGGGTTCAAATAGTTCTAAGAGAATCAGTTTCAGAATTCTCAGTTTCCACAAGTGCTATTCCTAAATCTAATCTCCCTGAGAACGTTACTTGGATTAGCATCATTTTTTTTTACCACGTTTCCTCTTGTCCCTGGTCCTCTAGTTCACATAACTTGTTGCTGCTTAGTCTCTAAGTTGTGTCCAACATTTTTGCCACCCTGTGGATTGTAACGTGCCAGGCTACTCTGTCCATGGGATTTCCTATGCAAGAATACTGGAGTGGGTTGCCATTTCCTTCTCCAGGGGATCTTTCCAACCCAGGGATCAAACCCACATCTCTTGCATTGACAGGTGTATTATTTACCACTGAGCCACTTGGGAAGCCCATTTCACAAAACTAGACCTTATCTAACAATGGCATAGCATCACCATCATGTGCAATCCCTCAGAATGTTAAACACAGAGATAATTTAAAATATTGATGTTGATGTTGAGAAGGTAAATGTCAGTAATGACTATAAAATAAATCTTTCTGCAAGTACAGTGGTTTCTAATTACTTCCTTCCAACAAAATTAAAAGAGAATCGAATTGAGTTGTCAGCTTATAGATCATTAAACATAATTTTTAATAATGGATTACTGCAATTTGGGCCATGTAACACAAAATGAGTTCAAGGAGTCATGTTATATTGCTATTGTGAAACTCCTTCCAACTTCATCTACTTTTTTTATTTGAACAAAGTTTATCAGTGATTATTATTTTTAAAAAATCAGGAATTGATTGGTGTTAAAACCTTTATCACTGTAGCCAAAAATGATATTGACCCTTGGATACATGATCTAAATTAAAAGAGAGTATTTTACATGTCATTAAGGATGAATTTCGTGAAATTGTACTTTCATTTTATATCTTAATTATCAAATTTTGAAATGTATTTTCAGTCTTTTAATAAAACATGCACTAATACGAGTCACAACGATGACTTGATGACTTCAATCTTGAAGAAAAAACTTAAGACATAGAACTTTATAGACATAGGATATTTTTAAAATTAGTTTAAAAATTATCATAGAAATCTAATAATGTAGTCATTAAAATTCTTGATAAGATATTTAAATTAATATTAAATTTTCTGCTGAAAATAAAATGGACAGATGAGACAAAAGAGAAAAAATAAGTAGTGTTAATTTTTCAACTATTGAATGAAATCTTTTCATGTTTTTTTTTTAAAATGCTGGGTATCAAAAGAGCTATGCTATTTTTATTCCATTGGCTATATCAAAAAGAATGACTAAATATATTTTCTTAGAATGCTTGTATTTATAGTACTCTGGAGGTTACACCCTTTGTAACTATTTAAAATTATGATGGAAATATTTAGATATCAAGTTGAATATGTGAAAGGTAATTTTTCAAAATTAGATTAGTAGACAAACGCAAATCACTTGAAGAACTCTGAAAAAACAGTAGGTCTCATATACACTAATCTTTGAGAACTAGTACTCCACATTGCACTGCCTTTTTAAATAGTATAAAAACTCAGGCACATAATATCATGGTATCAAGTTACTTTGAATAGGTAAAGAGTACTGAATGCCTTAAAGTAATTGACACTATGAAAAAGTTTTGTATTACACTCTTACTTAGAAAATATCGTACTTTTCATTTATTTATTAGCTAATCTAGTCATTCATTCCTTCATTCAGTTACTATTTGTTGATCACCAAATATTTTCAAGAACCTGCTCTAATTGTGATTCTCTTCTGTTATAGGTTATTACAAAATATTGAGAATATGTTCCCTGTGATACACAGGAGGTCCTTGTTGGTTATAGCTCTATGTATATGTTAATCCAAAACTCCTAACTTATCCCTCTTCCTCTCCTCCCCTTAGGTAACCATAAGTTAGCTTTTGAAGTCTATGAGTCTGTTTCTATAAAAGAGTGCATTTGTATAATTTTTTAATTTCACTTATAAGTGATATATGATATTTGTCTTTCTCTGCCTAACTTCACTTAGTATGGAATCTCTAGATCCATCCAGATTGCTCCAAATGGCTTTATTTCATTTTCTTTTTTATGGCTGAGTAATGTTACATTGTTACACATATTTTTCCATGTTTCTGTCAATGGTATTTAGGTTGTTTCCATGTCTTGGCTATTGTAAACAGTGCCTCTATGAATGCTGGGGTGCATGTATCTTTTTGAACTAGAGTTTTCTCTGGATATCTGCCCTGGAGTAGTCTCACTTGATCATATGATAACTCTATTTTTAGTTTTTTAAGGAACTTCCATACTGTTCTCCATAAGACTGTACCAATTTACATTCCCACCAACAATGTAGGAGGGTTCCTTTTTCTCCATACCCTCTCCAGCATTTGTAATTTGTAGTATTTCATGGCCAAGCTCAGTATTGATATTCTCTGTTAAGTAGTGGGTGGGCTACAGTAAAGTTGAATAATATATTTGTAAACAAACACACTCAGATCTGAAAACAGCTTTTCCCTTTATTAACTGTCCAGCATGGAAATCATATTTTTCTAACATATAATTTTAGGCTAATAACAAATTTCTCAAAAGGTTATCATGAAGGATAAATGAGAATATAAAGTGTCACACAGAGTGATGGAAAATAATCTATATAAAACTGTCTACTTCCCCCTTTTCTGTCTCTGATTCTCTTAAAATACGGTTCTAATTCCTTGTCAGGGGCCCCTTTTGCTTCTCCAGTCTCATTTCACCCAATCTTTTCCTTACTCATTATATACCACCCAGCTGCTGCTTTTCTGCTAAGAATTCCCCTAAGGAACTGCACTTAGTTTATTTTCATCATGGAATCTTCTACTTCTGGAACAGCTAACTTTTTAAAATTCTTGAGCAAAATATGACCTCCGAAGAATTTTACCTGAATTTTGTCTATGTAACCCTTGAACCACCTTGAATCACATTTGTTTTGTTTCATTGCACTTTCTCAGTTTGTCTACTTGAATTTCTGCATGTATAATACACACACACATATGTATATACACATATATACACATATACACACATACATATTCTATTTCTATCAATCTGAGTTCCATGAATGCATGGATTATATCTTCTGACAGAGAATAGGTACTCTAAAATGTTTGTTGATAATATAAATAGATGAATATTATCAGTATTGTAGCACTTCCCAAGATCTGAAATAAATCAACCAACGTAAATTTTATTGTGCACCAAGATTATTGTTGTTTAGTCGCTAATCATATCCAACTCTTTTGCAACCCATGACTGTAGCCTACAGGCTCCTCTGTCCATGGAATTCTCCAGACAAGAATACTGGAGTGGGTTGCCATTTCCTTCTCCAGATGATCTTCCCAACCCAGGGACTGAACCCGTGCCTCCTGCATTAGCAGGCCAATTCTTTACACTGAACTTCCAGAGAAGCACCAAGAATAAAACGTATCAAATTTTGAATTTAAATAGTTAACTAGATTTTTTAAATACATAATTGCTTTGTTTAAAAAGTTTATGTAAAAATAGAAGTTTATATAAAGAGACTAATTAGAAAGAATTGAAAGATGCAAATGAAACCCCATCAATAACCTACTACATTAACTCTGTGTTACTGAAGGAAAGCCGATCAAGTACATTGCCAATAAAGGTGGATTTTTTAAAATTAGAAAGTATTCCCAGTAGACTTAATTTATAAACTGTTGAAGTCTAGTGAACTTTTGTCCCAGTTTTCATGGTAAAGTTTACCTTTGAATCAATTTTTACATGGTATCAAGAAAAAAATAAAAGTAATCATCAGGAATATTTCACACATTTCTTGACTAGATGGATAAGAGCTTAAGACATATTGGTGGAGAAATGCCCACAACCAAACAGTGGCCTGTACATTAAAGAGTACACTATAGAAATGGAAAAGAGATGAAGAAAAGGTTTTGAAAGCTCTGAATGCTGCTCCATTAAATTGTATGAAAAGCATTACTTCTGAATGAAATGACCCGCTGTGTTTAGATGCAATTCAAAATTGCAGAGTGTATTGAGTTCAAAGTGTTTCTTCAGTTCTGAAGAAAGTGGACATTTATATTTGACCCTTTACAATGACATGTTGCCTGAGCTTAGGTGATAATTCATAGATATAAATTGTTCTCAAGTGTCCTTCAGTTTAGAAAGGAAACCAAAATATGGAGACAACTCAAAATGTCACTAGGACATTACATAGGAAATCAGTATGCTGCTGCTGCTGCTGCTAAGTCGCTTCAGTCGTGTCCGACTCTGTGCCACCCCAGAGACGGCAGCCCACCAGGCTTCCCCGTCCCTGGGATTCTCCAGGCAAGAACACTGGAGTGGGTTGCCATTTCCTTCTCCAAGGCATGAAAGTGAAAAGTGAAAGTGAAGTCGCTCAGTCATGTCCGACTCTTAGCGACCCCATGGACTGTAGCCCACCAGGCTCCTCCGTCCATGGGATTTTCCAGGCAAAAGTACTGGAGTGGGATGCCATTGCCTTCTCCAGGAAATCAGTATAAGGGTAAATTAATGCATGAAACAAGTAAGGAAAGAATGGCTATAAAATTCTGTTTAAGTTTGTGGTTTGCATGCTTCAGTTATCAAAAATATCCACTGATTACCTGACATTCATTACTGGTAGTTGCTGAAAAATAGCCTATTGGTATATATGAATAACAATAATGATATGTAGGGATTTTTTAACTTACAGAGGAATTTGGCATTCATTTATTCTTTGAATATCTGCAATCACTCTTAAAATTGCCATCTCACCCTTATCACCCACCACTCTGCTTCACTTTTAAACTGAACAAACTAATGCCCATAAGAAAAAGTGGCTTGAACTATGTCACACAGGTGATAAATAGAAGATGTAGGATAGAAGTCTGGCTTTGGCCCTCTTTAATGTTTTCTTGTGTGCTTAGTCATTCAGTGGTATCCAACTCTTTGCGACCCCATGGACTGTATCCTGCCAGGCTCTTCTGTCCATGGAATTCTCCAGGCAAGAATACTGGAGTGAGTTGCCTTGCCCTTCTCCAGGGGATCTTCCCAACCCAGGGATCGAAGCCAGGTCTCCCTCACTGAGGGAAGATTCTTTACCATCTGAGCCACCAGGGAAGGCCAAATGTTTCCTTACCAAATGGGTTTAATAAATTGCCAATGGATTATATGAGAAGGCAAATATGGATCTATATCTAAGATCAAAACTAAGCTGTTGGGGTGATTTTGTGATTAATACCAGAAAAGATTTGCCTGGGCAACACACTGGAAACCCTCACAGATCACATGCCTTCTCTGGATCACATTTTGGGCAGAAATAGGTTGATGATATCATAGAAATATCAAAACTTTCTGAAAATAATGTAGAAACAAATTTTTTTCTTAAAGTAGATTAATTCTAGGCATCTGCCTAGAACTATTTCAGAGGCTAATAATGTATATAATATAAATATATAAATTTAAGTGATAGGCAATCTGTTTCCCTCCATGAGAATTTTGGAAGATGTATGAATGTTTTAAAAAGTCATCAGGGAGTTCTTTATTTCCGATGTTTAACATTGTAGCCAGATGTGCACAGGTGACTAATAAATAATTATTGGATTTTTAAAATGAAATTCAGTACCTAGATGTAGCCTAGTGGGGGGAAAAGGGAAGAAAAAGATGAATTTAAGCTTTAAAAGAGTTAAATAATTCCCCACCCTGAAAATAAGAAATAATTTATGCTAGAAAAAATGC
>NW_011494931.1:295567-300886 GCF_000754665.1 Bison bison bison
AGACCATTCAGGTATGACCTAAATCAAATCCCTTATGGTTATACAGTGGAAGTGAGAAATAGATTTCAGGGACTAGATCTGATAGATAGAGTGCCTGATGAACTATGGTCGGAGGTTCATGACATTGTACAGGAGACAGGGATCAAGACCATCCCCATGGAAAAGAAATGCAAAAAAGCAAAATGGCTGTCTGGGGAGGCCTTACAAATAGCTGTGAAAAGAAGAGAAGCAAAAAGCAAAGGAGAAAAGGAAAGATATAAACATCTGAATGCAGAGTTCCAAAGAATAGCAAGGAGAGATAAAAAAGCCTTCCTCAGCGATCAACGCAAATAGAGGAAAACAACAGAATGGGAAAGACTAGGGATCTCTTCAAGAAAATCAGAGATACCAAAGGAATATTTCAGGCAAAGATGAGCTCGATAAAGGACAGAAATGGTATGGACCTAACAGAAGCAGAAGATATTAAGAAGAGGTGGCACGAATACACAGAAGAACTGTACAAAAAAGATCTTCATAACCCAGATAATCATGATGGTGTGATCACTCACCTAGAGCCAGACATCCTGGAATGTGAAGTCAAGTGGGCCTTAGAAAGCATCACTACAAACAAAGCTAGTGGAGGTGATGGAATTCTAGTTGAGCTATTTCAAATCCTGAAAGATGATGCTGTGAAAGTGCTGCACTCCATATGCCAGCAAATTTGGAAAACTCAGCAGTGGCCACAGGACTGGAAAAAGTCAGTTTTCATTCCAATCCCAAAGAAAGGCAATGCCAAAGAATGCTCAAACTACTGCACAATTGCACTCATCTCACACGCTAACAAAATAATGCTCAAAATTCTCCAATCCCGGCTTCAGCAATACGTGAACTGTGAACTTCCAGATGTTCAAGCTGGTTTTAGAAAAGGCAGAGGAACCAGAGATCAAATTGCCAACATCCGCTGGATCATGGAAAAAGCAAGACAGTTCCAGAAAAACATTATTTCTGCTTTATTGACTATGCCAAAGCCTTTGACTGTGTGGATCACAATAAACTGTGGGAAATTCTGAAAGAGATGGGAATATCAGACCACTTGATTTGCCTCTTGAAAAATGTGTATGCAGGTCAGGAAGCAGCAGTTAGAACTGGACATGGAACAACAGACTGGTTCCAAATAGGAAAAGGAGTACGTCAAGGCTGTATAGTGTCACCCTGCTTACTTAACTTATATGCAGAGTACATCATGAGAAACGCTGGGTTGGAGGAAGCACAAGCTGGAATCAAGATTGCCGGGAGAAATATCAACAACCTCAGATATGCAGATGACACCACCCTTATGGCAGAAAGTGAAGAGGAACTATCAAGCCTCTTGATGAAATTGAAAGAGGAGAGTGAAAAAATTGGCTTAAAGCTCAACATTCAGAAAATGAAGATCATGGCATCGGGTCCCATCACTTCATGGCAAAAGATGGGGAAACAGTGGAAACAGTCTCAGACTTTATATTTGTGGGCTCCAAAATCACTGCAGATGCTGATTGCATCCATGAAATTAAAAGACGCTTACTCCTTGGAAGGAAATCTATGACCAACCTAGATAACATATTCAAAAGCAGAGACATTACTTTGCCAACAAAGGTCCGTCTAGTCAAGGCTATGGTTTTTCTAGTAGTCATGTATGGATGTGAGAGTTGGACTGTGAAGAACGCTGAGCACCGAAGAATTGATGCTTTTGAACTGTGGTGTTGGAGAAGACTCTTGAGAGTCTTGGACTGCCAGGAGATCCAACCAGTCCATTCTGAAAGAGACCAGCCCTGGGATTTCTTTGGAAGGAATGATGCTAAAGCTGAAACTCCAGTACTTTGGCCACCTCATGAGAAGAATTGACTCATTGGAAAAGACTCTGATGCTGGGAGGGATTGGGGGCAGGAGGAGAAGGGGACGACAGAAGATGAAATGGCTGAATGGCATCACCGACTTGATGGACATGAGTTTGAGTGAACTCTGGGAATTGGTGATGGACAGGGAGGCCTGGCATTCTGTTATTCATGGTGTCGCAAAGAGTTGGACATGACTGAGTGACTGAACTGAACTGAACTGATACCACTTTTTCCTTAAAGATCTTTACTTTAAGATAACAGATGAACATTAAAAAAAAATGGAAAGGAATTCTCATACATGTTATAACATGGATAAACCTTTATAAGGTTTAATGGATAAACATTATGCTTCATGAAATAAATGACGTCATAAAGGAACAAATATCATATCATTCTGCTTAAGTCAGATACCTAAGTAGTTAAGTTCACAAAGACCAAAGGTAAAATGGTGGTTGCCAGGGGCTGGTTAAGAGGAGGAATAGAGAGTTATTATTTAATGGATACAGAATTTGTGTCCTGGAGATGGACGGTGACAATCGTGGCACAACCATATGAGTATACTTAATACCACTGAACTGTACACTCAAAATGATTAAGATGATAAATTTTATGTTGTATGTATTTCATCAGTATTTTTCAAAAGCTCATTGTCCAGTTGTCTTCTTTCTCTGATCCTCAGGTTTGATCTACATATCCACTGGAAATCTCTTATGACTCAACATTGCAAGAAGTATATATTAGTTCACACTTTAATTTCACTCTCATTGGGCAGAGACACCATCCACGTATTTGCCAAAACAAGAAAGCTAACAATCAACTGTGACACATTTTCCTCCTTCCTCATTCCCACCACAAAACAGGTACTAAATCCTATTTTTTTCCACTTTCATAATATCTCTCAAATCTCATACTTCCTTCTGTCTCATGATCCAGTACCTAGTTCAAGTAACCATAACTTGTTACCTGTGTTATCACAGTGAACTTCTAATTAGACTCTTTACCTATAGTCTTAGCCCATTTCTGAACAATTTTTGACATCATAGTCAGAGTTCTTTTTACAAAATGCATATCTGTTCACTTCTGTACTTAATATTAAATTCCTCCCCATAAACTTCAGAATAAAGAGTAAAATCTCAGTGTAGCATAAAATACTTGCCTTCTTTGGAAACAATAGTTTTTCTAATTCTTTGCATTCAATCAACAAGTATTTAGAGAATACTTTCTATATGAAAAGTTCTTTATTAGGTACTGGTAGTAAATGTTGAATAAAACAGACAGAGTCTATGGTTTCATGGAATATATAGTCTAGGTTAGGATGTATAGACATTAATTTTAAAAATCATGCAGATAAATGTATATGACAAGCAATGATGACTGCTGAGGAGGAAAGACAGAGAATGGTGTGAGAATATATTGGTTCAGCTTCCCTTGTAGCTCAGTTGGTAAAGAATCTGTCCACAATGCAGGAGACCACGTTCGATCCCTGGTTTGGGAAGATCCCCTGGAGAAGGAAATGGCAACCCACTCCAGTACTCTTGCCTGGAAAATTACAAGGACAGAGAAGCCTGGCAAATTACAGTCCATGGGGTCACGAGCGTTGGACATGACTTAGCAACTAAAACACAAAAAACAGTCTCAGGGTCTGGAAAAGCCTCCTGCAAAGAGATGATATTTGAGTTGAGATTTCAAAGTTTCCTGTGAGTTTTAATTATACAAAGTGGGGAAAGTAAATTTCAGTTAGAGAAAACATGCATGCTCATTTAAGCAAGATGGAAGATAATGCATTTGAACCACTAAAAACAGTCTGAGTTGATCACAAAGAGAGATTGGTGGTGCAAGTGGAAGCTGGCTAGGATCCTAAACTCTCTCTACAAGCAATAATTTAGGCATTTTGATTTCTTGTCTCTGTCATGCTCTCTCTCATTTCTTGCCATTGCATACTCTGTTGCATCTAGTGGGAACATCCCTTCTGAGTCTTTAACCTGATTCATCATTGAACAATCAGTTGAGGTTTCCTCCTCCGCTGGGTTAGGTGCTCTGCTTGTGTTCATTCCCCAGGCTGTGTGTAACTCTTCATAGCACTTTCTGTGCTATAAGGCCATAGTGTTTTTGACTAGAGCATTAATGTCAAGGGAAGGAGTTGAATAGCATGACGCTTTATTTTTTGTTTTGTTTTTATTGGCTTATACTTGATGTACAATGTTGTGTTAGTTTCTGCTGTACAACAAAGTTCATCATCCATACATACACATATGCTGCTGCTAAGTCGCTTCAGTCGTGTCTGACTCTGTGCGACCCCATAGACGGCAGCCCGCCAGGCTCCACAGTCCCTGGGACTCTCCAGGCAAGAACACTGGAGTGGGTTGCCATTTCCTTCTGCAATGCATGAAAGTGAAAAGTGAAAGTGAAAGTGAAGTCGCTCAGTCATGTCCGACTCTTAGCGACCCCATGGACTGCAGCCCACCAGGCTCCTCCGTCCATGGGATTTTCCAGGCAAGAATACTGGAGTGGGGTGCCATTGCCTTCTCCACACATACATATAGACCTTCTTTTTCAGATTTCCTTCCCATTTAGGTCACCACAGAGCACTGAGTGTAGTCCCTGTGCCATACAGTAGGTTCTCATTTGTTGTCTATTTTATACATAGCAGTGTATATATGTCATTCAGGCCTCTTTGTATCTCTAGCACCTCATACAATTTCTAGTGCAGTTTCATCAACGAATATTTATTGAGCATTTGATATGGAAAGGTCCTAAAATAGAAATACTGAAGAATATAGAGTTGTATAAAAACCACCTTTAAGGAACTTGGTGTTTGTTATAAATGATATATGGTGAAGAACATCTGGGTTTGTACTTTCCTGAGCCCAAATGTGCACAGAGGGGACAGATACAACAGCTTCCTTATATAACACTTTGAGGGCAATCATTTATTAGTATATAACAAATAATTATGTCTTTGAAGAAATCATATTCATCTTATGTGCCTTCCAGCTTTTTATTTTTTTTTTCTCTTAACACTATATTCAACAGAAACAAGTATATGAGAAATCTGCAGAAAAACAAGAAAAATTAAAGAGTTCTGTTATGTTAACACTCTGTTCAACCAGGCCAGTGCCATCTGTCAGATATTTAATTCAAATATTACATTTTATTAGCTTTCTTTCTAGTTGACTATATATTTCTATAAGCTATTTTCTACATCCTTCTTTTTATGTACAATTTTCATTAACCCTACCTTAAATTTATGTTTCTATTCTCTTTTAACATAATTTTAACCCCAGAACAACAACATAAAATCAATATCAACCTCAGAAATTTAGTTATCAGTTCAGTTCGGTTCAATCGCTCAGTCGTGTCCGACTCTTTGCGACCCCATGAATCGCAGCACGCCAGGCCTCCCTGTCCATCACCAATTCCCGGAGTTCACTCAAACTCACGTCCATCGAGTCAGTGATGCCAT
>NW_011494931.1:301088-313061 GCF_000754665.1 Bison bison bison
GACAGCTCAAGAGTCTTCTCCAACACCACAGTTCAAAAGCATCAATTCTTCAGCGCTCAGCCTTCTTTACAGTCCAACTCTCACATCCATACATGACTACTGGAAAAACCATAGCCTTGACTAGACAGACCTTTGTTGGCAAAGTAATGTCTCTGCTTTCCAATACGCTATCTAGGTTGGTCATAACTTTTCTTCCAAGGAGTAAGTGTCTTTTAATTTCATGGCTATGGTCACCATCTGCAGTAATTTTGGAGCCCCCAAAAATAAAGTCTGCCACTGTTTCCCCATCAAATCTACTGACACCATTATTATTCAGTTTGCCTAGATTTGTCCTTTATAATGAAAACTTTAGATCTTATACTTTGTGTGCATGTAAAATATATTGTAATTATAGAACCTTCTGGAGTAGAAGTGACATTTAGATCTTCAAGTGTATTTTTATACTTTCCAGTGTACAGAGAACAGTAACCAATGAGATTAAACCTTGTAGAAGTGTTGTATATCTTAATAAATTGGGAAAAACTAGCATAGCTCTTTGTTGAAGAAAACATTTTTAGTTTAAAGACTCTCATAATCCTATGGTAAGGAACTCTTGACATTGCCCAAAGATGTTTTACCATCAGATCAGTTGCTCAGTCGTGTCCAACTCTTTGCAACCCCATGAATCGCAGCACGCCAGGTTTTACCATAAGCATCATATTTTCAGGGATGTCTACTGAGACATGGCATTCTTAAAATTTTAAGAATGCTTTGGGAAATAAATGCTAATATGATAAATCCTTTTAACTATAAATAAATCAAATGAAAGTTACATTGCCGCTGCTGCTGCTAAGTCGCTTCAGTCATGTCCGACTCTATGCGACCCCATAGATGGCAGCCCACAGGGTTCCCCCGTCCCTGGGATTCTCCAGGCAAGAACACTGGAGTGGGTTGCCATTTCCTTCTCCAATGCATGAAAGTGAGAAGGGAAAGTGAAGCCGCTCAGTCGTGTCTGACTCTTAGCGACCCCATGGACTGCAGCCCACCAGGCTCCTCTGTCCATGGGATTTTCCAGGCAAGAGTACTGGAGTGGGGTGCCATTGCCTTCTCCAGCTACTGGAAGAATTGGGACTAGAATCTAGCTCTTTTTCCTCCCAGTCTTGACCACAAGGCCCATGTTCTTTAAGAAGACAGGTAAGTATGCAAGTGCATAAAACAATCTGCGAAGTCTCTAAAATTATTAGGATACCATATTCAAAACAGATGGCTGAGCTAATGCTGTGATTTAACTAAACCTATGTTTAATATAACATTTGCATGCATGCTGTGCATGCTAAGTCACTTTAGTCGTGTCCGACTCTTTGCAACCTTATGGACTATAACCCGCCAGGCTCCTGTGTCCATGGGATTTTCCAGGCAAGAATACTGGAGTGGGTTGCCATTTCCTTCTCCAGGACATCTTCACCACCAAATGATTGAACCTGCATCTCTTATATAAGTCTCCTGTATTGGCAGGTGATACCACCAGAGAAGTGTGTTTAATATCACATTTAATGACTTTAAATGGGTCAGTGAAAAGCATTTCTTATTAACATTTAGGAAGGATAATAAAGAAATCCACGTATAAGACCGTATGAGGTTCATGGTATATTCTCGGTTTGGTCATGTAAACAACTTGAAATTAGGTTCTAGATGGAAGGATAAGCCAAATACAGTACATATAATGAGATGATATTTCCATAAAATATATAACAGACTTTTTTATTTTACTTGTAAAAAGTTGAAGAAATACTGTTGGGATGGTTGTATATAATTTGGTAGATTAGTAGCTAGCTAAAACTCTACTCACACAGTGCTAATTAAAGATCTGAGAATAACCTGGAGGGAAATTTTAAATTTTATTTTCTTGATCCTTTTCTATTCAGTGCTTTTATCAGTAACCAGGAAGAAAATATAAAAGGGGCAATTATAAAAATTGCTAATGGCATAAAACTCAAAGAAACTGAATTAGATAGAAATCAGAATGAGGCTTTAAAAGTATTTTGACAGTCTGTAACCTGTCAATGTGTTGAATCTAACAAAATTGAACAGGGAAAATGTAAAGTTCTGATAATGACTAGAAAGCAAAGAAAACAAACCAAAGATTGTAGTCTGCAATCCAGAATGGAGAAAGATATGCAAAGGTCTTCAGGTCAAGTATAAATGTGTAATACAGCTGGTTTTAGTGAATTGGACTCCAAGCTTTCAAGGATAGTGAGAGTAAAAGGAACAGGGAGGAGACAGCATGGTGTTATGAGAAGAAGGTAGGTTTCAGGATTAGGAGTCCGGGATTTGGTCTGTACACTCAAATTGCAGTTCCATTACTTACGAGTTATTTAATATTGAGCAAATCATTTTCTTTATCTTTAAAGTAGAGATATTGGGACTTCCTTGGCAGTCCATTGGTTAAGATTTGCCTTCCAATGTGGGGGATGTGAGCTTAATCCCTGGTTGAGGAACTAAGATCCTACATGCCTCATGGCCAAAAAGCCAAAATGTAAAACAGAAGAAATATTGTAATCAGTTTAATAAAGACTTTAAAAATGGTTCACATCAAAAAAAAGAAAAAAACTTTAAAAAATAAAAAAGAAAGTAGAGATACTAATAATGACTCAAAAGATGCTTCATTCTTTTCTCCAAGTCTTTGTCCTCTTATTCCTTCTTCTTCAATTTATACCCTTGTTTCTCTTTTACTTTTTTTCAATCTATGTACTTCCTCTTTTCCTTCTTTTTTCTTCCATCCCTCTTCTTCTTTGCTTTTTATTCTCAGTTTTCTCTCAAATTCATTGTCCAGTAAGTTTCACATAACCGTGGGCTCCCAATCTTCCACTGAGGTGCATACTCAGTTGCTCAGTCATGTCTGACTCTTTGTGACCCTTTGGACTGTAGCCCACCAGCCTCCTCTGTCCATGAGATTTTCTAAGCAAGAGTACTGAAGTGTGATGCATTTCCTCCTCCAGGGTGGTGTCCAGGAATTCTGGGCCCCAGATGAGGGCTCCTTTGCGATCATTCTGTAGAACATCAGACTGATGGATCTTGGCCCTGAATTCATAGTGCCAGAGAACGTTCAGGGGAGTAGTTTATGATAAAATGAGCTTGACTGTGTTAGTCACTCAGTCCTATCTGACTCTTTGTGACCCCATGGACTGTAGCCTGCCAGGCTCCTTTGTCTATGGAATTCTCCAGACAAGGATACTGGAGTGGTTAGCCTTACTCCTCTCCAGGGGATCTTCCCAACTGAGGGATTGAACCTGGGTCTCCCGCATTGCAGGTGGATTCTTTACTGTCTGAGCCACCAAGGAGACCCATAAAATGAGCTGAGGGAAAAGCAAATATTCAGAACCCAGAGAATCCCTAGCTGTCAAAGCTTTGAGGACACCTTCTTTCCCAGCCCTTCAGAGCTTTGAGTCCTGTCGTCTTCCCCGTGAAGGAACCCTGGCAGATGTGATAACAGCATGGCCTCATGAGCATCACTGATGGGAGACTGTGTATCCTTAGCCAAGTTTGCAAGTTATTTTATCTCCCATGGACTTCCCAAGGACTGCGAGTCTCACTGCTAATGGATTCACACTTGAGACAGAACTTTCAACAATAATACAGTCCTACAATCTCTGTGCAAACAACTGAAATTTTCTCCTGTCAACTTCTTTTGTATTAAGCTCTGTATCAATAGTTAACTCCATTTAAAAAATTACTGGAAAACTACAATAGAAAGTGGTTAAGACTGAAAGAGACTACACCGACAGCACAGAGCTACAACATCTGCAGAAGTCTAGTTTTATCAAGGTGGGAAATAAAATCCACCATGCAGCCCTCAGTTTTACCCCACTGCAATGAGAGCTTTTGTTGTGAAAGTTAGGGACTTAAAGCTTCATGGATAAAGGGAATTTTGTGCTTCAATAATACTGTTTTAAACGCTATACCCTTCAATGTTAAAATACTGATTGGTAAGACCTTGCCCAGGGATTTTTATGTTGAATATTTAAAAGAGAAGAAAATTACAATACTCAGACCATTCTTAAAATGGGACAATCAGCTTCATGCAAAATAGGTGTAAATCAAAAGAGTACCCTAGAATTTGAGGCATTGTGTTGTAAGGCTTCAAATTTTGAGATCAGTTTTCTGGCTTCTTGGGAACTAAAGCAGAAAGTTGTTACTTTTTCTAATGAAGGGCTTTTAGTAGAGTTTTTTTTTTTAATAGAGTTTTATTGCTATGCAATGCAGAATTGACAGACCTCTGTATTCTCTCTCTTCTTGGCACACAGTATTACCTACAATTTTGAAGTAATGATGATACTTACAACAGCTTTTGGGGGAATGTTACATTGATCTCTTAAATTATAAACACTACAAAATGTCAAAATTGTGAGAACTGACACAACTTTGCCTTAAAGAGTACTAGACTAGAACTTGTCATATTATATTTAAGGAAGACTTGGAGTGTTCATTGATGTTTATGATTTTAATATTTCTGAAGACCATTACAGTGGCCTGATATGTGCTGAAAGCCAAACTTTAAAAAAAAAATTTTTTTTAAAGAACTATTTTAAATAAATCCTATTTTAACACAGGCTACATGACTGCAGCCATAAAATTAAAAGATGCATGCTCCTAGGAAGAAAAGCTATGACCAATCTAGACAGCATATTAAAAGGCAAAGATATTACTTTGCCAACAAGGGTCCATCTAGTCAAAGCTATGGTCTTTCCACTTGTTGTATATGGATGTGAGAGCTGGACCATAAAGAAGGCTGAGCATGAAAGAATTGATATTTTTGAACTAGAGAAGACTCTTAAGAGTCCCTTGGACTGCAAGGAGATCAAACCAGTCCATCCTAAAGGAAATCAGTCCTGAATATTCACTGGAAGGACTGATGCTAAAGCTGAAGCTCCAATATTTGGCCACCTGATGTGAAGAGCCAACTCATTAGAAAAGACCCTGATGCTGGGAAAGATAGAAGGCAGGAGGAGAAGGGGCAGCAGAGGATGAGATGGTTGGATGGCATCACCGACTCAATGGACATGAATTTAAGCAAACTCCTTGAGATGGTGAAGAACAGGGAATCCTGGCCTGCTGCCATGCATGGGGAGACAAAGGGTCAGACACAACTGAGCGACTGAACAACAACAACAAGAAAAAGATTACTGAAAGTAAGGATTGACAAAATATTTGAACAGCCATATCAGAAAAGAGGATATCCAAAAGGTTAATAAACATAGGGAAAGGTGATCAACCTCACTGATAAAGAAACAAGTTTTTTTAAACTATAATACTATTTTGTATCAACTAATTGGAAAAATTTTTAAAGTCAGATAATAACCAGTGTTGGTGAGCACATGAAACAATAGGAAATTTCATGCACTATAGGGATTGTGTCTAAATTTGTAAACTTCTAGTAAAGAAATGCATATTTTATGACTCTGAGTTTCTATACTAAATAAAATCCCTAGAAATTAATGCACATGTCCATTAAGAGATGCACAAGAGATGCTTACAAGATTGTTCATTTTGATATTTGGCAAAACTAATACAATATTGTAAAGTTTAAAAATAAAATAAAATTTAAAACCTGTTTTTTTAAAAAAAAAAAAAAAAGATTGTTCACAGCAGCATCAATTCTAAAAGAAAAAAAGCTGGAAACAAATATTTATCAAGAGTAAAAGGGAGAGGCGGAGCGCCGTGCAGGCCGGCGATTGGCTGCTGCGGCGGGCCCTGTCAGAGTCCGGATTGGCCGGCGGCGGAGACGGAAGCGACCGCAGTTTTTAAAAAAAAAAAAAAGAGTAAAAGGTTAAATAAGTCATGGAAAAGCTAAAGAGAAAATTAAAAAAAAATTATTGTCACAAAAGTCAGAGACTGTTATAGGAGAGAGATTGATGATAGAAATGACACACAAGAGAATGGCTTCTAAGTTCTGAAAATGTTGTTTCTTAACTTGGTAGCGGTTACATAGTATTGTTTTATAATCATTATTTAACTTCACATACATGATGTATGTCATGTACATAGTTTGTATACTTTTGGTATATGTAGGATATTTCACAATTGAAAAAAATATTGTTCAGTCACCTGTAGAACCAAGAACTGTCTTAATTCAGTAATGAACATGTTCATTAACCTTAAAAATCAGAGATTTTTGTCTGACTTGAAAGTTCAGTCTTCTTTTCCCAGTTCTGTGCCCCTTCAGTAGGAATCTCCAGCTACCTCATATGGAAAAGAGGGAGTTACTGACCTTCTCTATATCTCAGGCTTGCCCATCTCCTTCTGTACCCTTCCACCAGCTGCCTGCCCCTTGCTCTTTCTTCCTCTAGTGTTGGGGATAATAGAGAAATAAGTGAGGAGGGAAAATAAAGGTGTTATTTAACAGGTACTGTCACCATCAGGTTTTCGTGTTACTGGGCATGCTGAAAGTTGACTCTTTTCCTCCTGAAGTTAGTTCCTGTGAGATCCCCCAGTGGGGACATCTGGCTGCATCAGCTTCAATGGGACAATGCCTTTCCTGTGGCTGGACATTAAAAAAAAAAAAATTTCAAATTAAAGATGATGAAAATATAATCTTCAGCTTCTGCCTCCATGGGTACCAGGGCAATCTCTTTGTTGTACCGCTTATTGCAAGAAACAATCTTGATGGAGGTTCCCAATTCAATGATCCACCTGAATCTTGCTCACCCGGGAGACCCCACATCTGAACCTCAGGAAAGGAACTCCTGTCCCCCGTTACTCCCAATGCAGCAAGTGTTAGACTTCTCCAGAGCTAGCCCGATTTTAGCACATGTGCCTCTGGGACTAAACTCAAGTTCTGAATTCAAATTCAGCCCCATGCAGGGCTAGAGTAGAAAGGAGAAATATAACAGCACTCTCTCCAAAGTTCTTGCAACTGCCTTCATGTCCTAGTCCCTTTATGGTTAATAGTCATGTATCTATTAAATGGGTGTTTTGCTAAAACTTTGTTGTTGTCCTCACTGTTACTGTTTTATCTTTTGGAAGGCAAGAATCCTTTCAATCTTATGGTTTTTTCTCAATCTTTTGAGACCTTAGTAGAAAATTGGTCCCATTTTAACAACTTGTCACAGTACTTTCAACCATTCCACACCACACCTCAACATAAGGATCCTCCATGCCCTAAACCTCAACTGAGTGCTGCATTTTGACTTTTGCTGGTTTTCCTTCCCTCCAGCCCTTAGCAAAACAGAATAACAGAAAACTGATCTACGTCTCTTAGCTACTGTGTTTTCCTCTCCCAGTCGCTGTCTTTATAGGACTACTACACTTTTAGGATCCATTTACTGCATACTGAAAGATTTCAGAAGAGAGAAATATTAGCTTTGCAAGTAATATAATCAGAATACTAGGAACTAGTTCTTATTCTGCCCCATGGTGCCTAGAAGAGTGCTTTGTTCAAGGCTATTTCATAAATGAATTAAAAAATAAATAAAACAAACAAACAAAAATCCCAACAGTGAGCTTAAGAAGAAAACATGCTTCTTGCACTGTATACTGTATATTATTAAAATGGTGAAAGTGAAAGTGTTAGTAGCTCAGTCTTGTCTCACTCTTTGCAACCCCATGGACTGTAGACTGCCAGGCTCCTCTGTCCATAGAATTCTCCAGACAAGAATACTATAGTGGGTAGTCATCCCATTCTCAGGAGATCTTCCTGATCTAGGGATCAAACCCAGGTCTCCTATATTGCAGGCAGATTCTTTACCATCTGAGCCACCAGGGAAGCAATGCTCTGCCAAATATTTATGTGACAGCTAAATAATAATCTAAGCAATGAAAGAAAAACTCTACAATTTTTCTTGCTTAGGTTTTATGATTGCCAGTGAATGTGTTTGTGTGTATATTTGATGAGCTTCTAGTATTATCAGAAATTTTCAATTATTGTGAAGCTGAAGCTAGTATATCTTACTGAAACAATTTCTCTCAGCATGCAACTCCCCCTTAGGAAAGAACTTAAAACATTTGATGGATTACTTTGCTTCTGTTTGATTTTATTCATTTTGGCAATTGTGTAAATTTCATTATAATCATTGTGTGCATAGAAGTATAATAACTACCCCTTTACTTTACCAATTTTACATTAAATGACTACCAGAAATGAGCTTGATGGAAAAGAAAGAAAAATAAAAAAGCCTCGGTTCTTTATTTCTTAACTTGAAAAGAATACAAATTTGCCATCAGAGACAAAACAACCAACTATGCTTTTGGATAAGCTCATGACATATTTCAACACATGAGATGATTGTTTCTAAGTTGGGGTTGGTGGTGCTCAAGTACCAGTGCTCACTGTGCTCAGGCGCCTCAGTGGTGTACAACTCTTTGCAACCTTACAGACTGTAACCTGCCAAGCTCCTCTGTCCATGGAATTTTCTAGGCAAGAATACTGGAGTGAGTTGCTATGCCCTCCCTCCAGGGGATCTTCCCGATCCAGGAATCAAACCCACAACTTCTGTGCCTCCTGCATTGCATGTGGATTCTTTACCACTAACCCACAGGGGGAAGTCCCTTCATGTACCAAACTGAATGTAAATCTAAGACAAGTTACAAGGTACAAAAAACACAAAAATACACTCTAAGGATACATACACATTATGAACAAATAAATTAATATTTTTTCCACATAGAACCCTTCTTTCTCCCCCTCCCCCCTTTTTTTTTTTTCACTTAGCCTTTTTAAAACAATCAGTTCAGTTCAGTCGCTCAGTAGTGTCCGACTCTTTGTGACCCCATGGACTGCGGCCCGCCAGGATTCCCTGTGCATCACCAACTCCTGGAGTTTACTCAAACTCATGTCCATCGAGTCGGAGATGCAATCCAACCACCTCATCCTCTGTCGTCCCCCACTCCTCCCGCCTTCAATCTTTCCCAGCATCAGGGTCTTTTCCAGTGAGTCAGTTATTCGCATCAGGTGGCCAAAGTATAGGAGTTTCAGCTTCAGCATAGGTCCTTCCAGTGAATAATCAGGACTGATTTCCTTTAGGATGAACTGGTTGGATCTCCTTGTGGTCCAAGGGACTGTCAAGAATCTTCTCCAACACCACAATTCAAAAGCATCGATTCTTCGGTGCTCAGCTTTTTTTATTGCCCAACTCTCACATTCATACATGACTACTGGAAAAACCACAGCTTTAACTAGACGGACCTTTGTTGGCAAAGTAATGTCTCAGCTTTTTAATATGCTGTCTAGCTTGGTCATAGCTTTTCTTCCAAGGAACAAATGTGTTTTAATTTCATGGCTGCAGTCACCATCTGCAGGGATTTTGGAGCCTCCCAAAATAAAGTCAACCACTGTTTCCACTATTTTCCCCATCTATTTGCCATGAAGTGATGGGACCAGATGCCATGATCTTCGTTTTCTGAATGTTGAGCTTTAAGCCAACTTTTCCACCCTCCTCTTTCACATTCATCAAGAGGCTCTTTAGTTCTTCTTCACTTTCTGCCATAAGGTGGTGTCATCTCCATATCTGAGGTTATTGATATTTCTCCTGGCAATCTTGATTCCAGCTTGTGCTTCATCCAGCCTGGCTTTGCATGATGTACTCTGCATATAAGTTAGATAAGCAGGGTGACAATATACAGCCTTAATGTACTCCTTTCCCGAGTTGGAACCAGTCTGTTATTCCATGTCCAGTTCTAACTGTTGTTTCTTGACCTGCATACAGATTTCTCAGGAGGCAGGTCAGGTGGTCTCATATTCCCATCTCTTGAAGTATTTTCCTCAATTGTTGTGATCCACACAGTTAAAGGCTTTGGCTTAGTCAATTAGGCAGAAGTTTAAAACAATAAATAAGTGAAGTGTTTTTTTATTTCCTGGATATTTATCAAAGTGCTATAAGAAGACTTTCCTATTAGGTATAGCTTGGTGGTAGCATAAAATAGTGACTTATTAATGACCTTCAATATTTAAAACTTGTTAATAACCTTCAGTATTTAAGGGATGAAATCCAGTAATTGTAATCACCTGAATAAATAAGAACAAATAGAGTAGACTATAAATGTTCTCACCAGAAAAAAAGAAACAGTAATTACATGAGATGATGGATGGTAAGCTAATGCAATAGTTGTAATCAAATTGCTATATATAAATGTATCAAATCACCATACTATAAACTTAAACTTATACCATGTTATGTTTCAATTCCATTGCAAAGAAGTTGGGGAAAGATTTCAAAAGGATAAATAGAAGAAAAAAAGCATATGAAAACCCCACGTAGTAGAAATATGATTGACTATTTCATAGCAGATCACTTTTCTATCATTGAAAAATCTCATCACCCTTGCTAGAAATTTCTTCAGGCATGGATATATTGCCCAATTTTTGCTAATGAGACATGAAACCTGCTGAGGGTCTAGAAAAAATATATCTTTTTATTAAGAAAAATATTTAAGAAAAGATAACCTTTATCTTTACCTTGTCTGATAAGTGAAAAGAAGCCATCTTCCAACCAGCCTAAAGATGAAGATTTCACTAAGGATTACCAAAAAAAAAAAAAAAGAGAGAGAGAGAGAGCAACATCACCCTACTCCCACAAAAAACAAAAGGATTACCAATAAAAGAGAAAAAGAAAACTCAAGTTTTTTATACTATCTTTGAATAGCTAAATCAACCAACACTGGAGTTCACCCTACCTTTTACCTATGAGGTGAAGTGAAGTGAAAGTCGCTCAGTCATGTCTGACTCTGCAACCCCAAGGACTATACAGTCCATGGAATTCACCAGGCCAGAATACTGGAGTGGATAGCCTTTCCCTTCTCCAGGGGATCTTCCCAACCTAGGGATCAAATCCAGGTCTCCCACATTGCAGCCAGATTCTTTACCCGCTGAGCCACCAGGGAAGCCCACCACTTAAGTATGCTGCTGCTGCTGCTGCTGCTGCTAAGTCGCTTCAGTCGTGTCCGACTCTGTCCGACCCCATAGACGGCAGCCCACCAGGCTCCCCTGTCCCTGGGATTCTCCAGGCAAGAACACTGGAGTGGGTTGCCATTCCCTTCTCCAATGTATGAAAGTGAAAAGTGAAAGTAAAGTCGCTCAGTCGTGTCCAACTCCTGGTGACACCATGGACTGCAGCCCACCAGGCTCCTCCATCCATGGGATTTTCCAGGCAAGAGTACTGGAGTGGGGTGCCATTGCCTTCTCCGCCTATTAAATATAATCTGAGATAATTTTCCATATTGCTTATTTGCATGAGATGTGCTATTTCTTACAGCAAAATGCATCAGTTCAGTTCAGTTGCTCAGTCATGTCCGACTCTTTGCAACCCCATGAATTGCAGCATGCCAGGCCTCCCTGTCCATCACCAACTCCCGGAGTTCACCCAGACTCACGTCCATCGAGTCAGTGATGCCATCCAGTCATCTCATCCTCTGTCGTCCCCTTCTCCTCCTGCCCCCAATCCCTCCCAGCATCACAGTCTTTTCCAATGAGTCAACTCTTAGCATGAGGTGGCCAAAGTACTGGAGTTTCAGCTTCAGTATCATTCGTTCCAAAGCAATCCCAGGGCTGATCTCCTTCAGAATGGACTGGTTGGATCTCCTTGCAGTCCAAGGGACTTTCAAGAGTCTTCTCCAACACCACAGTTCAAAACCATCAATTCTTCAGCCTTCAGCCTTCTTCACAGTCCAACTCTCACATCCATTCATGACCACAGGAAAAACCATAGCCTTGACTAGACGAACCTTTGTTGGCAAAGTAATGTCTCTGCTTTTGAATATGCTATCTAGGTTGGTCATAACTTTCCTTCCAAGGAGTAAGCGTCTTTTAATTTCATGGCTGCAGTCACCATCTGCAGTGATTTTGGAGCCCCGAAAAATAAAGTCTGACACTGTTTCCACTGTTTCCCCATCTATTTCCCAAGAAGTGGTGGGACCAGATGCCATGATCTTTGTTTTCTGAATGTTGAGCTTTAAGCCAACTTTTTCACTCTCCACTTTCACTTTCATCAAGAGGCTTTTGAG
>NW_011494931.1:313161-326893 GCF_000754665.1 Bison bison bison
ACTTTCTGCCATAAGGGTGGTGTCATCTGCATATCTGAGGTTATTGATATTTCTCCTGGCAATCTTGATTCCAGCTTGTGTTTCTTCCAGTCCAGCGTTTCTCATGATGTACTCTGCATATAAGTTAAATAAGCAGGATGACAATATACAGCCTTGACGAACTCCTTTTCCTATTTGGAACCAGTCTGTTGTTCCATGTCCAGTTTTAACTGTTGCTTCCTGACCTGCATACAAATTTCTCAAGAGGCAGATCAAGTGGTCTGGTATTGCCATCTCTTGAAGAATTTTCCACTGTTTATTGTGATCCACACAATCAAAGGCTTTGGCGTAGTCAATAAAGCAGAAATAGATGTTTTTCTGGAACTCTCTTGCTTTTTCTATGATCCAGCAGATGTTGGCAATTTGATCTCTGGTTCCTCTGCCTTTTCTAAAACCAGCTTGAGCATCAGGAAGTTCATGGATCACATATTGCTGAAGCCTGGCTTGGAGAATTTTGAGCATTACTTTACTAGCGTGTGAGATGAGTGCAATTGTGCAGTAGTTTGAGCATTCTTTGGCATTGCCTTTCTTTGGGATTGGAATGAAAACTGATCTTTTCCAGTCCTGTGACCACTGCTGAGTTTTCCAAATTTGCTGGCATATTGAGTGCAGTACTTTCACAGCATCATCTTTCAGGATTTGGAATAGCTCAACTGGAATTCCATCACCTCCACTAGCTTTGTTCGTAGTGATGCTTTCGAAGGCCCACTTGACTTCACATTCCAGGATGTCTGGCTCTAGGTCAGTGATCATACCATCGTGATTATCTGGGTCATGAAGATCTTTTTTGTACAGTTCTTCTGTGTATTCTTGCCATCTCTTCTTAATATCTTCTGCTTCTGTCAGGTCCATACCATTTCTATCCTTTATCAAGCTCATCTTTGCATGAAATGTTCCTTTGGTATCTCTGATTTTCTTGAAGAGATCCCTAGTCTTTCCCATTCTGTTGTTTTCCTCTATTTCTTTGCATTGATTGCTGAAGAAGGCTTTCTTATCTCTTCTTGCTATTCTTTGGAATTCTGCATTCAGATGTTTATATCTTTCCTTTTCTCCTTTGCTTTTCGCTTCTCTTCTTTTCACAGCTATTTGTAAGGCCTCCCCAGACAGCCATTTTGCTTTTTTGCATTTCTTTTCCATAGGGATGGTCTTGATCCCTGTCTCCTGTACAATGTCACGAACCTCATTCCATAGTTCATCAGGCACTCTATCTATCAGATCTAGGCCCATAAATCTATCTCTCACTTCCACTGTATAATCATAAGGGATTTGATTTAGGTCATACCTGAATGGTCTAGTGGTTTTCTCTACTTTCTTCAATTTCAGTCTGAATTTGGCAATAAGGAGTTCATGGTCTGAGCCACAGTCAGCTCCTGGTCTTGTTTTTGCTGACTGTATAGAGCTTCTCCATCTTTGGCTGCAAAGAATATAATCAATCTGATTTCGGTGTTGACCATCTGGTGATGACCATGTATATAAAAATAGAGTCAAATAGACAATGTCATTTTTAATTTGTGCTATGCAATTGTCAATAACAGATACCATAATATGGAGGTATTATATGAAATGTTAGAACTAGGCAAGGGTTAAGATTAAGATACAAATTTAATTTTGTCTCATCATTTTGGAGAAAGATACATTTTTACCAGTAAGGTTAGGACTGATATTATTATCCATTTAGTAAAACTAGGAACTATTAAAGTTGTCTCAAAATAAACATTTTGCCTGTTGAAATTATTTAAGGGAAATAAAAATCTAGCAATGTTCTTTCTCACCTAAATTTTTAATGTGTGTGTGTGTGTGTGCACTCAGTCATGTCCCACTCTTTTGCAACAGCACAGACTATAGCCCACCAGGCTCCTCTGTTAATGGAATTTTCCAGGCAAGAAATACTAGAGTGGTTTACCATTTAATGGTGGTTTATAAATAGAATTTTGATTGTTTGATGTAATCATTTTTAATATGATATTTCTCTATCTTACCTGATCACATTTATATAGGACATAAAGAAGCTAGATATTGTTTTTAAAAAAAAAAGAAAGCTCTGACAAACAACAGCAGGTTTTAAATTGTTGGAAAGTGTATCAAAATTAACTAGGAGAGTACAGTAGAGGTATTTGATAAGTTAAAATGGTGGTTTTCCATGAGAAAACCACATGGAAACTCCAGCAGGAGTTGTTTATCTAGTGTCAAACTAAATAAATCATATTAATTAAAAACAGAAAATTTTATTTGTTATTGATATAAGTTCTCTGATTTTTCTGGTGCTAGAAAAATCTTCTTTAATCTACTTTTCATATGTGGAGGAATAAATGAAGAAAGTACAAAAGGCAGAAGAAAAAGGTAGCTCCAATCCTAATCATGTGGGGTTACTAATAATTCCATAAATCATCTGATCCAACATGACCTCATGCTGTTACCAGCAGAAACATTGCTCTCATTTGCATTTTTTAAAATGTGAGGGAAAGATGAGTTCAGCTAAAAGTTGAACATGGGCACATGGGCTTCGGTGACAGAAAACATTTACAAAATATGTTCTTAGTATGCTTTGCCTCCCATGCACTACAATTGACCTCAAACCCTTCCATTTTTTTGGACATAAAATCACTTCTCATGAGAATGGAGCTAGTGTGGTAAAATTTAAAGTCCAGATTCCTCCAGTATACATTTCTTCTGACTTGCTCCAAATCCACTATTCTAAGCAATGGATAAGAAATATAAAACAATCATATGTTCTCTTTGAATCTCAGGCACTTATAGTTTATTTGGAATAAGGAAATTCAAAGGTTAGCTAAAAGCTTCATTGAGCAAGGATTTGTCACTTGATAAATTTGGTTTGCCTTTTACACTTTCAAGAAAATTATAAACTCACCGAAACTTTTCCTTGCAATTTAGCTATCTTTCTGAAAGATTACATTATGATGTTTAGATGATGTTTCCTGCATGAAAATATGTCTTATTGGACATAAAATTGTGAATTTTCCATTCCTTATTTAAAAATTGTCTCCATGAATTGTTTAAGTATAAGTAGTGGATGGAGGAGCCTGGTGGGTTGCAGTACATGGGGTCACTAAGAGTCAGACACACTGAGCGACTTCACTTTCAGTTTTCACTTTCATGCATTGGAGAAGGGAATGGCAACCATTCCAGTGTTCTTGCCTGGAGAATCCCAGGGACGGGGGAGCCTGGTGAGCTGCCGTCTATGGGGTCACACAGAGTCGGGCATGACTGAAGTGATTTAGCAGCAGCAGTATTAACAAACT
Organism: Bison bison bison; assembly: GCF_000754665.1. Lineage (NCBI taxonomy): Eukaryota > Metazoa > Chordata > Mammalia > Artiodactyla > Bovidae > Bison > Bison bison. Next base: position 316,461 of record NW_011494931.1, read on the forward strand.
TTACACTTGAAGGTGACGTGCAAGCAGATAACTTTTAAGAGAAAAAAATAACATCCTATTATTTAAATGGTTCCTCATTAATATTTAAATGTGAGAATCCTGATTTTTTTCTACCTTTTCTCTTTTTATGGTCTTAGAGATATAGTCTTAAGTTGTTATTAGGTTTCCTTTCTTTTTCAGACATTATCTCAGAACACACTTCAGAATTATTGTTTGTAGATTTTCCTAAAATCTATTTCTTTCTTTAATCTTTTTAATGAAATCTACAAACAATAAGTGCTGGAGAGGGTGTGGAGAAAAGGGAATCTCTTACTCTATTGATGGGAATGTAAACTGATATAACCACTATGGAGAACAGAATGGAAGTTTGTTAAAAAACTAAAAATAGAATTACCGTATGACCCAGCAATCCCACTCCTGGGCATATATCCAGAGAAAACCATAGTTCAAAAAGACATTTACACCCCAATGTTCATTGCAGTGCTATTTACAATAGCCAGGACATAAAGCAGCCTAAAAGTCCATTGACAGAGAAACGGATAATGAAGATATGATGCATATACGCAATGGAATATTACTCAGCCATAAAAAGGAATGAAAATGAGTCATTTGTAGAGATGTGGATGGACCTAAAGACTATCATACAGAGTGAAATAAGTCAAACAAAGTCAGATGTTAACACATATATGTGGAATCTAGAAAAATGGTATGCTGCTGCTGTTGCTGCTAAGTCACTTCAGTCGTGTCCAACTCTATAGGCCCCATAGACGGCAGCCCACCAGGCTCCCCCGTCTCTGGGATTCTCCAGGCAAGAACACTGGAGTGGGTTGCCATTTCCTTCTCTAATGCATGAAAGTGAAAAGTGAAAGTGAAGTCGCTCGGTCGTGTCTAACTCTTCGCGACCCCATGGACTGCAGCCTACCAGGCTCCTCCTCCATGGGATTTTCCAGGCAAGAGTACTGGAGTGGGTTGCCATTGCCTTCTCCAGAAACATGGTATAGATGATCTTATTTTCAAAACAGAAATAGAGAAACAGACATAGAGAATAAACCTAGGGACACCGAGGGAGGATATGTCGGTGGGGTGGGGTGAATTGGGAGGTTGGGATTGGCATACATACACTGTGTGTAAAATAGATAACTGATGAGAATCTATAGTTCAGGGAACTCTACTACGTGCACACACAGGGGCTTCCCAGGTGGCCCCTAGTAGGTAGAGAATCTTCCTGCAGATGCAGGAGATCCAAGACACACAAGTTTGAACCCTGGGTGGGGAAGAGCCTCTGGAGTAGGAAATGGCAACTTACTTCATTATTCTTGCCTGGAAAATCCCAAGGACAGAGGAGTCTGGTGGGTCACAGTCCATGGGGTGACAAACAGTAGGACATGACTGAGCATAGCAGAGCATCTGTACGTATAGTTGATTCACTTTGCTGTACAGTAGAAACAGGCACAACATTGTACAGTAACTGTACTCCAACAAAAATTAGTGAGACACACACACACACATACTCCTCTTCAGCTGACTAAGGTTTAATCCTGCGAGTCTTAAAGAAAGCATACCTATGCCCAGAGACCTGACAGGTTACTACTTTATCCTTATTTTTCCCTTCACAGTCAATTTATTTTAAAAATGTCTAACTCACAGTCTTTGAATTTTCATTTTTCACTTCCTCTTCAATCTAGTACAACCTGGTTTCCACTTCCACCACCCAAATGAAATGATTTTTCCCCCTAAGGATCCCAGTGGCTTCCATTTTGTCTAAAATAGTGGATATACTTTTGTTTTACTTTAATTGATCTCTCTTCAACTTTTAAACTATTGATACTCCATCTTAGAAATTTTTGTCCTTCTTGATATCAGATATAATTTTCTTTTCTGTGAAATTACAGTTTCCCTGTGAAAACCTTTTAACTTCTTCATTCATATATTTGACAAATCGTTTTGAATACTGCTGAAGATCAAGCTCTTTTTCCTGTCCTCTTCACTGTTATTGTTGCTGTTGAGTCACTCAGTCGTGTCCAACTCTTTGCAACCACCTGGATCACAGCATGACAGGCCTGACTGTCCCTCATCACCTCCCAGAGTTTGCCCAAGTTCATAAATGTGGAAGTCCTCCATCTATTTGATCTTCTCAGTATACACATTCACCTAGATTGTTTCATCCAGACTCACTGCTAATGATTCAAAAACTTATTTCTCCAGCAAGACCTCATTGATTATTCTCAATGGTTCATAGAACACCTTTATGCTGGTGTTCAAAAGACACCATATACTGATTTGCCATCAGTTGTTAAAGTAAAATTTTTAAAATATTTATGCTGGCCTATGTCATCCTAAAAAGTATGAAGTAATATCTTATTGTGATTTGCATTTCCTTTATGGTTAGTGATACTGAGCACTTTTTCACATACATGTTGGGCATTTGTTTATCTTCTTTGCAAAAATTAATATGTGGCAATGAACATTGGGGTACATGAATCTTTTTGAATATATTTAGTTGCTAAAGTTGTTATTGTGATGATCAATTTGTCTTTTGTTTTCCCTCTGCAATGTAAGGAAGCAATAATGAATTATGTCCCTGAAACTACACAAATATATACAATCCAGTGCTGAAATACGATTGAATGGATAAAATCATGGTTCTCAAACATGGTAAGTCTTAGATAATTTGGGAAAAATTCATATTTTCCTGGTGCCCTTAAGAGATTTACACATCATGTAAAATACATATAAAACCTGCAAAAGTATTCATTTTGTTTACTTTCTTCATTATTAGTTCTCCCTTCCTGTATGACCCTCACAGAAATGTACTTCTGTGTAGGACATCCAGGGTTAATAAATTACAGTGGGTTCATGATGCTTTTGAAAACGTAGAGGAACTATGTGTTCAGGGAACCAGGTTAAAGATAGTCAAATACTTGGCCAAAGCTATGCCCATCCACTATGCTGGAAATCACATGCTGTTAAATTTTAGTATTTTTCATATTGTTCAATATATGTTGAAAAAAGGAAAAAAATTGTTTAGTATTTCTCACCCAATCTTTAAGTTCTCCTTTAGGACAGAAGGACTAAATTTATAGGCTGAGAAGAGAGTGAATCCATATTAGCAAGATATATGAGTAATAAATGAACACTTCTGCCATCTGGAAGTTTTCAAGTGTCCAGATGTTTGGTATCATGTTAGCTAAATATCTGAACTACTAATTAAATATTTTTATTTTACAGCTTTTGGGTATCATGTAAATTTCTTTTAAACATGTCCGTGTTATACCCAGATGCTGGTGTGACAGAAAAATAAAGTAGTCCATTGTGGGAAAAAATATTATTATGAATGGCTTGAAGGAACATGTTCAGATTCATCAGATACCAAATTGATATTTGGTGTCACTAATAAAGTAAAGATAATTATGCCAATTGTGCACAATTATTAGCAGGCACAACTCTATTCATCAATCATTTCTTAGTAACGATTGTGTTCAACTCATGATAAAGCAAAACTTTATTCAACAGGAAATGTTGTTTGTCTTTGTAGGATAATGTAAATTAGAAAGTAAAAAAGCACCTCCATAACTAACACAAACCAATGCCAGCTAATGAAAGGGCACATTGAGGATTTTGTTTTTTAACAAGGCTTTGAGTTCTTTTCTCTGCTGTCATAATATGCTCAGGCATTCTAAGACTCTAGTTAGTGAACAGAGGTCTTCACTTGTTGAAAAATCAGGGAGAGTATCTCATCATCAGTTAAGTCCCACATATGCATGAAAACCAGCACTTACTGAGTATCTATGGTGAACACTTAGAGATTGAAATAGAAATGAAAATAAAACATGATGCATGGCACTAAGTTCTAGCCTTTTATGACCTAAAGCTAATAGACAACACTGTAAGACAACTAGTAAAACTAGGAGATTTCCTTTAAGTTCCCATATTTTGCCATTACTTTCCATTAGCTATTTCTTTTCTTTGTGGGTGTCCTTAAGAAAGGCAAGGTGGAGTCAAAAAATGATGAGTAAAGATATAGATACATAAATTTAATTAGTTAGAAAATACTTGCAAACCCAAATGTAAGATGATATAAGTCATGGAGTTGGACCATAAAGAAAGCTGAGCACTGAAGAACTGATGCTTTTGAACTGTGGTTTTATAGAAGATTCTTGAGAGTCCCTTGGAATGCAAGGAGATCAAACCAGTCCATCCTAAAGGAGATCAACCCTGAATAGTCATTGGAAGGACTGGTGCTGAAGCTGAAACTCCAAAGTTTGGGCCACCTGATGCGGAAAGCTGACTTATCTGAAAAGACCCTGATGCTGGGAAAGATTGATGGCAGGAGGAGAAGGGGATGACAGAGGATGAGATGGTTGGATGGCATCACTGACTCGATGGGCATGAGTTTGAGCAAGCTCTGGGAGTTGGTGATGGACAGGGAAGCGTGGTGTGCTACAGTCCATGGGTCACAAAGTGTCAGACATGACTGAGCGACTGAACTGAATTGATAGGTCATGGAGAACTTAGGAAAGATACAGTTTATCAGAAACAAAAATAAAAAGAAGGGTGTGTATGTATGTGTAAGAGAGAAAGAGAGATAACCATGAAAAGTAAAATTATAAGTAAAGTTTATTTATCTCTAAATAAGAAATCTTTATAGAGAAATTGGACATGTTGGAGAATTCCACATGACAAAGAACTGATGGTTGCCTCTGGATTATAATCAATAAGAAACAGAGTCCCTTGATCTGATAATTTTCAGGGAACTGAATGCTGCCACTAGCGTGTGAGTTTGGAAGCATCTCCTTCCTTAGTTTGGTCTTCAGATGAGAACCCTGCCCTGGCTGACACCTTGATTCTGCCAGTGAAGGACTCTAAACAGAGGACCCAGGTTAAGTTCTTCCCAGATTCCTGACCCTCAGAAACTGAGGTTATTATAAATGTATGTTGCTTCCAGCCACTAAGTGTGTGTAAGTCATTACACAGCACCGGATAACTAACATAGAGTCCAAACTCCTTATATGTGGAAGCTATAAATATAATGTTCCCCAGCTCCTGAGTTCCTAATTATATTCAGTAAATGGCTTAATAAAATTAATACCAACTTCACACAAATAAAATTAAGGTTTTAATCCTTGCCATGCACACAAATGGAATTTAAACTATCTTTTAATGCCCAGTTTCTAAAAGTATATTCCTATGATAGCCAATGCTATTTGCTGTTTTTAAAAGTAAAGTAGGAATTCGGTAGATATGATGAATAATAAAGGCTGATGGAAAACAGTTCTTCATTCTGAGTCATTTTGCAGAAATTTTATTACTTTCAGTAATTTTTTTTTATTTTACATACAACCAAACACTGCTTCTTTATATATTCACTACCAAAGTCAAACAGAATTCCCACTCACTGAGACCCATTTAAAAGATGATTTTTAAAAGACAATACTCAGTGAACAAGAAAATCTTTTCTGTAGCCTCCGAAACTATAAACATCCTTCCTACACCCTACTTATTTTACTTATAAAAAAGGTATTTATTTCTTGTAATAGGGAGATCTGGTTTTAAAGCCAAGAGCATCTATTTTGGGAGATGAAAGAAAAGGAGAAATCTGCAAACAACTGCAGGTAAACAAAAGCATTCAGTTGTCCAAGTACTTCAGCAGAGCAAAAATGAGCAGGAGAAAGGAGTGGACAACAATCAGTTCTTACATAGTGCTTAAATTTTGAAAACACCATAAAATTATTAATTTGCAGAGACAATCCTTAAGAGACAGTTGCATATTATGGACAGTTTTACCAAATGCCTTCGTGGGACAAATGCTATGGATTGGTCTAACACCAATATCAATCCAGGATTGACTTAGAAATTGTGCTTAAGACTAGCAGGCATTCAGTCTCATGCTTTACACTTGGAGAACCAGCTTTGTTTCAAAAAAATATTGATCCAAGAGTCAAGTAATGATTCTGGTTCTATATTGCAAATATGGAGTCAAGGCACTTGGGTGTTATTTTAATCCTAATACTGCATGAGAAGGGCTTCCTGGGTGACAGAGTGGTAAAGAATCTGCCTGACAGTGTAGGAGATGCAAATTCAATCCCTGGGTCAGGGGAGATGCCCTGGAGTAGGAAATGACCACCCACTTCAGTATTCTTGCCTGAAAAATTCCATGGACAGGAGGAGCCTGGTGCGCTACAGTCCATGGGTTGGAAAGAGTCAGATGCAACTGAGCAACAGAGCACACACACACTTCAAAAGAATTGTAGCCAAAGGGGAAGAAACATTCCCAGGACTGTGAAGGGACGATCAGCTATGTCCCTTTTAAGTGAGTGAGAATGCCTGTACTTATAATAACTAGTACCCTGTGTGTGTGTGTGTGTCTGTGTGTGTGTGTGTGTTAGTCACTCAGTCGTGTCTGACTCTTTGCGACCCCACAGACTACAGCTGTCCAGGCTCCTCTGTCCATGGAATTCTCCAGGCAAAAATACTGGAGTTGGTTGCCATTCCCTTCTCCAGGGGATCTTCCGACCCAGGGATCAAACTCAGATCTCCTGCATTGTAGGCAGATTCTTTAACCATCTGAGCCATCAGGGGAGTCCAACTAGTACCATAGTCAACTCTTTACCCCCAATCTCACATAGCATATTATCTAAAAGAAATAATTTTATAATTGGTGTCAAGGATTTTAAGAAGATTTTGAAAGATTTTTTTATACCATCAGTGTTCACTTTCAAACATAGAAAAATTTCTGCAGAGTCTAAAATTCCACTCTAACTACCGATAAATATGAAATTTTTTGACAGTGTTATGACATAACGTCACAGTAGCTTTTATTTTTAAGATCATTTTCTTTCATTTTGAAATATTTTAAAGAAAGGTTTGTACATCATGTTTAATTTTGTTGACATTTAAAGCGGTACTTTTTTATTTGACAAAGAGTAATTTTCCAATTATCAATCAACAGTTTATAAATTGGGCTACACATATTTATCTCTGTGAAATTTCAACGGTTTTAAGAAGGAAGAAGGAGATTGCATATTCATATTGCCGTTTAAACACAAAAGTTTCAAAAATACTCAAAGGAATTCTCCCTTTCATTCAACTCTTTAAAAGGGAAAAACTTAAACAGTGGAACCATCATCAGTTTAATTAACATAGGAAATGTCTAAGGCAAAGTAAGCAATCTGGGACCTAATAAAAATGTCGTAACTGAGCGAAATGAAAAACCACACTCAACTTGCTGTGGCATACTCAGGTGTAGATTTTTCTGAGTATATATTGGGCACAATGAAGCCTTGATTAGAACAGTCTATAACACCTAATGGAACTCTCCAATATTCTCACAACAGGAACAGCAAACAAAAGAGCTTCAGGGAAAGTTTGAAAGTAAATGAAACTCTAAAATAATAAGCTAAAAAATAATAAGCTAATATGTCTTCCAATGGAAAGGTTATGGTTCATTTGGGAAGAGGGTTGAGCTAAAATGCACATTTGTTCAGTACCATAACTAAAATTAAAAAGATTAATCTTTATCTTCTTTAAAATCAAATTTATGTATTTAGAACACATACTAACTAACAATTCTTTTCAGATTACCTCTTCAAAACCTTCCTAAAATTTACCTTGGGTAAGCTATGAAATAGCACTCAATAAATACTTATTGATTGATCTGTCTTAAGTGTAGATAAATGAAGTAGCTATTACCTACAGAATGACTATTGGTGGCTGTAAGATTTCCATGACCCGTAATATCTACTGCACTCAGCCTATCTTATAAGTAAAATGGAGATAAGTATATATGACTATTTCATGGGTTGGAATAATGAATACTTGAGTTAATAAGTATAACGTGTTTATAACTGTGCCTGAAAGAATCTCTGCTTAGTGAATGGAAAACTTTAGACATATGAGGGAACAGTGGAGGAAGTCATTAAGTTAGCCTTGGGGATAACAAAAAGCCTTCACAAAAGAAGATGCATTTGAAATATGAATAGAATATCCTTAGAAAGGGGAAAGAAGGTGAGGAAATTCTACCCATATTACTCTCCTGCTACTTAAAATCCTTTAAAATTTCCCAAAGATGTATGTGTGCTCACGTGTATGTGATGTGTGTATGTGACAACATACACATAAACAATAATACATAAATGCTCAAATTTGGCTTAGACCTATCCTGGCCTGGTTGGTTCAATTTTGCTAATTATGCATGCTCATCTGTCATTCTTGGTAGTCATCTGATCTTATTTTCATTCCAAATGCCTTCATTTTTCTCTTTAAAGTCCTCTATATCTCTCTCAACCTGAGCACCCCGCCCCACTTCCCACTGACTTTTCCTTGCTCTTACTCATCATTTCAGGTCTCAATTTCATATCACTGTCTCTAAGAAGCCTGAAAGGCTTCCCAGGTGGTGCTACTGTAAAGAACCTGCCTGCCAATGCAGGAGACATAAGAGATGTGGGTTCAATCCCTGGGTGGGAAAGATCCCCTGGAGGAGGGCAGGACAACCCATTCCAGTATTCTTGCTTGGAGAATCCCATGGATAGAGGAGCCTGGTGAGCTACAGTCCATAGAGTTGCAAAGAGTTGGACATGACTGAGGCAACTTAGCATGCACAAGGAGCCTTCAAGACTAAATTGGATGAGCCTGCTATATAATTCCATAGGGCCTTGTATTCTTTCTTTTTTATTAATATAAAACCAACTGCCACAAAATTAGTAACTTAAAATAACAGTTACTGATTATCTCACAGTCTATGGGGCAGAAATTTGAGCAAGCTTGATTGTGTTCTCTGTTCAGGGACTCAGAAGGCTGAGTCAAGTTGTTGGCCAACCTTCCAGGCTCTTCTCTGGAGACTCTGGGGGAGAATCAGCTTCTGGATTTATTCAGGTTGTTGGCAGAATGCAGTTTTTGTGCTTTTGAGACTAAAGCCCCTGTTTTCTTTCTGTCAACCAGGTACCACGCTTTATGGCTTTGTGTCTTTACCAATGGTACAGGAAACGCTTCTCATGTTTTCAATGTCTCCACATTCACCTGATGCCACAGCCAGAGAAAACTCTCTGCTTTTAAAGCAGGGGTCCCCAGCCTCCAGGATCTAATGTCTTACGATCTGAGGTGAAGCTGATGTAATAATAATAATAATAATAATAATAATAATAGAACTAAAGTGCACAATAAATGTAATGCACTTTAAACATCCTGGAACCATTCCCCACCCCCAAGTCCATGGAAAAATTGTCTTGGGGACTGCTGTTTTAAAGAGCCTACATAATTAGATTGGGCCTATCAGATACGCTACCTTTTAATTAACTCCAAACCAATGAAACTTAATTAAATATATACAAATTCCTTTTCACATAACATGATCACGGGAAGAATCATATCTCATCATATTCACAGACTCCATCTAAGCTGAAGAGGAGAAGACTTTACAAGGGTTAGGATCACTGAGGATAATTCTTAGAATTCCATCTACTACAGACTTCATATCCGCTTCTATCATCCATAGTTAAGATTGTGGTTGTTTGTTTCTTCTCTCTATAATTAGCAAGTGACAGTTTAACATGCATTATATATTATGCACTGTCCCATCATTTTAGGAGGATACAATTCTTATGTGTACTTTTCAAATGAGGAAAATCAAGGCATGTAGAGGTTGGATAACCTGACCAAGATGACAGAGCTGTAAAATAGGAGAAGTAGGTTTGTAATCCAGAGAGGTTGGCTCTGGAGTCTATGCTGTTAACATTGAACTATGTTCTAAATGGCAGCCCACTCCAGTATTCTTGCCTGGAGAACCCCATGGATGGAGGATCCTGGTAGGCTGCAGTCCACGGGGTTCAAAGAGTCAGACATGACTGAGTGACTTCACTTTTGCTCTCTGCACAGTTAGAGTGCAACCTCCATGACTGTATCTCTCTCTTATTTATTGTAATCCCTATGCTTATGCAGATGACACCACCCTTATGGCAGAAAGTGAAGGAGAACTAAAGAGCCTGTTGATGCATCACTCATTATCAGAGAAATGCAAATCAAAACCACTATGAGGTACCATTTCACACCAGTCAGAATGGCTGCGATCCAAAAGTCTACAAATAATAAATGCTGGAGAGGGTGTGGAGAAAAGGGAACCCTTTTACACTGTTGGTGGGAATGCAAACTAGTACAGCCACTATGGAGAACAGTGTGGAGATTCCTTAAAAAACTGGAAATAGAACTGCCTTATGATCCAGCAATCCCACTGCTGGGCATACACACTGAGGAAACCAGAAGGGAAAGAGACACGTGTACCCCAATGTTCATCGCAGCACTGTTTATAATAGCCAAGACATGGAAGCAACCTAGATGTCCATCAGCAGATGAATGGATAAGAAAGCTGTGGTACATATACACAATGGAGTATTACTCAGCCATTAAAAAGAATACATTTGAATCAGTTCTGATGAGGTGGA
>NW_011494931.1:327340-341297 GCF_000754665.1 Bison bison bison
GAGCCTGTTGATGAAAGTGAAAGAGGAGAGTGAAAAAGTTGGCTTAAAGTTCAGCATTCAGAAAACTAAGATCATGGCATCCAGTCCCATCACTTCATGGGAAATAGATGGGGAAACAGTGGAAACAGTGGCTGACTTTAATTTTCTGGGCTCCAAAATCACTGCAGATGGTGATTGCAGCCATGAAATTAAAAGACGCTTACTCCTTAGAAGGAAAGTTATGACCCACCTAGACAGCATATTAAAAAGCAGAGACATTTCTTTCTCAAAAAAGGTCTGTCTAGTCAAGGCTCTGGTTTTTCCAGTAGTCATGTATGGATGTGAGAGTTGGACTACAAAGAAAGCTGAGTGCTGAGGAATTGATACTTTTGAACTGTGGTGTTGGAGAAGACTATTGAGAGTCCCTTGGACAGCAAGGAGATCCAACCAGTCCATCCTAAAAGAGGTCAGTCCTGGATGTTCATTGGAAGGACTGATGTTGAAGCTGAAACTCCAATACTTTGGCCACCTGATGCAAAGAACTGACTCATTTGAAAAGACCCTAATGTTGGGAAAGATTGAAGGTGAGAGGAGAAGGGGATGACAGAGGATGAGGTGGTTGGATGGCATCACTGACTCAATGGACATGAGTTTGAGTAAACTCCAGGAGTTGGTGATGGACAGGGAGGCCTGGCGTGCTGCACTCCACGGGGACACAAAGACTCGGACATGACTGAGCGACTGGACTGAACTGAACTGATGCTTACTTCAGTCCACAGCACTTAACGTATTTATGGTATAAATCAATATAAAACTTTAAGAAATGTTGCCAAACAATATTATTGAGCAGCCATAGCTCAGTTTGTGCCATATTAAAAATTATAGTTCCATATATGCCACTCATATGTACCAAGCATGATTCTAAAAATCAAGGAGACAGTACTAAGCAAGCCAAACATACTGTCTCCTCTTGGAATTTGCCTGGATGTCAAGACATACAAGTAAATATCCAAACACAACATGATGTGGTAAGTTTATTACAGTGGAATCTGCCTGACAATACAGGAGACTCAGGTTGGATTCCTGGCTCAGGAAGATGCCCTGGAGAAGGAAATGGCAATGCACTCCAGTACTGTTGCCTGGGAAATCCCACTGACAGAGGACCCTGGCAGGCAACAGTCCATGGAGTTGCAAAGAGTTGGACACAGCTTAACAACTAAACAAGTTTTATAATAAAAATTAAATTTCATTACCAGATGAATTAATGGGAATATGTGCTGAAAATATGATGTCTATCCACTTTCCTATATTTGAACATCCCAGATCAGATCATTTAAAAGAGTAATTTGGGAAATGACTTGAATAAAAGTGAAATCCTAAGAGCTGAAACATTAACTAATCAAGAAATTAAATTTGAAGTTCTGCATGCATCCCATTCTTCATGTTACACTTCGAAATTAATCATATTCCCATTGGCAGAAAAGCTAATATCAGTAAGATTAGCCACAGGGATTTGCCCCAATTGCTTCCTTTTGTGAATATATTACTTTCCCTAGGTGGAGTTTGAGTGGAAGCACTTAAAATCACATCAGCACCAAAATTAGTCTTCTTGATTAATGTCATGTTTTATAACAAGCATTTGAAAAGCAGTCAGCCTTTGCCACTATAATATGGGGCATCTGTTAATGTGAGTTTATATCTGTTCATCGATTAAACTTAATTATCTTTCCCTGTGGTTTTCAACCAAAGAAGATCTACATGAAAATATATGGCTTCTTTTGATATTAAAAGAAATTCTCTATGAAGAGTAAAGGAGAAGGGAGCAAAGGAAGTTAGCATTTATTTAGCAAGTATTATGTGCCAGGTACTTTTTATATACTAGCCCATTTAAATCTTTCAACAACTGCATGACATTTCTAGAATAATTTCATGTTACAAACAAAAACCCCAAGGCTTGGTGAGATTAAGAATTGTTTAAGATCATAGAATTCGCATGCAGCTTTCATAGCTAGCATTAACCACCTGTAGGCATCTAAGAAAAGTTGATGTCAACAGATTTTGGAATAAAAAGCAATTCCCAGCTTGCTGCTTCCAAAGGGTGTTTTAATTTTGTTTTTCTTTTTAATTTCTCACTTTAGAGTGGCTCACGAAGAATTACATGATATGGTTCTAAAGCTGGCACATCCAATCTAGAAAAGCAAATGTTCCTACCATTTTCCCTTTTGAGATTAGCATGGTCTCAAACATGTCTCTTCTTTTCTGATAATATTCTGATATTTCTCAGCTTTACCTCCACAATCCTCTATTCTTTAGGATTCCCATTCCAACTGTCTGTTAAAAATGGGAAAACAGAGAGCAAATGGTTCAAGTCTAGATAGATGTTTTTTTCTGGGACTTAACTGAGAGCCAAACCTTATTCCTACTCCCCAAAATTATAAATAATTTAAGCCATGATCCACATGGTACAGTCATCATTAAGGATACAGTTTCACAACCAAATGTAACTTGAAAATAAGCAAATGTGCACTTAGGTTTCTCAAGTAATATGAAAATGATGCTTAGATTACAGCAGTGCTTAATAATAACCCTTTTCCATCCATTTCCTATAGTAACATAAGTGCCTTTCTACAAATTATCTGAAAAATTCCCACTGAAACCTTAGACCATGCATGTCTTATTTTTTATAGTAGTTCCTTTTCTTTTCAAAACCAGCATGAGGGATAAAAGAAAAAGAATTTTTCTCAGGTTAATCTTCAGAGGAGGAGGTGAAGGGAACAAAATTGCAAGCAAAGCAAGAACTCATTTACTATGAAGGAAAAGAGAAAGGTTAGAAATACTCTAGTATTAGTAATTTACAGGTTTGCAGACTCCATGGATATGAAAATGAAAGTGTTAGTTTACTCAATCTTGTCCAACTCTTTGCGACCCCATGGACGGTAGCCCACCAGTCTCCTCTGTCCATGGAATTCTCCAAGCAAGAATACTGGAGTGAGTAGCCATTCTCTTTTCCAGGGCATCTTCCCTTTTCCAGAGGATCTTCCTGACCCAGGGATCAAACCCCAGGCTCCTACATAGCAGGAAGATTCTTTACCATTTAAGAAAAATCTGAACAATGAAAACATCCAAACCATGAAATTTCTTAACAAAATACTTTTAACAACTTGATTAATATGTAACTTATATAAGTTTACTCATTATCATACAATTTAATATTTTTTAGTATTAATATATTGGCAAATATTCAAACACCAGCACAATCTAATTTCATCATTTTGCTCATCTCACAAAGAAACCCAATAGGCAGAGCACAGAGGATTTTCAAGGTAGTCAAACTACTCTGTGTGATACTGTAATGGTGGGTACATATCAGACAATTGTCAGACCCATAAAATGTAGAACACTAAGAGAGAACCCTAATGTAAACTATGGACTGTGGGTGATGATGTATCAATGTGGTTCACCAATGTTGATGATCTTCAAGAGAAGACTCTTAAGAGTCCCTTGAACTGCAAGGAGATCCAACCAGTCCATCCTAAAGGAAATCAGTCCTGAATATTCACTGAAAAGACTGATGCTGAAGCTGAAACTCTAATACTTTGGCCACCAGAGGTTAAGAACTGACTCATTTTAAAAGACCCTGATGCTGAGAAAGATTGAAGGCAGGAGGAGAAGGGGACGACATAGGATGAGATGGTCGGATGGCATCACTGGCTCAATGGATGTAAGTTTGAGTAAACTCCAGGATTTGGTGATGGACAGGGAGGCCTGGCGTGCAAAGTGTCAGACATGACTAAGCAACTGAACTGAACTGAATGTTGATAGTGGGGCAGGCTGTATATGTGTGGAGGCAAAGGGTATATAGGAAATTTCTACATCTTTCACTCAACTTTCTGTGAAACTGATACTGATTTTAAAAATAAATTATATTAGAAAAGAAAAGGATACTCTATGTCAGTGAAAGGCCCCCATGTGCCAGCCCCTCATCCCTCCTTGGCTCTTAGCAACCATAGATCTACTTTCTCTCTATATAGATTTTGCCTCCTATGGCAATTTTGTATACAGATATTTTAAGTAGATAACAATCACTCCAATATAAATAATAGGAAATTGTTTGCTAAATCAGTGGGATAGACTTCTGGGTTTCCCTAGGATAATGTCAGGTTCTTAGACTAAAATAGCTCAGTATTCCCTCCCAAAAGCAAACTGATCAACAAAAGAAGAGCAAATGAAACCACAAAAAACTGCCCTCTTTGGCATCACCTGGATATTGAGAGTGCCACAGTACTTACACTAAATATAAGGAAAAAATGAAGACCAAACTCCAACAGACATCAGTGTGACCTCACCCCATAAGCCAATGTGGAAACGAAGTGGCGCCTGAAGAAGCTGGGTAGAAGGATAATGGAGCAAATAAGATCCAGAATGGCAAGGCTCAGTCAAAGCATGGAAATTCTGAAATGGTCTGAAACCTGGTAGACCTGAACTCTGGCTACAGAAAGGTGCTCAGGATCTGAAGAGACAAATTCAAAACACACTTTCTTCTGGAAAAGGATGAGACAAATAGGATGGGTAGGGCATCTTTTATAGGTTTGGTGATTAAATAAGAAAGTAAGAAGAGAATTTTAGAATCTTGCAGGAACTAAAGAGAAAAACATAATCCAAAGACATGCTGATCTCAGTTTAGTTCAGTTCAGTCGCTCAGTCATGTCCAAATCTTTGCGACCTCATGAATCGCAGCACGCCAGGCCTCCCTGTCCATCACCAACTCCCGGAGTTCACTCAGACTCACGTCCATTGAGTCAGTGATGCCATCCAGCCATCTCATCCTCTGTCGTCCCCTTTTCCTCCTGCCCCCAATCCCTCCCAGCATCACAGTCTTTTCCAATGAGTCAACTCTTCGCATGAGGTGGCCAAGTACTGGAGTTTCAGCTTGAGCATCATTCCTTCCAAAGAAATCCCAGGGCTGATCTCCTTCAGAATGGACTGGTTGGATCTCCTTGCAGTCCAAGGGACTCTCAAGAGTCTTCTCCAACACCACAGTTCAAAAGCATCAATTCTTCAGCGCTCAGCTTTCTTCACGGTCCAACTCTCACATCCATACGTGACCACAGGAAAAACCATAGCCTTGACTAGACAGACCTTTGTTGGCAAAAGTAATGTCTCTGCTTTTGAATATGCTATCTAGGTTGGTCATAACTTTTCTTCAAAGGAGTAAGCGTCTTTTAATTTCATGGATGCAATCACCATCTGCAGTGAATTTGGAGCCCAGAAAAATAAAGTCTGACACTGTTTTTACTGTTTCCCCATCTATCTACCATGAAGTGATGGGACCAGATGCCATGATCTTCGTTTTCTGAATGTTGAGCTTTAAGCCAACTTTTTCACTCTCCACTTTCACTTTCATCAAGAGGCTTTTGAGTTCCTCTTCACTTTCTGCCATAAGGTTGGTGTCATCTGCATATCTAAGGTTATTGATATTTCTCCCAGCAATCTTGATTCCAGCTTGTTCTTCCAGCCCAGCATTTTTCATGATGTACTCTGCATATAAGTTAAATAAGCAGGGTGACAATATACAGCCTTGACGTACTCCTTTTCCTATTTGGAACCAGTCTGTTGTTCCTTGTCCAGTTCTCTGTTGCTTCCTGACCTGCATACAGATTTCTCAAGAGGCAGGTCAGGTGGTCTGGTATTCCCATCTCTTTCATACTTTTCCACAGTTTATTGTGATCCACACAGTCAAAGGCTTTGCTGCTGCTGCTGCTAAGTCGCTTCAGTCGTGTCCGACTCTGTGTGACCCCATAGACGGCAGCCCACCAGGCTCCCCCATCCCTGGGATTCTCCAGGCAAGAATACTGGAGTGGGTTGCCATTTCCTTCTCCAATGCTTGAAAGTGAAAAGTGAAAGTGAAGGCGCTCAGTCGTGTCTGACTCCTAGCGACCCCATGGACTGCAGCCCACCAGGCTCCTCCATCCATGAGATTTTCCAGGCAAGAGTACTGGAGTGGAGCAGAAATAGATGTTTTTCTGGAACTGTCTTGCTTTTTCCATGATCCAGCAGATGTAGGCAATTTGATCTCTGGTTCCTCTGCCTTTTCTAAAACCAGTTTGAACATCTGGAAGTTCACGATTCATGTATTGCTGAAGCCTGGCTTGGAGAATTTTGAGCATTACTTTACCAGCGTGTAAGATGAATGCAATTGTACGGTAGTTTGAGCATTCTTTGGCATTGCCTTTCTTTGGGATTGGAATGAAAACTGATTTTTTCCAGCCCTGTGGCCACTGCTGAGTTTTCCAAATTTGCTGGCATATTGAATGTAGCACTTTCACAGCATCATCTTTCAGGATTTGAAATAGCTCAACTGGAAATCCATCACCTCCACTAGCTTTGTTTGTAGTGATGCTTTATAAGGCCCACTTGACTTCACATTCCAGGATGTCTGGCTGTAGGTCAGTGATCACACCATTGTGATTATCTGGGTCATGAAGATCTTTTTTGTATAGTTCTGTGTATTCCTGCCACCTCTTCTTAATATCCTCTACTTCTGTTAGGTCCATACCATTTCTGTCCTTTATTGAGCCCATCTTCACATGAAATGTCCTCTTGGTATCTCTAATTTTCTTGAAGAGATCTTTAGGCTTTCCCATTCTGTTGTTTTCCTCTATTTCTTTTCACTGATCGCTGAGGAAGGCTTTCTTATCTCTCCTTGCTATTCTTTGGAACTCTTCATTCAGATGCTTATATCTTTTCTTTTCTCCTTTGCTTTCTGCTTCTCTTTTCACAGCTATTTGTTTTTTGTTTTTTGTTTTTTTTTTTGCAGGGCACTGAACATTTTTTTTTTTTAATTTTATTTTTAAACTTTACATAATTGTATTAGTTTTGCCAAATATCAAAATGAATCCGCCACAGGTATACATGTGTTCCCCATCCTGAACCCTCCTCCCTCCTCCCTCCGCATACCATCCCTCTGGGTTGTCCCAGTGCACTAGCCCCAAGCATCCAGTATCGTGCATCGAACCTGGACTGGCAACTCGTTTCTTACATGATATTTTACATGTTTCAATGTCATTCTCCCAAATCTTCCCACCCTCTCCCTCTCCCACAGAGTCCATAAGACTGTTCTATACATCAGTGTCTCTTTTGCTGTCTCGTACACTGGGTTATTGTTACCATCTTTCTAAATTCCATATATATGTAAGGCCTCCTCAGACAGCCATTTTGCTTTTTTGCATTTCTTTTCCATGAGGATGGTCTGATCTACTTCCCCCCAAAACATTTATTCCTGTATGTTCCCCAAACCCTTTATTAGTGTATACATAAATTATTATTGTAGACCCAGGTTATAAACAGGAAAAATTCAGTCTACTTAACACAGAACCTTCTCTAAAAAGGAAACAGAAAACTAAAATCCAAGCAATCCAGTTAATGAAAAATCTTCTCCTCCCTTAAAGAAAAACAACAATGAAGTAGAAGAAAATTATAAAACAGCTCTCCAGTCTGGATTAAATATACTTGTTCAAGCATTCATAGATGTTTAATAAATCATCTAAATCAGAAAATCAAAAACTCTGAACAGAAATAAGAAAAAACACAGAAGAACCATTTAAAAAAATATTTTGACCAAACTCAGAAAGAAAATGAAGTTGAAACAATTTTGTGAAAACTAAATTATTAGTGCCTAGTTACATGGTATACTAGATTCAACTAAAAATTTTATAATGTAATAAGAGGAATTCAAGAATGACTTGAAAACAACAAAATAAAAATAAGACAAAAAAGTCACAGGAGAAAAAAATGGTGGAATGAAAGGCAAAACAGATTCAAATAATGCATAACATGAGGACTTGGGTTAAAAACCAAACAACAAACATATTTAAACAATAACATAATGCAAACTTTTCAGATTGCTTGAAAAGTAAAATATTTCTTTTTAGAAATGTCTATGCCTTTTATTGGAGAAGGCAATGGTACCCCACTCCAGTACTCTTGCCTGGAAAATCCCATGGACAGAGAAGCCTGGTAGGCTGCAGTCCATGGGGTCGCTAAGAGTCAGATACAACTGAGCGACTTCACTTTGACTTTTTACTTTCCTGCATTGGAGAAGGAAATGGCAACCCACTCCAGTGTTCTTGCCTGGAGAATCCCAGGGACGGGAGAGCCTGGTGGGCTGCCATCTATGGGGTCCCACAGAGTCGGACACGACTGAAGCGACTTAGCAGCAGCAGCATGTCTTTTATTTATATTTCTTTGTTGCCAAATAGCTCTGTAAAGTAGATCCAGAACAATGCTGAATAAAAGTGGTCAGAACACTTCACTTTGGTTCCCAATCTTAGTGGGAAAGCATGCAATGTGGTATTAACTGTTGGATTTTTGTTGATGCCCTTAATTAGTTTGAGAAGCTATTTTATTCCTGGTTTATTGCAATTTAATCATGAATGAGTTAATCATCTTACTGACATAATCACCTATATTTCTCCTTTATTCTGTTAATATGGTGAATATTTTGATTGATTTTCCAATGTTAAACAGATTTTGCAACCCTGGAATAAAGATACTTAGTTATGATGAATTATTTGGTAATTGAAAAAATATACATATATTTATATATATTGTTTTAATTAAGTATATATGATATGTGTATATATATATCTTACATATACATTTTATTTTTTCATATTTAGATGAAAATTTTTGGACCAACATTTTTGTGTGTGTGTGTGTGCTTTATTTTTTTTTTAATTTTTAATTGGAGGATCATGTGTTTGTTTCTACCATACAACATGAATCAGCCATAAGTATACATATATCCCCTGCCTCTTAAGCCTCTCTCCCACCTCCCCAATCCCAACCCTCTAGGTCATCACAGAACACCAGCCTGCTTTTTCTGAGAGTATTTTTTGCACCTTTATTTGGTAGCTTTGTCTTCTTATAATCTTGTATAATTTTACTACCATCATAATGCTAACATCCTAAAATGCATTAGTAAATGTTCTTTCCTCAATTACTTTTCCAAAGATTTTGAGTAGGTTTGGGATAATTTTGTTCTTAAATATTTGGTAGAATTTACTGGAAAGCCATCTGGACCTAGATTACCTCTGTGGAGAAGTTTTCAATTAAGAATTTAGTATCTTTAATAAGTATAGGCTTATTCAGCTTTCTACTTCTTTTTCTGCAAAATTTGATATTCTGTATCTTTTAACAACTTTACGTTGTCAAATTCATTAGCCTATAGTCCCTGGGATCATGTCCAGTAAAATATTCCTGTTGTTGATAATCTATAGCAACACTATTCTTGCTCACAGTTAACATAATTTAGGTGGAGAAAGAGAAGGCTACATCTGTATTATCTTCCCCTTCAGCCAACAAGTGAATGTAAAAGAGTAGTTGTTGAATGTGTGTGTGTGTGTGTGTTGAAATTTGATTCAGAATATAATTTTGTATTGAAAACCCATCAGTTGTCAGGTCAGATCCCCTGCTAAGCAGAAAGTGATTCAGCCAATAGCATGAGAAACAGGGACTGGGCAAAGGAATCAACTGACCTGTGATTCAGATCAATCAGATTCTCAGCTGAGCCCTTCAGGGCTTCTTGAGCTAGGATGGCCCTTAAAAGCTATTCTGACGCGGGAACCTGGGACCTGGTCATTATACTCTGCATTGATGAGCCATCAGATGTGGGCTGCCTCTGGAAGGAGATGTGACTTCAGGTGAGGCGATTTTCTTCCTGAAGGGCAATCTGCTTAAAGGACTGGCAGCTAAGGACTGAATTATAGCATCTCTCTGCAGCTGTGGAATTAGTCCTTCCTTCCTAAAAGGGAATCAGGGCAGCACATCCCAGCATCCACCATACAGCTGCCTTCTTAAATTACTACCATTGGCAGATCAATTCATTCTAAACTGTTTACATCCTATGTTCCATACTCATTTAAATATGTCTGTTTATCAATAAACTTCATTGACAAACTTGGCTGAAATTGTAAAGAAGATGCCCAGCCAAAAGTTCCTAATATAATACAAACCAGGCAGACTGCTCCCTAGGTAAAAGTATAATTGCAGGAAATTGGCCTGCCATTAATTTTTAATAGGCTGTCTAATTTAGGCAGTATATCAAGGATACTTGTTGAGTCACAAGGTAATATCTCTCCCTGAAACTTGTTAGAGGTTGCTAAATATTATGCTGTTGAGGCTAGTAAAGTGATTTGGTATAAACCCCTAAAGAGCACTTCCAATAAATGATGTATTATTTATTCCATTAGCATTATTTGCTCTCCAACTCCTCAGTGCTAATAATTTCAACATGTTCATTTTCTCTTATAAACAAAGGAGCTCTAACAACAAGGAAGAGAATTTCTATGATGCAAATCAGAACCAACAGGCATAGTCAAATGAAGATTGCTTGCCTCATTCTAAAGAATTTCCCATAATTTCTTCTTCTGTTAAGAAACAGAGAAGAAAAGTTGAAAATGGTTTATTCCCAGCTCTAACTGTAATTATTATGCCCCATCAAGTGTCATCAAGTGTTTAAATAAATAATGCCATTTCAGCATAAAGAATAAATTTTCACTCATTTGTTTCCATTCTCAAATGCATTAAGAATATGTCTCTTCACAGGAAAGGAGAGGGAAAATTAGGATATACTGAGCCTTAACTGAATGGCAGTGTCTTTCACAAGCATGACCTCTCATTGACTTTGTTTTCTATTCTAATTCCAGAGGCAGTGGGAAGAGAAAAGGAATAATGTTGCCAGTCCCTGAGGTTATATTAACACCTTGGCTTTCTGGGGCTGAAGTAAAGGCACGTTGCCAAAGACCAGTTTAATTTTGTCTCATTTCACTACCACCTTCATGGCCACACTGAGTCTAATGACAGGGAATATGTTGCCAGACTCAGAGATAATTTTACATACATTTAGTCCATCATAGAGTAGAAGAGAGAGTCATCTGTTTAAAGATAACTGCCGAAGCAGAATGATAATCATCTGATGTAATGGAGGTGTTAGCTAATGCTATGATGGTGATTATTTTACAATATATTAGTGTTCAAATCAATCTTCTGTACACCTTAAATTCACACAATGTTAATGTCAGTTGTATCTCAATAAAACCAGAAAAAATAAAGAAAACTGCCTCTCTCTCTCTCTCTCTCTATATATATATAAGATATGTATCTGAACAGTAGTGCAAACAGAAACTTTACTAGTAGGAAAATGGGCTCTCCCTAATAGAAAAATGAGAAGCTACAAACTTTTGGATCTGTTAAGGGGCATTAAAAACAGGGGTGGAATTACTCCCTAAACAGTTTCCTTCTTTGGACACAGAACTCATTAGCATTACACTTTTCAGTCCCTTTCTCACTTGTCCCTGGGGAGAGGGAAAGACTTGCATGATTGCTAAACCTGTAAAGAATAATTAAGCATTTTCAGGTGAGCTCTGCCCTACTTCCTCTTGGGAGCTGGAAGCAAGTATCAACAGTCATTCTAATAGCTTGTGGCAGGAGGCCACATTTCAGGGCCACCTGTCCATATGGTTAGTTCTAACACTGAGATGCAGTAATAGGAAACTTACCTGTTCATAAGCCACGTACTCCAACCTGGAGTTTACCAAAAATAAGTTCCATCTGTATATCTGTTTTATTTCTGGATTTGTTCAGAACCTAGTTATAGAAGAGGAGTGGAGAGAGGTTTATCCCTCTCCTCAAAGATTCCCAACATTTCCTGCCTGGGCTAGGATCTCTGAGAAATGAAACGTAAGAGTGAAATGGGAGACCAAGTGTATGTGTGGGAGGTCTTGAGAAGGACCAAGACATAGGATGATAGGCTTGGGCTTTACTATTTCAGCTAGGTGCTTTGAACTTGTATTTTTCTTTTCTTTCTTTCTATTTTTAGAGATGCATTGGAGCTAGATTTTAATTGCTGGGACAAAAGGAAGAAACACTGGGGCCTCCCCAGTGACTCAGTGGTGAAAAATATACCTGCAATGCAGGAGATGTAGGAGACGTAGGTTTGAGCCCTGGTTGGGAAGATCCCCTGGTGGAGGGCATGGCAACACACTCCAGTCTTCTTGCTTGAAGAATCCGACGGACAGAGGAGCCTGGTAGGCTACTGTCTATAGGGTCACAAAGAGCTGGACACTACCAAAGCAACTAGGCACGCAAGGAAGAAACGTTAAGACATGGGGAACGTTGTATTTTGACCTGGGTGGATGAAAACAGGTTATGGAAGTTTTGTTTGTTTGTAATGATTGTTTATTTGTTTGAAGAGACTGAGACTTAAGCAAAGAGTGATGACCTTGGGAAAAGTCTGGCCTCAGTCAAATCTCTGGCAGCCTAGGGCCTAGCAAGAGAGACCCACTGGAGACCCTCAGCTAGTTGCAGGAGGCTCCAGTTCACCATAAAAAGTAGGTAAAACTTTTCCAAAGCAGTCAAAGCTGAGCACTGTTCCAATGTTACAGGTCACAGAGGCCTTGTTATACGAATGGTATCTGCTGCTTCAGAGTGAATGTGAGTTGAGTTCTAGCATTATAGAGAGCGCTGATGAGGTTCTGGCTTTAAATTTTCCATGACCAGTCTGAATCATCTTCCCAAATTATCCTTTTTTGCATGCTGTGAATTATCTTCAGGGTAGATGTTAGCCTTGGATTTATGAGGCTCGCCACAAACTCATTTTGGTTCTATTCAGGTTAATTGTAGTCACAATAACAATATCAGGGAACCAATTTTGGGGAGCCCCAATATGGCTTTAAATAAAAAGGCACGGCAGCACTTAGGAACTAATGTCTGCTCACAAAAGTAAGATGCTATGGCACTAGATAAGAGTCCATACTCAGCACTGGAAGCAGTAGAAAGCAGGAGGTTTTAATACACTACTAAGTGGTTAGAAAGGCACCTTAGTCAAGTCCAGATGTAAACGTTGTCAACAATGCAAATTTCTCAACTTTGCATACAGACAGCAATGGCTTTTTGTCACTCTCCAAGAGAGGAAGCAGTATATAGAGGAGGCTCCTCTCTACCCCCAGATTTGCAAATTGGTGGTGCATTTGTTTGTCTGTCCTTGGAAGATTTCTCCCAGGGGAGTTTCAGTTTTTGGTAGCAGAGTGCAGACAACTGGCAGGAACTAACCAGGGTCCTCCGACCCTTCTCTCAGAGAGCACTGAGTGTCTGTGGTGCTCGTTAGTAACACTGGCCTCTGGCAATGTAATTTTACACAGGATGGTAACTCAAGGACTAGAAATCAGCTTGTTTTCTAAATGTGGTGGGTATGGAGCCAATGCTATAATAAATCTTGTTTCTTGTTATTCCTTAGGATTCTTTAAAACGGGGTGTATCAGAGACTTGACATAACACATTCTGAAGCCCTCAACGAAAGAACTACACCTATTCCTCTGAGATGTGTCTCAGAAGGCAGCTGTTGAAAGAAGACCGAATCTACTCAGGCATCCCAGTACCCCTCTGCTGAGACTGAGCTGAATAATAAATTTGGAAGGATAGTCTGGGTTTTAATTATAACTTAGAAATTTTAAACTTCAAACATGTGATTCCACAGGGGAAAATAACTTGATATCAGACTCTAATTCATTTGGACTTTAATATATTTTGACTTGAACTTGAAAGAAGATTTAATCTTTGAACTTCAGTTTTGCCCTGGGACTTTAAAGTAGTGGGGGTCTTTATATTCAGATTTGGGGTATTTCTATGATGCTGTCATCTCCTTATTGAAAGCAACTTTATACTTTCTATCTTTTGGTTGGCATTAAATCTCATTGAAGAACTCTGACATGCTATGGGAAAATGTGACCAGACATAATTTGAAATAGAAATGGAATAGAGAATGAACTTTCAGCTTTGGATTGAGACTGGGTTTAAAATTTATATACTTCTCTTTGTGTTTTCTGTTCAGTTCAGTTGCTCAGTCGTGTCCGACTCTTTGTGACCCCATGAATTGCAGCACGCCAGGCCTCCCTGTCCATCACCAACTCCTGGAGTTTAC
>NW_011494931.1:341397-341710 GCF_000754665.1 Bison bison bison
TAGTGGCTGTACTAGTTTGCATTCCCACCAACAGTGTAAGAGGTTCCCTTTTATCCACACCCTCTCCGGCATTTATTGCTTGTAGACTTTTGGATCGCAGCCATTCTGACTGGCGTGAAATGGTACCTCATTGCGGTTTTGATTTGCATTTCTCTGACAATGAGTGATGTTGAGCATCTTTTCATGTGTTTGTTTGCCATCTGTATGTCTTCTTTGGAGAAATGTCTGTTTAGTTCTTTGCCCCACTTTTTGATTGGGTCTTTTATTTTTCTGGAATTGAGCTGCAGGAGCTGCTTGTATATTTTTGAGATTA
>NW_011494931.1:342062-342902 GCF_000754665.1 Bison bison bison
CAACTCTTCACATGAGGTGGCCAAAGTATTGGAGTTTCAGCTTTAGCATCAGTCCTTCCAATGAACACCCAGGACTGATCTCCTTTAGGATGGACTAGTTGGATCTCCTTGCTTTGTGTTTTACATTTTTAAATTAAAATGATTTATTTCAAAATTTCAAAGGTCACTATTTAAAACTTCACCCCCATAAGGATGTCTCTATTTAAATTTTCTTAAAAAAAATATATATATATATATTTACTTTTATTATTTGAGTAGAATTGTTTTACAAATATTGAGGATCAAGAGGGAGGGCGTATATGTATATATAGCTGACTCACTTTGCTGTACAACAGAAACTAATACAACACTGTAAAGTAATTACTTAATGAAATATATGTATCCATTTCAGGACATTCTAGAGGCAAATTTTACAGTGGCAGAAGGATCCCAGGAGAATCCAAAAAGACAGGCAGTTGGAATTTGGATGTAAGAGTGAAACTTATGGCTTGTGTATTTCGTCTTCTGAGGACTAAGCATGATATTACTATTTGAATGTAATGGGTTAAAGGAAAGTTTAATATGCGGAATTTGGGGGTGAATGTTATTTCCCACTCCTGATGTTTCCTTCTTCTAACTATGAGATTTACCCTATAGCCTCTCACCTTTTACTTACTCCACCCCCAGGGAAGCTGGACAACTAATCAGTAAACTGGGCAAGACTAAACTTGTGGACTGTGAGAGTTGGACTGTGAAGAAGGCTGAGCGCTGAAGAATTGATGTTTTTGAACTGTGGTCTTGGAGAAGACTCTTGAGAGTCCCTTGGACTGCAAGGAGATCCAACCAGTCCATTCTGAAGGA
>NW_011494931.1:343002-343793 GCF_000754665.1 Bison bison bison
ACTTTAGGACAAAGACTCAAAAGAAATCACCTGAAATTCCATCATTATGTCATTATAATTGTAAGGGAGTGGTTTTTGTCTTTTTCATTCTCTATGTTTCTTTTGTCAGGACAAGTCATAATGTACATACAAGGTTTGGTTTTGTTTGATTTTTTTAATAGTATAAGTATACAAGTAATGTTTATACTTCTCTTTGTGCTCATCTGTATTTTCTCCATTTTCAATAATGAAAATTTACTACAAAATTTATACCAAAATTGTTACACAAGAAGAAAGTATCCACTTCCTATGGCACAATATAATTTTAACATCCTAATTGAGGCCTCTTCAGATCCGTATTATCTACTAGTTTAACAGCTCAGATATTAATATTACTCAAATAGAAAGTACACATAAGGATTTTGTATCCTTTTTAAACCTGATGTTCACAGAATAAAACCTAGTCCCTGACAAACGAGTACATCTTCTTGACAGTTATTTGGCCCATCGTCCTATACATAGATTTTCTCACGTTTCACATTATCTCCTTAGGAGTGACACCCAGAAATGGAATTACTGAGTCAAAGGTTCTGAATCTATTTTAAGGCTCTTGATACATGGTGGCAAATCGCTTTCCAAAAGGGAAACTGTGCTAGTTGACGTGGCTCACAACAGCAAGGCTGGAGTCTTCCTTCAGGCCCACACATGAGTGAATTAATCATTAAACGAGATGCCAGTCCAGGTTCGATGCACGATACTGGATGCTTGGGGCTGGTGCACTGGGACGACCCAGAGGGATGGTATGGGGAGGG
>NW_011494931.1:343893-373068 GCF_000754665.1 Bison bison bison
TCACTGACTCAACGGACGTGAGTCTGGGTGAACTCCGGGAGTTGGTGATGGACAGGGAGGCCTGGCGTGCTGCAATTCATGGGGTCGCAAAGAGTCAGACACGACTGAGTGACTGAACTGAACTGAACTGAAACTCTGTGGGCTCATCCCGTCTCTGGGATTCTAACTCTGAGAGTGAGCTACTTGTAGGGAGGCCAGTTTTCTCCTTTGTTTCTCTATAGTCTAGACTAGTTAACAGTTAGGCTGTACTGCTGGGGACTGTGGGGAGAAAGGAAGAAAGGGAGTCAAGAGGAGTCGGGGCAGGAGGTATGTTCTTGTCCTATGTGGGCAAATCTTTCTGATTCTGGGAGCTGGTTTTACCAATCACTTAAGCTCCAACTTGACTCTTCATATACATGCTGGTGATTCTTGACTTCTGTCTGCCACTTTTTGACTTATTTCTAAATTTCCTAGAACTGGGTTCAGGGAAAGGGTAACATACTCTTTAATGGACCCTCTTGAAGACTCCCAATAGAACTGGGACTGACACCTATAATTTGCTAGTAATACTATAGTTAAATATATGATGGTGGTTTAGTCGCTAAGTAGTATCTGACTCTTGCAACACCATGGACTGTAGCCCACCAGCCTCCTCCATCCATGGGCTATCCTAAGCAAGAATACAGGAGTCAGTTGCCATTTCCTTCACCAGGGGATCTTCCCAACCCGGGAATCAAACCAGGGTCTCCTGCATTGGAGGTGGATTCTTTACCAACTGAGTTACGAAGGAAGTAATTTGCTAGTAATGTGATCTGGCCATGTCTGTGAAACCTAGTCCACTCATCCACAAATCTGAAATCCACTTTACTGCGTGGGTAGTGAATAGTAAATGAAATTTACAGGATTACTGAACGTGACATGATTTTAGACCTGTGAACAAATGGGCCTGCAAAAACATCGCTGCAAATACAGAAAGACAAATTCATCTGGCCTCAGGTAGAGTTGGTCACAGGCAGGCCCTCCTATGGAGGATGAACGCAGCTCAGAGTTGACTCTGTGGGGCCTGATGGACCAGAGTAGGGAGGAAGAGACAGCCACGCATGTCCATCTCCTTCTTGTGAACTCAGCAGTTTAGGAAGAGACTCATTACTCTCAGGAGGAGTGAGTGACAGGGGAAAGGGGCACTAGGGATTGAAGTGTTACTGTAAGGAAAATTATTTCACATAGAAACAGGAGTGGAGGGTAAATGTCACCCTCAAAATGATATATAGACACTGACTTGGCATATCAAATAAATAATTTTTAAGACAACTCCATATGGATGTTTGAAACTAGTACTAGAAGACTGAGACTTATCATCCTGTGAAAATTACCTGGCTGTCATAAGAATAGATTACAAGTTTTCAATCGCCTCAAATAAAAGGAGATATAATGTCAATGTGAATATCTTTTTAATGCTTTTTTTTTAATTGAAGGGACTGAAAGACTGATGCATTCCTTCACAACTAATCTAATTACAGGGGAGAATATATTAAAATAACAAATGAGTTCTTAGCCTAATTGTTGACATAGTAAATGAGATATTTTTTAAGAAGGAGAATCTTTTCTCCACTCCTGCCAGCAAATGGCATTTCTAGGCAACACAGATTCATCTGTTTATTGCAATTTGTATTTTTAAACAAATAGTTGGTAGAAGGAAATAGACTAGAACCAAACTGAATTGAACTGAATTGGGACTGAATTGAATTAGATTGGATTCCAGGGAGACGGTGCCACAAGATGGCCTCCCTGACCAGATAAGCCGAAAGAAGTCACAGGATTACATTTGTGCCTAGGGTCACTCATTCCCTTTATTAGTGGAAGACAGGGAGAAGAAATCTGGGTTTACTGACCTCAGCAACAAATGCTTCCCTCCTATGCAACCTCTTGGATTCCCTGATGGCTCACCTGGTAAAGAATCTGCCTGCAATGTGGGAGGCCTGGGTTCGATCCCTGGGTTGGAAAGATCCCTTGAAGAAGGAAACAGCTACCCACTCCAGTATTCTAAGATCATGGCATCTGGTCCCATTACATCATGGAAAAAGGATGGGGAAACAATGGAAACAGTCACAGACTTTATTTTCTTGGGCTCCAAAATCACTGCAGATGGTGACTGCAGCCATGAAATTAAAAGACACTTGCTCCTTGGAAGAAAAGCTATGACCAACCTAGACAGTATATTAAAAAGCAGAGACATTACCTTGCCAACAAAGGTCCATCTAGTCAAAGCTATGGTTTTTGCAGTAGATATGTATGAACGTGAGAGTTGGACCATAAAGAAAGCTGAGCACCAAAGAATTGATGCTTTTGAACTGTGCTGTTGGAGAAGACTCTTGAGAGTCCCTTGGACTGCAAGGAGATCCAACCAGTCAATCCAAAAGGAAATCAGTCCTGAATATCCATTGAAAGGACTGATGTTGAAGCTGAAACTCCAATACTTTGGCCACCTGACGTGAAGAACTGACTCATTGGAAATGACCCTGATGCTGGAAAAATTGAAGGCAGGAGGATAAGGGGATGACAGAGGAGAAGATGGTTGGATGGCATCACAGACTCAATGGACATGAGTTTGAGCAAGCTCCAGGAGTTGGTGATGGACAGGGAAGCCTGGCGTGCTACAGTCCATGGGATCGCAAAGAGTCCGACACTACTGAGCAACTGAATTGTCTGATGCAGCCTCTGATAATTCACTCAGTTCTGATACAAGGTTTCCATTTGTTTGTTGTCAGCTTTACTTCGTTTTTATGCCTAGATTTTTCATGTTAATTTACTTTTATGATAGAAACCAGTAGAGGAAGGACAAATATATATTTAAGAACACTTTTTCTAAAAAAAAAAAATACAGAATTCATTTTTCTCATCCCTATGTAGGAAATCCACTTAGAAATTTTCAGAGCCAGATTCAACTTCTCTGATTCTCCAGCTGGGAGCACCAGAGTGAATATTCATGGAAGGATTGATGCTGAAGCTCAAATAATTTAGCCACCTGATGCAAAGAGACAACTCATTGGAAAAGACTCTTTATGTTGGGAAAGATCAAGGGCAGGAGGAAATGGAGTGACAGAGGATGAGATGGTTGGATGGCATCATTAACACAATTGATATGAGTTTAAGCCAACTCCAGGAGTCGGTGAAAGACAGGGAAGCCTGGCATGCTGCAGTCCATGTGGTTGCAAAGAGTCAGACATGACTTAGCAACTGAACAACAACAATATGGAAAAACAAGATATATGCCCAAGAGATGATAGACCCAGAGATTAACATTCAGTTCAAACACATTTCAAAAATCTTTACACTGGAAAAGTTCAAACATGTACAAAAGGAGAATAATGTAAAGAACTCTTATATTCCCATCACTCAGTTGATACTATTAGCAACACATGGCCAATTTTATTTTATCTGTGCCTTGTTCTACATTGTGGTGGTGGTTTAGTCTCTGAGTCATGTGTGACTCTTTGCAATCCCACAGACTCTAGCCCACCAGGCTCCTCTGTCCATGGGATTTCCCAGGAAGAATACTGGAGTGGGTTGCCTTTTCCTTCTCCAGTGGATCTTCCTGACCCAGGGGTCAAACACATGTCTCTTGCATTATCAGGTGGATTCTTTACCTCTGAGTCACCAGGGAAGCCCTTAGTTAGGTTTATTCCTAGGTATTTGTTGGTTGGAATGTAAATTCGTATAGCCACTATGGAGAATTCCTCAATGGAGGTGCCTCAAAAAAACAAAAAGTAGTACTACCATACTGTGAAAGTGCTGCACTCAATATGTCAGCAAATTTGGAAAACTCAGCAGTGGTCACAGGACTAGAAAAGGTCAGTTTTCATTCTAATCCCAAAGAAAGGCAATGCCAAGAATGCTCAAACTACCACACAATTGGATTCATCTCACACCCTAGCAAAGTAATGCTCAAAATTCTTGAAGCCAGACTTCAATGATACATGAACTGTGAACTTCCAGATGTTCAAGCTTGATTTAGAAAAGGCAGAGGAACCAGAGATCAAATTGCCAATATCCACTGGATCATCAAAAAACCAAGAGAGTTCCAGAAAAATATCTACTTCGGCTTTATTGACTACGCCAAAGCTTTTGACTGTGTGGATCACAACAAACTATGGAAAATTCTTCAAGAGATGGGAATACCAGACCACCTGTCCTGCCTCCTGAGAAATCTGTATGCAGGTCAAGAAGCAGCAGTTAGAACTAGATATGGAACAACAGACTGGTTCCAAATCAAGAAAGGAGTACATCAAGGCTGTATACTGTCACCCTGTTTATTTTACTTATATGCAGAGTACATCATGAGAAATGTTGGACTGGATGAAGCACAAGCTGGAATCAAGATTGCTGGGAGAAACATCATAACCTCAGATATGCAGTTGACACCACACTTATGGCAGAAAGTGAAGAGCAACTAAAAAGCCTCCTGATGAAAGAGGAGAGTGAAAAATTTGGCTTAAAACTCAATATTCAGAAAACTAAGATCATGGCATCCTATCCCATGGCACATAAATGGGGAAACAATGGAAACAGTGTCAGACTTTATTTTGGGGGGCTCCAAAATCACTGCAGATTGTGACTGCAGCCATGAAATTAAAAGATGCTTGTTCCTTGGAAGAAAAGTTATGGCCAAACTAGATAGCATATTATAAAGCAGAGTCATTGCCTTGCCAACAAAGGTCCGTGTAGTCAAAGCTATGGTTTTTCCAGTAGTCATGTATGGATGTGAGAGTTGGACTATAAAGAAAGCTGAGCACTGAAGAATTGATGCTTTTGAACTATGGTATTGGAGAAGACTCTTGAGAGTCCCTTGGGCTGCAAGGAGATCCAACCAGTCCATGCTAAAAGAAATCAGTCCTGAGTATTCACTGGAAGGACTGATGCTGAAGCTGAAACTCCAATTCTTTGGCCACCTGATGCAAAGAACTGACCTATATGAAAAGACTCTGATGCTGGGAAAGATTGAAGGTGGGAGGAGAAGGGAACGACAGAGGATGAGCTGATTGGATAGTATCACTGACTCAATGGACGTGAGTTTGAGTAAACTCTGGGATTTGGTGATCGACAGGGAAGCCTGGAGTGCTGCAGTCCATAGGGTTGCAAAGAGTCATACATGACTGAGCAACTGAACTAAACTGAAATGATGTCACAGAAATCCCACTCCTGTGCATATATCTGGAGAAAACCATAATTCAAAGAGATACATGTACCCCAGTATTTGTGAGTGTTGCTCAATCCCTAAGTTGAGTACAACTTTTTGCAACCCTATGGACTGTTGCCTGCCAGGCACCTCTGCCCTTGGGATTCTCCAGGTAAGAATAGTGGAGTGGGTTGCCATTTTTTTTCTCCAGAGATCTCCCCAACCCTAGGATCAAACATATGTCTCTGGCATTGGCAGGCAGAGACTTTACCACTGAGCCATGTAGGAAGCACGATTCATAATAGCCAGGATATAGATGCAACCTAAATGGCCATGAACAGAGGAATAAATAAAGAAGATATGGTACAGCTATACAACGGAATATTAGCCACAAAGGAACAAAATAGTTCCATTTGCAAAAACATGGATAGACTGTCATACAGAGTGAAGCAAGTCAGAAATAATGTCGCTTATATGTGAAATCTAGAAAAATTATACAGATAAACTTATTTGCAAAGCTGAAATAGAGGCATGGATGTAAAGAACAAATCTATGGATTAAAAGGGGGAATAAGGAGTGGGATAAATTGGGAGATGGGATTGACATATATATATACTATTATGTATAAAATATTTCAATCCCAAAGAAAGACAATGCCAGAGACTGTTCAAACTACCACACAACTGTGCTCATTTCACATGCTAGTAAGTTAATGCTTAAAATCCTTCAAGCTGGGCTTCAGCAGTACATTAACTGAGAACTCCTAGATGTACAAGCTGGGTTTCAAAGAGTCAGAAGAATCAGAAATCAAATTGCCAACATTCATTGGATCATGGAGGAAGCAACGGAGTTCTAGAAAAAACATTTGCTTCATTAACTATAGTAAAGCCTTTGACTGTGTAAACACAGCAAACTGTGCAAAATTCTTAAAGAGATGAGGAGCCTGGCATGCTGCAATCTATGGGGTCACAAAGTGCTGGACTTAGCTACTGAAGAACAACAAATATTGTATAAAATAGATAACAAATGAGAACCTACTGTATAGCACAAGCAACTCTACCCAGTGCTCTGTGATGACCTAAATGGTAAAAAATCTATAAAAGAGGGGATATATATATGTAAATAGATATAGATGTCAGTTCAGTTCTGTCACTCAGTCGTGTCTGACTCTTTGCGACCCCATGAACCACAGCGCGCCAGGCTTCCCTGTCCTTCATCAACTCCCGGAGTCCACCCAAACCCATGTCCATCGAGTCGATGATGCCGTCCAACCATCTCATCCTCTGCCGTCCCCTTCTCTTTCTGCCCTCAATCTTTCCCAGCATCAGGGTCTTTTCCAATGAGTCAGCTCTTCACATCAGGTGGCCAAAGTATTGGAGTTTCAGCTTCAACATCAGTCTTTCCAATGAATACCCAGGACTGATCTCCTTTAGGACGGACTGGTTGGACCTCCTTGCAGTTCAAGGGACTCTCAGGAGTCTTCTCTAACGCCACAGTTCAAAAGCAGCAATTCTTCAGTGCTCAGCTTTCTTCACAGTCCAACTCTCACATCCGTACATGACCACTGGACAAACCATAGCCTTGACTAGACAGACCTTTGTTGGCAAAGTAATGTCTCTGCTTTTTAATATGCTGTCTAGGTTGGTCATAACTTTCCTTCGAAGGAGTAAATGTCTTTTAATTTCATAGCTGCAATCACCCTCTGCAGTGATTTTGGAGCCCAGAAAAATAAAGTCTGACACTGTTTCCACTGTTTCCCCATCTACTTCCCATGAAGTGATGGGACCGGATGCCATAATCTTCATTTTCTGAATGTTGAGCTTTAAGCCAACTTTTTCACTCTCCTCTTTCACTTTCATCAAGAGGCTCTTTAGTTCTTCTTCACTTTCTGCCATAAGGGTGATTTCATCTGCATATCTGAGGTGATTGATATTTCTCCCGGCAACTTTGATTCCAGCTTGTGCTTCCTCCAGCCCAGCGTTTCTCATGATGTACTCTGCATAGAAGTTAAATAAACAGGGTGACAATATACAGCCTTGATGTACTCCTTTCCTTATTTGGAAACAGTCTATTGTTCCATGTCCAGTTCTAACTGTTGCTTCCTGACCTGCATACAGGTTTCTCAAGAGGCAGGTCAGGTGGTCTGGTATGCCCATCTGTTTCAGAATTTTCCACAGTTTATAGCTATATAGAATGGATTGCTGTAGCACTGTACACTTTTCTGCACAGCAGAAACTAACACAACATTGTAAAGCAACTGTATTCCAACTAAAATTAAGAAAGGAAAAAAAAAATCAGATCATTTGCTGACCAATATATATGCTTCCCTCTCATTACCCTTGCCCTTAAAACCTTAATCATCCCCCTGGTTGAGAAGGTGATTTGTGAACTAAATTTCTGTTTTTCCATTCTCTGGTCATTGAATAAAACTTGTGCTACTTCAATTTCAACTTTAGTTTTGTTTTTGCATCCCTGAATCCAAACAGAAGAACCTTCCCTGCCAGGCAAGAGCCTACGTGGGGGTTCTTAGGATCTAATTTGTACCAAAGCACATCCTTACTCACATGTATAATGGTTAAAGATGGCTAACCACTGGGGTCTCACATGGGTCTGTCAGCTGTAATGCTTACACATGGCCTGGGCTTTCTCTAACATGGTAGATTATTGACATTTAAGATGTACATAATACACACTTTCTTCCTCTTTTTCACTTAATAACAAATTCAGAGATCATTGCATAGCAATATATAACAATATTTCTCCCTTTCTTTTACAACTGCCTCCCCATTTGTTTGACTATGGCATTATTTCTTTATCTGAAACCCCACTGAAGACATTGGACTGTTTGCAGTTTTTTGCTATCACAAAATGGACCTGCAGTGAATAGCTTAATGATTATGCTTTTGTGTTTGTTTGTCAGTGTTTTTTAAAGATAGATATCTAGAAATGAAAGGTTACAGATATATGTAATTTTTCTGGATGGCCAAATCCCCTTCCACTGATGATGTTACATAAAACATTTTGCTTTCCAACCAGTAATACATGAAACTGCTCATTTCCCACAGCATTTACTAAACATATTACATTGTCAAAATCTTGCATTTTTGCCAATCTGATTTTTGTCTTGTGCAAAGACACCTTTAAATATCAAATATGAAAATAAGTTACTATCTTAACTGAAGGAAATTCAGTATCCTATATTAAAAACAAAGACAGACATAATTTTCTTGTTCATAGGACTATTCTGTAGCAGGCAGTTTGTTGTGCTTCATTATACATTATCTAATTAAACACATGCCCCTGGTCTATTTCAGTTAAAAGAACAGAAAAATAATTTGTTTCTGGGATGCATTTGACTGGAATTTATCCTCCTATATGCACCTTGTTGGACAACTCCTAATTTGAATTGAACCTACTTAGTGAAATTAGGCTGACCCTGGGCCTGTAGCTAAATCAGCTGCTTGTCATTCAGCCTCAGGGGGTGTGACCTCCTCCCAGCCTGGCACACCTCTGAGCCAGTCTGCAGCATCCACACAAAGGGCCCTAACAACCCATGCCAGCCAGCCTCATAGCCTTACTCTGACAAGTTAATTTTCTCCAATTTTACTACTTAACCTTCCCAAAACCCCAATCTGTGCCAAGTTTGTTTCAAGACTTGGGTGACCTCATAGAGATATAGCTTCTCTATCTAATTTTTCTTCCATTTTTAATGAATGAAGAAAGACGAAAGAATGAGGAGAGGTAGGAATAAGCAATGGAGAAGGCAATGGCACCCCACTCCAGTACTCTTGCCTGGAAAATCCCATGGATGGAGGAGCCTGGTGGACTACAGTCCATGGGGTCGCTAAGAGTCGGACACGATTGAGCGACTTCACTTTCATTTTTCACTTTCATAAATTGGAGAAGGAAATGGCAACCCACTTCAGCATTCTTGCCTGGAGAATCCCAGGGATGGGGGAGCCTGGTGGGCTGTGTGGGGTCACACAGAGTCAGACACGACTGAAGCGACTTAGCAGTAGCAGCAGCAGGAATAAGCAAGTATTTTCATCACATGTATTTTTAGTTACCTAGCCAGTCCTGCACCTTCTCCACAGTGATAGTACAGAATCCTGATTTGAACTATAGTGTTCTATTTATAATTAAGCCTAAAATTGAAAAGTAAAATGTTTTTCCTTTCTTTTCTCTATCCTTCCTTTCTGTCAGCATTGATTATTCCCCTTTCTCCACTCTTCTGTTCCCAAATAAACTTAGGCAAGAATTTCCTTTTTATTTTATGTTTTATCCTATTTATTTTTAGCTATTGAATAGTATACTAGCTGAATGAGGGCAAGCCAAGTCATGTCTTTGTGTGTTTAAAATAATAGAGGGCATTTGTTCAGGTATAAGCTATTTCAAGTTACAGTTTTAAAATAGAAATTTCCTTTAAATAAACTTTCAGGAGATATGGATGTACATTGTAAGAAGAAATTGGGATTTGGTTTGAAAAACACATTTTCAAGGCTCACAAACCACTCGTAAATTCTTACTGGATTCAAGTCTCAGAATTGGCTGTTAGTATTTCCAGGATTGCAGTTTTTATATCATAGGGTATGCAACTTTTTGTTTCAATTATACCTTGTAAATGAATCCAAATAAGACAAATACAGAGTATCCCAAATCTTATTTTACAGAACTTCATTGGTATAGAAAAGAGTTGACTGAAGTCTTGCAAATTGGCCTTATGAAATCATTGTTAATGACAAAAAAACTACCCTGTTCTGAAATTCTCAAGTCATTCAAACAAAAAAATGTAACCTTTCGTATGATTTTACTTCCAAACATTGCTCCGTGACTTTAAAGACATACTATCTACTGCAATTTTATTAACAAACAAACAACAACTCTGACACTTAAACCCTGGTGCCTTTGAGGATGGCACAAAATAGAGTTGGGTTTTGCTGTTTGTTTTTCCAGCATTTGAAAATATACCTTTAGCTTGACTGAGGAAAATAAGCTTTATTTATTCAGACAGTGGAGAAGGGAATAGCAACCCACTCCCGTATTGCTTGCCTGGAAAATCCCATGGACAGAGGAACCTGGTAGGCTACAGTCCACAGGGTCGCAAAAAGTCAGACATGACTGAGCGACTAACACACACACACACAGACAGAAGTCATGGAGGACACTGTCAGTCAGCTGTTTACTGTACGCCTTACAGGTTTTTGCTCCTCTAGAGTCAGAAAGAAGGTTGTATCTGTTTCAATCCCTCTCCTCACATGTTCAGATGAGAGCTATAGTGTGGATTAAGCTGGACATTTAGTTTGCAAGTTATCTAATTTCCCACATATTTGAAAACTCTTATGAATTATAACTCATTTCAGAATAAGCTACACACACTGACTCCTTTTCCACCCTCTCTTCCACGCCAGCAAGCATACATATATACACAGGCAGACAAAATATCATTGAGGCTAGAAGCAGTGTCCTTGAAATAAATTGCATGCTAACAGTTTTATGCTGTAAAGAAGGTGAGGGAAGCAAAAGAAAAGTCACTTTGGTCTTTGAGGAAATAGAAAATGTTCACAAAGACGAAGATAAGAAACAGTAAAGAATGAGAACACTCAAGCTCTTGAACCGGGGTTATATCAGCCCATCACATTGAGGATTTGTCTAACACATTCTTAAGCAAATGCTAAAATCTGTCCATCTACTATATCAGCTATGACAAGGTAAGGAACTAGAGCAGCCTCACTTGCAAAATGACCTTCCCAAAAC
This sequence comes from Bison bison bison, assembly GCF_000754665.1. Lineage (NCBI taxonomy): Eukaryota > Metazoa > Chordata > Mammalia > Artiodactyla > Bovidae > Bison > Bison bison. The sequence goes on from NW_011494931.1 coordinate 354,803, forward strand.
ACTGACAACCTCAACTTGACATTGTTACCATGTGAATAGCTGAACCTGTGGAAACAATTTCTCTTAGAAAATTTGTATCTCAAAAACCTTTCCTACCTACTTCTGTGTTTTGAAGTTAACAGGCATTTAGAATGAACTGACACTTTACATTTTTTAAATTAATTTTTCAAATGGAAAGGTGAAATTCTGTTACCATGCTATAATAGAAATTAACACTTTAGAAAAATTATATTTAAATGAAATTTATTCTGTGTATTTTATCAAATCAGTTTGCATTTGGAGACAGTCAAATAACTATGGTACTTGCATATATGCTTGGTTTGGTAATAGATGGCTGTCTCTTTATTTTATGTGTTATGGCAATTTTGATCACACACCCCTGTACAATATTCTCCAATCCCATTTTCATCTGCCAACACACACATACACACAGATACTTCTTCACTTGCTTATAGTTAATTTTGTTATTATTCTCTAATGGCTTAGGAATAGATTTTCTTCTCTGTCACACACATATGCATTGATGTTGTATGTATACATTTGTTAAAATAAAAGCCATTCTGATTTCCATACTCATTTTTTTAATTAAATTTATTTATTTTAATTAGAGGCTAATTACTTTACAATATTGTATTGGTTTTGCCATACATCAACATGAATCCGCCACGGGTGTACACGTGTTCCCAATCCTGAACCCTGCTCCTACTTCCCTCCCCATACCATCCCTCTGGGTCATCATTTTTTTTTTAATTGAAAGTTGCTCAGTCGTGTCCGACTCTTTGTTGTCCCATGGACTGTAGCCTGCCAGGCTGCTCTGTCCATGGAATTCTCCAGGCAAGAATACTGTAGTGGGTAGCCACTCCCTTCTCCAGGGGATCTTCCCACCCAGGGACCAAACACAGGTCTCCCGCATTGCAGGAGGATTCTTTACCAACTGAGCCACCAGGAAAGCCCAAGAATACTGGAGTGGGTAGCCTATCTCTTCTCCAGGAGATCTTTCCAACCCAGGAATCAAACTGGGGTCTCCTGAATTGCAGGCAGATTGAAGGTATTTTTTGTTTTCAGTATTTTTTTAACTTTAGGTTCAACAGAAAAAAAAATCAAACATTATGGCAATATTCTTCCTGTCAATAGACACTAAAATGATATGGAAAATGTTAACAGCTCAGGAGGAAGAAATGATGTATTTGGAGCAGGACTTCATGGTGAGTTCTCAGTGTAACTCTGAGTACACTGTAAAAACTAAAAGTGAATTACTGAAAGCACCTTAATTCAAACATGCACATTCAAATGTACAGATTCCTCTAATAAATATTCATAGGATTTAATTTAATATTATGTCAATGCTTTTTAAATAGCCTCTTAGAACACAAGTTAATGATGTTCCTAAGTATGAATTCATTTCATCTAATCATGAATAATAATAAATCATATTTTCAAGGATTTCAATGTGTTCTGCAAAGTGTTCATTTCTTCACATGCATTATCTTAATCAGTTTTATTCACCTGCCTTTTTCCCTATCTTTTCCCCCCCTCTTTTTTCTAAGATCATAATATATGTTTGCTCTCCAGGAGAAAGATTACTCTCTGTATATGTGAGAGCAAATTTGCCAAATTTGCATCTCAGAAAAGATTAAATCACTAAAATGAAAAGATTATTTAAAGCCTAGTATGGTTCAGGGTATTGAAATGAAAAAAATCAGGGAATGGATGGAACAGGTAGCAATGCCAAAAGCAATAGCATGAAGACTTCTTCTTAACCCAAACAGTCATTATTGTTAACTTTTATTTGGACCAGAGAATCTTTTTATTTGATATTCCAAATCCCTTATTTACAGCATAATCTGTTTTTATAGTGTTGATCTTTTGCTTTACACAACACTGTAATATTGTCTTTGTACCCTGTGGTAATCTGTTATATTAGGTATCTGAGTATTTTCTCACATGCAAATTTATGTTAAGTGATGTGAATTCTTTTGATATGCGTAACTTTCCACTGAATTATCTGCAAGCATTTTATTGAAAAGTTTAAATTTTTTAATGAAAAATCTCTTCAGTTTGTCTACCTATGCTTCTTGATTACCCAGTATATTGTAACAGGCAATTCTCTCACCATAGAGTGTAAATAAATTAGTAATTTATATATACATTTAAAAATTACTAATAAAACTAATGTTGAAAAATATGTTAAATGACTCACTATTATGTTTTCTAAACATATAGAATTAGAAGTTTTTATCATGGAACTTTCTGTCACTAAAATTGTTTGGATCATCTAGTCTTCATAATATCATTTTACATTAATATGTGTGAGAGAGAAAAATACCTTGTCATCTCACAGTCTGTGCTGTTTATAAAATGCTAAGGATAGAATTTGATGAAGCATCTGTCACAGATGAGTGTTTCTGTAAAGATCCTTCAGTTCCTCTTTTGTTATAAAAAGATCATGTTGATTTGCAGAGGGAATTATATTCATTATATCATTAAGCATATTTGAAAAATAAGAGTCTATTAATGTTACTAAATGCTTTCAGAATTCAATGGAATAGCCATCTTGTTCACTACATTTTCCACTGGGCATGATTGCTCTACAATGACAGTCTACAGCCTGAGAACTTTATGTGCCAAGGTAGGCAAAGCATAGTTTATGCTGCTCAAGAAAGACTTTATTGGATTTGATTAAGCTGGAATCTCATTTGTACAATTTAATCAAATATTTTAAGGAAGGATTAATTTTCCTCAAGTCAGCAGTTATATCACTAAGCTGGCCCCTGAATGCTTGCTTTGTTGACTTTCCAATAATAACCCAGCTAGACAACCTTTATCCTTCTTTGCCTTTCAATTCAGTGTATCTTTATCTGTTTCAGGAGACAATGTTAATAGCAACTATTTTCAAAAAGTAAATTTTCACTTTCAATGTATTTGTTCAGTTCAGTTCAGTCGCTTAGTCATGCCCAGTTCTTTGCCTCCCCATACACTGCAGCAGGCCAGGATTCCCTGTCCTTCACCATCTCAAGGAGCTTGCTCAAACTCATGTGCATTGAGTTGGTGATGCCATCCAACCATCTCATCCTGTGTCGTCTCCTTCTCCTCCTGCCTTCAATCTACCCCAGCATCAGGGTCTTTTTCAATGAGTCCATTCTTCGTATCAGGTGGCCAAGGTATTGGAGCTTCAGTTTCACCATCAGTCCTTCCAATGAATAGTCAGGGTTGATTTCCTTTAGGGTTGGCTGGTTTGATCTCTTGGGTGTCCAAGGGATTCTCAAGAGTCTTCTCCAACACTATAGTTCAAAAGCATCAATTCTTCGGCACTCAGCTTTCTTTATAGTCTGGCTCTCACATCCATACATGACTACTGGAAAAACCATAGCTTTGACTAGACAGACATTTGTTGGCAAAGTAATGTCTCTGCTTTTTAATATGCTGTCTAGGTTGAATTTGCTAATAGGCTCTTTTTCTTTATCATCTCAATCTCTCTGTGTACTACTTTCCCCAGTCAGAATTAATATAGTTTTTTATTGTAATATATTTTCTTCTATCCTCTCAAAGATTTAAACAAAAAATAAAAACTATTTAAGAATTCTAACAACTCTAACAAACAAAAAACACCCTCCCTGTAAACATATTTTCTATTCAGGAAAGTAGTGGCAAGCTTATCTTGGTCTAATTCCAAATTAAATTCTTAACCTATTTAAATATACCCTAATGTAATGGTCTACTTATCAATCCATCACTTGGTGCATCTGCTTTGAAATGGGCAGGTGGTCCCCTTCAGAAGTATCATTAGATAATGATGACGGTTGCAATTAGATGATAATGATCTTGGTCATTTACAACATGCAGAGTCGTTTATATAAATGATTTTTTTTTGTAAGTATGGCATGGAGTTGGTAAGGAGTCAAAAGGTACTTCTTCCTTAGGTTACAATTCTTTTAAGTAGATCAGATTTGGTAGTCCTATGGGTTTCAAAGTTCCTTGCATCAAAGTTTCTTGTATTTTCCTACTTAATAAGGCAAATTATGTAATTATTTTTAGTTGCGTGTGTGTGTGTGTGTGTGATACCAAATCCAGTATACATGTCCATCTCCCATCTAGGGCTCTGCGGGTGGCTTGCTTCTTGGCTGGCTCCAGGGACTGCTCAAGCTGTTCTGGTGGTCATGAGCCCTGTTCACCACAATCACTTCATCTCCTGACAACACTACGGCCTCAGCCTCCTCAGGGATGAGATCCTATCACCTGCAACTCACAATCTCTCATTTCCCAACAGCTGCTCTGGGATCCATGCAAAATAACCTTGCTGTGAGGAGGCTTTAACATTCTGTGATCAGACTGACCAATGAGACACAGGAGACTGAAAGGAGGCGAAGCCAGCAAGTCGATTTGACTCAGGCTTCTCCTGAGACTTCACACGACCCAAGAATCAACCCTTTTTTCTTGGGAGACTGTGACCCACTTGGCAACATCCCACTGGGCATTGATTTCCCTTCATTTCTTTTCTCATTTCCATTTTCCCTCTCTTTGCTTCCCTGGATAACATGCCCTGTAATAAACGCTATTTCTAAGGAACTTAGGCTGGGACAGAGCTCTTCAAGTAAATGTCCACATGTGTTTCCATTTGCTTATCCTAGAAATTGTGACATTTACTGTTTTCCTAAAATGACCAATCCCACTCTCTTGCACTTCCTATGAGAGAAAAACCAACTAACTGACAGTTCAGTAATTGGCTGTTGTCTAGTCAGTGCACTTTCCAAACTGAACTCCTAGGAAAATAGCGCCAGACTAGAGAGTAGTTTTTTAATTTCTCATATATCATGATTTATAGTATAGCTAGCTTACTGAGGTTACCCTCCATCTTTAAAAATAAACAATATCAATTTTTAAATGAGCTATAACAATCTCATATAAAATCTGAAAGATTCAGGTCATTCTGACTACATAAGCTGCTTTGCCTCCTGTGAATCAATCCCACAGAACACACTTTAAAAATAGATTGGTGTTTCTTTTTTTTTTTTTTTTTTTAATTTTTAAACTTTACATAATTGTATTAGTTTTGCCAAATAAACTATGCTTTTCACATTTCATTTTCCAAAGAATTTTCACATACAATATCTATACAATTAACCTGAGACTTGGACAAGATACATATTAATGTTATTATTCCTACAATTTACAGAAGGATAAACTGAGACTCAGTGGTTAATTCAGTGTCCAGAGTTGGCATAGCAAAAATTTGATATAAAATTTAGTTCTTCCTGTGCCTTTCCTCTTTATATCCTATCATACTGCTTTAGCTCACTAGAAAAGAGTAGACCTTTATTGAGAATAATTTGGACATAAGATTCCTGAATAGAAATAAGTCATATACCTGCAAAGAAATGATTTTTCCCACAAATCACATGGCAGTAAATAACATCATTTTAGACTCATGAAAATTTGATTTTAATGTACCCCCAACATTTGAGACTTTATGTTATTTTAATGTTAATTTTTATGCACCCCCAACATACCAGGCTTCCCAGTAGCTCAGCTGGTAATGAATCTGCCTGCATGCAGGAGACCCTGGTTCAATTACTGGATTGGGAAGATCCCCTGGAGAAGAGAATGGCTACCCACCCCAGTATTCTGGCCTGGAGAATGACTATATAATCCATGGGGACCCAAAGAGTTGAACATAACTGCTTGAGTTTCACTTAACATATGAGAAAATTTAACTATTTAAAGAAAATATGTGGTGAACTCTTTGATAATGTCTTCTTTGTTAACGTCAATTAACAGACAATACTGTCTAAAAGTAAAATGATTTTCCTGAGAGAAATCCTTAAGCTTTCCTTACATCAAAATTTCAGCATAATCCAATCATTGATCAGATAGAGAAACAAATGACTTCTAAAGTTGTAAGATAAATTAACTCTCTTTGGAGAAAAAAATGTATATTCTTGGGTAAACAATTTTTTATAGCTGAAAAACGACATTTGTTTATATCTGAAAAATTGAAAGAAATAGGTACTTTTCTGAACAGAGAAAAGTTAATGATGGGAATTTCAACGACAAAAAAAAATTATTTAACCTTTTAAATGATCTAAAAAGGAAATACATGGAGAAATGTATGTGTTTTCAGATTCATGTGAAGCCCTTTAAATTGTAAAATGTGAATAAGTGGCAGAAAATTCAGGAAGCCATGACCGCATGTGAGTGTCAATTTAGGCAAAAATAAAATAATAGTTTTTTGGCAAACAGACCCAAACTGTTAGAAGGACTGCTTTTGTACCAGTTATGTTTCAAAGTGAAAATTCATTGTAAACTATTCTCTGAAGATATGAGACAAATGTACTTATGAAATAAAGCATAAAAACAAAACATTAGGTTTCATCAAGAAGGAAAAAAAAAAGATGCAAGAAATGTCACATCCTTAAAGGGAAATCCTCCACAGACCCCTGTGTTGACTTCTTGAGATTGTTCTCCCACTTCTTAGCATAATCTAGTTTATATATTCAGAAAGTAAACTCTAAGTTATCAGAGGAATGGATAAATTTTCAGTGTAAAGAATCAAAACTGAGTAATATGATTATATCTATGAAATCTCAAAGTATATTACTTTGCAGAAGATACATTTTGATCAAGTCTCAGATCTCAGAAAGTATCATTAGAGTAGTACTTTTAACATCAAATATATGATGTTTCTACTTTAAATGGTCATAATCATAAAAAATGATTTAAGCCAGAAGTTTAGAAAAGGTATGATATAAAGATTGGCGTTCCTCAATGGCTCAGAGGGTAAAGAACCTCCCTACAATGCAGGAGACACAGGGGATGCGGGTTTCATCCCTGGGTTGGGAAGATCTCCTGAAGGAGTAAGTGGCTACCCACTCCAGTATTTTCGCCTGGACAGAGGAGCCTGGTCGGCTACAGTACACAGGGTCACAAAGAGTTGGATTCAACTGAGCAGCTGAGCACATACACACATAAAGATTATCATTAGTCTCTAGGGAGGGTCAGAATCTTCCCCACTAACTGCAAGGATCATCTAGTCTTCATTACAATAATAATACATCAGGTACCACAAATGGTTTCCTTCTACCAATGGGCACTTGGCTTTCTGACTTAGAAAAGTAGAGACATGCAGATAGTTTATAGCAGATTTATACTTATCCACACCGAGTACTGGTGCCTCAGAGGCTGAGTTATTTTTGAAGATGTCCTAACTTCTTATAATGAATAAATATATAATCATAAAAATAACTAAAATATTAAGCCTTACATATTAACTATTCCCAGGAGGAATAATTAACACACTGGGAATTTTTAAGTTTCTCAGCTCCTCACATGCACCATAATTAATAAACACAAATGCCAATTTCTACGCTGATTAAAAAAATGATCAAACAATGACATGAACTTAAAATGGAAGGTATGAATTTTAACAAATGCTTATAGAATAAGACCTTAAGGTTTTCACTTGAAACACCCTTTTCACAAAGAGCCTCTTGTATGCTGGATGTGCTTAAGAAGCAAATAGAAACTTGGGTCACAAACCGTGCTACTACCTAACTACTAAGGCTGGGGACAGGCTTCCTTCACCCACATAGCATCGGGCCACTTCTGAAGAGCTGTTTTCTTTTGGAAATTCTATACTTTAGGGAGGACATTTATTAAGTACAATATACCCTAGGAAATGTAATACCAATTGTAAGAAACCTCGAGGGAGTGATAGTGTTTTAAAAAAGCAGCACACCAGTCTAGTAAATGTTTCCTCAAGGCCAGGGGTTGAATCCTGGCTCCACCTCCTATCACAGCGGAAAGGTGAGGAGGGTTACTAACGTCTCTGTAGCCATTTCTTCCACTATCATGTCTAAAATGGAAGATCACTGAAAGGTTACATGAAGGAAACCACTTCTACCATGTAGAGCACTGTCTAGCATATATTTAGCTCTCAAAATATTTTTAATACTAGGCAAAGAACAGACAAGCTTTGAAGATAAATCACACAAAATAGCTGTCATCTAATTTGTGTCTGACCAGAATGTAGGACAGTTAGATAATATGTGTGACTAAGGAAAGAACTAGGATCACGTGTGGTCTTTTGGAGACACAGATTCACTCTAACAAAAGGAGAAACAACACTCTAAAAACTAGGTTTATCCAGAAATGGAAAGACAGGACTGGGTTATTGACTCAAGGCTGTCATACCACAGAAGGTATCCAAGCACAGGTGAGATGACTCTCCATCAAAGAGGTTATAGAAGCTATTCCTGCTTCAGAAGCCTGAATTACCTTATGACCAGTGCACACGTGTCTCAACAAATATATCATATATTATTTCTAAAGAAAAGAAGAGATCTCCTTACTTTTATAAATTCCCACACAAAGAGTGTTTAAAAAATAAATACTTATTGAAGACTCAACAAGTGTACATTACAATGGTTACATTTGGGGGGTAGAAGAGTCTGATGAAGAAGGTCATCATTATATTTCAATTTTGTTTTGTTTATGTGTTTTTTTTTAGTATGTTAAGTTTATGCAATCATAAAATATAAGGAAAAGTCAAAGAAATGGTTATAAAAAGCAGGAAATAACACAGTATTCTACTGGATAGAGGTATGTGTTCCCGGATTTCCCTAAGTTATGGTGATGTTTAACTTTGGATAAAAAACCTGTACAAAATGAAGATTCTGCCATGTTTTAAAAGCTATTATTGCCTTTCTCCTGGAGAGAGGGAATGGAGATTTTAAATATCTTTCTGGTCCATGATTCCTGCCTAATTTTTTTTCTGGAGTCTCTGGCTATACATGACCTAGATTAACACATGCAAATAATTGGTGTAATAAAGACTAGATGAAGTGAGGGTCATTTTCCCTAGAGCATCCTTCTACAGGCTTTGACTTCAGGCCATCACTGTGTTCCATGTACTCTAATACACATATTTTTACACATTAACATTTCTGAAATGGAGATGGCTCTCAATTCTATCACAGTTTTCACTCTCTTTTTTTAACTGTAGTCCATTAAAATGGTACATATTATGATGCTGGTATCTTAGATTGGATGGAATACACTATTTTGTGAATAGATTATATACCAGATGCCAAGTGGTTTACATGCATATCTCATTTACTAATTCTCATAGTAATGTTTAGGCAGATATTGTTATCACCTTTTACAGGTCTGGTTTAAAGAATTAAAGGAAAGTGTCTTTGATCATACAGCTAGTAAACACAGAGAGAGAGTTCTACTGAGATCTGCCTGGCAAAGTTCTTGCCATTAGCCAATTCATTAACAAATTCTTCTAAGAAGGTTTTGGGTAAAGATTTTTCTATTTTAAAATAAAAAGTTTTAAAGTCTCGAAGACGCTTCTTTACTCAAGCATTATTTACCAATGCTTCTCATACTCTTTGTGTAGCCCTCTATGGTATCACATCCTGAGTTTCCAAGCCATTCTGCACTGGGAGCAGCTGTGTCATTTTGTGTTGATTCCCAGGGCTAACCCAACACTGAAACACAATTTAATGTTGAGGTGAATCTAAGAAGCCAGAGCACTGTTGAGGAAGATTGTTTTTTTAAAAAAAAAAAAAATATATATATATATTTTCAATCCGTTTTGATAATATTTTAGTAAAGTCTAAAATTTCTGATAGTATTCTCTATGGAAAAAATTACTCCTCAATTTAAATACCTTTATATCTTAACAAAATAATTTTGTCACAGCCTTAAGATTGCCAAACTCATAAGAGGACTTTTATAACAGAATTTTAAATTTAACTAGAAACGTCTTTTAAAAAAATATTTATATGAAAGATTCTTCCTTAGAATTTTCAAAGGAAGTATAGCCCTGCCAACACTTCGCTTTCAGACTTCTATTATGGAATGTGAGAATAAATTTCTGTTGTTTAAAGCCAAAAAAATGTTTATATTCATGTGACAATTTTCTAAGCTATAATTATATTTTGAGAAATATTTGAACCACTAACAGAGACAATAGGATTGATTATGAATTTCCTCTTTAAACTGTCTTAATATTTGCAATGTAAAGAACATGATATAATCTTACTTTTATAGCTATTTCAATATCAAACTGAGGTGATAACAAATAAACTCAACTAGATTTAAGACTGAAATGCAGAGCATAATAAAAAATATCACAATAAGAGTGTTTCTAATAAAAATCTATTTGATGAAGCTATAAAATATCTATTGCTGTTTTAGCACATGCACAGCCATTATATTCTAGGTTGCTCCCAAATTACTAGTTAAAGATACCATGATAGGCTGAAAATTACTGTACTTTAATGACAATTCAATATGAAGTGAACAAAAATACAACATAGTCAGTTTTAGTGGTCCTTCATTCTCACTTTAGTTACTCAAGATGAAATGTGTACTATTAAAATGCTGAACAACCTTGTAATAAGGACTTGACTTGTATTTCTCTATTGAATGATTTCTGCCCAAATTAATTTTTAACCTTTAAATTTGGTGTCTCAGATGGTAAAGAATCTGCCTGCAATTCAGGAGGCCTGGTTTCGATCCCTGGGTTGGGAAGATCCTCTGGAGAAGGAAAAGAAGGGAATGGCTACCCACTCCAGTATTCTTGCCTAGGAAATCCCATGGACAGAGGAGACTGGCAGGCTACTGTTCAGTGGGTGCCAAAGAGTTGGACACGACAGACTGACTGATGCTTTCACTTTGTTTATAGATAACCCCTAATCTCTGATAGCCAGAATGATACCTTTTGTCCATTCTTAATTAAAGATAATTATTACAACTAAAGGGCATTTGCACTTCTGAAAGAATTTCCAATCTTACAAAACTGCAAGTTTTATATAGATGGATGCATGTAGATATAGATGTATTTAGATGTAATGTATAAATATGAAAAGTGAAAGTGAAAGTTGCTCAGTTGTGTCCGACTCTTTGTGACCCCATGGACTATAGAGTCCATGGTATTTCTCCAGGCCAGAAGACTGGAGTGGGTAGCTTTCCCTTCTCCAAGGGATCTTAGCAACCCAGGGATCGATCCCAGGTCTCCCACATTGCAGGCAGTTTCTTTACCAGCTGAGCCACAAGGGGAGCCCACGTGTAAATCTAAATATATTTAAAATAGATGTTGTATGAGTAAAATAGATATGTTACATAGAATGCACACATATATGCAAATATGCACCTTGAAAATATTAAAGTATTACAAGAAAGCTTAAAGCCACCTTCCAAACACCATACCCAGTCTGTGAACACTCTGGATCTCACCAAATAACAGTTGAGTGCAGATTTCTCCAGTTCTTTATCCATTTCTGCATTAGATATACAGTATTATTTTCTGAATATGAGCATATGTTTTACATTAATTGTGTTACACTGAAAAGATCAGTTGGAAACTTGAACTCTTTTTTTTTTAATTTTATTTTATTTAACTTTACAATATTGTATTGTTTTTGCCATAAATCAAAATGAATCTGCCACAGGTATATATGTGTTCCCCATCCTGAACCCTCCTCTCTCCTCTTTACCCAAAAGTATGTCATATATTTTTCCACAGCAGTCCACAAATTTCATCTCTTTTTTTAAAAACTGCCCCAAAGTATTTCATGGTATGAATGTGCCATAATTTGGGAGGGAGGAGGGAGAGGGTTCAGGATGGGAAACACGTGTATACCTGTGGCGGATTTATGGTGATATATGGCAAAACCAATATAATATTGTAAAGTTAAAAAAAAAATTCATATAACTTATTTACTGGTTTTCTTTTGGTAGTTATTTAGGTCATTTCTATTTTCCTTGGTTATTTCTATTTTCCTTTTAGTATTGCATTTCGGATAATCCTGTGAACATTCCTGGTCATGCCATCTTAGACATGTGTAGGAATTTCTCCAGAATAATTAGAAGTGCAATTATAAGAAATTAATTTTTTATAGGAACTAACCAAGTACCCTCAAAATTACCATACTTTTATATGCTTACTGTCAATATAGAATACTTGTTCCCCAGTAATTGTTTACACTTGGCATTTAAATTGTTGCTAGTCTGATGAGTGAAATCTCTCTCAAAGTATATTTTTCTACTTGCAAGTAAGTGAAATTGATCTTTTCATCTCACTATCGTCTTATTCTTCTCATTTGACTTTTGGCTGTTTATGTGCTTTATTTTTTTCCCCTTGGATATATGCTGAATTTCTTTATAGGTTGCATGGTATAATGTTTTCTACCTGCTGCTGCTGCTAAGTCGCTTCAGTCATGTCCGACTCTGTGAGATCCCATAGACGGCAGCCCACCAGGCTCCCCCATCCCTGGGATTCTCCAGGCAAGAACACTGGAGTGGGTTGCCATTTCTTCCTCCAATGCATGAAAGTGAAAAGTGAAAGTGAAGTTGCTCATCCGTGCCCAACTCTTAGCGACCCCATGGACTGCAGCCTACCAGTCTCCTCCATCCATGGGATTTTCCAAGCAAGAGTACTGGAGTGGGGTGCCATTGCCTTTTCCAATGTTTTCTACCAGTGTGCCTCTTATTCTGACTTTGTGGTGTTTTTTTCTTTGGAAATATTTTGACATGACCAAAGTTATCAATTTTTGTGTTTTCTTTTTAAAAATTAATTTATTTGGCTGGATCGGGTCTTAATTGTGGCATCCAGGCTCTCAAGTTTTGCCTCACGGGCTCTGGAGTACATGGGCTCAGTAGTTGTGGTGTGGCGGCTTAGCTGCTCCATGACATATGAGATCTTAGTTCCCCTACCAGGGACTGAACCCATGTCCTCTGCATTCCAAAGCAGACTCTTAACCACTGGACCACAAGGGAAGTCCCTATTTGTGTTTTCTTCTAAAAAATTTTAAAAAGAGTATCTTGCTCTAAAGTCACAGAGACATTTTCCTATTTTTCTTGTAAAATATTCATGTATTTTTTATTTCTGTTGTTTTTATTTTTATATATTGGCTTTTGCTCTATCTGGGATATATCTTTGAGAATCTTTCGAGACAGAAATCAAAGAATTATTTTTCTGGTGGATAGAAAATTATCCCAACTTTATTTTATTATAGTCCATATTTTATTAAAGGACCTGAAAAGACATTTTTGGCATGTTAAAGCTCTATGTATCCATTTCTGGATTCTGCCATATTAAATATCTCAACTTATTATTTACTTCATTTTTCAATTATGTTTTGATATCAGATAGGACATGTGTTAGTTGTTTTTAATATTCTGCATTTTCTATTCCAAATGAATTTTAGAGTTGGCTTTCATGTTCAAAATCTCTGCTAGAAATTTACTCGGGTTTTACATCCACAAACATGATATATTTCTTCATTTATTCAGATATTCTTTTAGGTCTACCTTTAAAGTTTTATCTTTTCAACAGAAAGGCTGTACACATTGTACAAGGCTTATGCTTATTACTTTATAACTTATATTCTTATTTTTAATGGAACTATTTCCTTTCACGTTTTTAATCAATTACTATTTATTTTTAAGGGCTTCCAAGGTGTTGCTTGTGGTAAAGAATTCTCCTACTAATGTAGGAGACACAAGAGACACAGGTTTGATCCCTGGGTCTAGGAGATTCCCTGGAGGAGGGCATGGCAACCCACTCCAGTATTCGTAGTGGAAAATCCCATGGGCAGAGGAGCCTGGTGGGCTACAGTCCATGCTGCCACAAAGAGTTGGACATGACTGAGCAACTGAGCACACACATTTATTTGTAAAAAATGATTTTTGTATTTTGACTTTATGTAAAATCACTTTAATCTATTTTACTATTTCTCATAATTTGTCAGTTGGTTGCATTAGATTTTCCTTTGTAGCAGACAATATACTGACCACATAGAAGGATGTTTTATATTTTTCCCTCCATTATTTATTTTTCATTTTTTATTGTTCATATTGCAGAGTCTAAGATCTTGAGTCAAATATTATAAGATACAATGCTTTTCTAGTTCTTGACTTTATGAAATCCTTCTAACTCAGAGATGAAGTGCTTGAGTGCATTAATGTAAATGCTCAATGCCAAGTTATTTGGGGTGTAATCTAAAAGAAAAGGGAGAATGTTACTCCATCTGCTTATTGAATATCAAATATATTCCAGAAACTGCACTAGATCAATGTAATTATTCTGCTTAACAGTTCTAAGAGCTGTGATCTTACTTTCAAGAAGGTGAAGTAACAACTAAGTTTACACATGAAGTTGACACAATATTCAAATTCTGGTTGTAATTCTACAGACTGAGTAAACCCTAGGGTTTACAGGTTCTAATAATCTCTCAGATGGTCCCAGAGGTCTCTGGACCTTTCTTCTCCTTTCTTGTGTTTATTGCAGGGAGAACAGGATTGAAAAGACAGGTGTTTATCCTGTAAAAACAAGCTCCCTGTGAGCAGAATCTGAGTCATTCTTAAAATGCAGTGCTCAGTATAGTGCAAATATAAAGGCATCAAAAATATTTTTGTATTGGTTGATAGGGAAATATACATGTTTCATTTCACTCAAATTGAGGTCTCACTTAATGAGCTAATAAAATAACAGCATTGTTTCTTTCCTGAAAGTTTCTTTCTGTTGTTTCATGTTGATAACAGGTTTAGATTTTAAGTTCTCCAGCTCTGTGTAGACAGGAAATTGGTCAAAAACGTAAGCACCAGGGAAGGAATTTTTTTCAAGCTGAGAATCTGAGACTTGCAGTTAAATACAGATCTGTCTTAAATTTTAGGCATATTAATTAAATTTTAAACTTAAAAACACTTCCACTTTTTTGGCAGAAAAACTGTAGTTGCCTCTTTTTGGAATAAATGATTTATTAATGTTTTTTTGTTTAAAAAAGATTAAGCATAAAATATAGGGATGATATTAAATTCTGGTCACCATTGAGATTTGCATTTTTACTTATTCCAACTTGATACAGGAAGGAACTATATTATAGAATTGTTATACATTTCCCCAACGTCACTCAAAGAGTCAACGACAGATGAAATTCAAAACTCAGGAGGGCTGACTCCAGAATCCTTGTTCTTAACCACTATGTTATGCTGCCTCACATGACAGCTAAAATATCTTAAGTATGTTTTCTTCCTAAATATACACTTAATACATAGAGGGATGTATCACAAATCATTGCTAGTAATGCTTCATTGGCTTCTATAAGAATGGCTAAAATTTAAGAGAAAGAAGTGACCACAGATTTCTTACACATCAGGAGCAGATATGGTTAGTACATTAAATTGTACTTAGAAGGCCTTCCATCTGACTTCAGTTCTCATCTACAACAATGCTCATTTTCTTTTTTCTTTTTTTTAAAGATAAAGTTATTTATGCATCTTTAGTTTTAGTATTTTCAGCGTATGGTCCAGTAACTGAGTTACTTTGCCCTGCATAACAAAGTTTCTTCAAAACGTCTATGTGCAACTTCTTTCTTTCACGTGGAGCAAATTGAGTTCCCCTCTTGGAATGAACAATCACTTGGCAGCATAATTTATTTTAATGGACATCTCTTTAAAATGAGCCTTTGCCATCTGTTTCACCCTCTAATTACAAGAATACAATTCACAATTGTGTCTATAAAGAAAAATATAAGAGACTTAAATGCAGGTTTATATCACTGCATCTGTTCAATTGATTTTAAATCCAGGAGGAACAAAAGGGCAGGAAACCTTGCTTTCCTTTCTTATTCCAATTAGCATAGACAAGAATTCATAGCACAAAATTGCCCAGATTGGTTCATCGGGCAAAAATTGGAAAACTACCTTATTAATCTTGATCTGTATTTTACTTTACATGCCATTTTTTTCTGATTCCAATAATGGTATAGAAATTAGCATTTTTTAGAAGATAGGCAGAAAATCCACGGTTTTAACTAGCAGAACAATTCACTGACAAGTGTGACTCAGAAACAGAACCTTTGTCATTTACGTGTAATTAATTCAGTCAAGAGAAAAGGCAAAAAGTGTTTCCTTACCTATTCATTATGTCCTGTTTGATAAAGCTCACCAATTTAGGAGTGGATGGGAATCTTAAATCTAGGCCATTTGGTAACCGAGTAATAATGCTTCCTCAGACCAATGCCTAAGGCTAGATTCACACCCTAACAAGAAGAGATATCAAGGGAAACAAAATTGCATATGTATAACTGGGCCACTTCACAGTTTGTAGGTTCAATTTATCAGAGCAGTATCTTGTATCTATGGTGGCTTCAATGTCTTATCTTCTTAATTATGACAGCTGCATTCTCTTGATACATCAATTAGGCCCTAAAACACAAATTTTGCTCATATTGCTAACCAGCCCAGCTATTATCAGTGTCAATTCAGTTCAAAATATCCTGAGCTATGGAGGAACAATTTAAATTACCTAAGCACACAGACACTAATCATTAAGGCACTAGGATATTAACTGTTTGGGACCACTAGAGCAATAGTATACAACACTGCAACTTGCTCACTGGTAATCCCATCAAGAAAGCTGAAATACACACTAGGAGACTAAGTAAAAATAGAGAAGCACAGAACTAAACTGTTTTTCTTACTCTTACACTAAAATTAAAACCCATAAAACCATCAAAAACTGGGAAAATGAGCAAAATGGAACAATAACTGGTACCTATAAACACAAACTTAAATTGTCCATCTAATTAATGTCCTGCATGAAAATAAAGAGAAGGTATAAAATCCAGGGGGTTTTGATATAAATTCCCATAATTTTTTCCTCTTTTTCTCATGCATTTATATGTATTTTCCTTCTAAATTCCTCACGTGTAAGAGGATCACTTTCTCAGGAGCCAATAATATAGGGATTAATACCCCTTGTCCCCAGCTATTATCTAGAGTACTAACACTAGGCAACAGAGATGTGACTAGTGCTTCCACTAACCTGTTAAAGTTAATAACACAATAATTTATAAGATGGGACACATTTGAAGTCCACTGAATTCATTGTCTCATTAAACAATGCAAACGAGTTGAAACATATTACCCTCAGGTGCTTTAAACTTGCACCTGCCCCATTATACTTGCATTAATGGGTCTTCAAAAAAGTCATAGGCAGGTAGCTAATTAATATCCTTAAAAGAATATTTCAACCCTTAGTTTTGATAATATTAGTGAGATAGGATAAGAAATAATTTCAGAATGTTTACTTGAAGGAAATTTTACATGTGATCATTTTTATTTTCTCTTTCCAACTTTCATGAAATGGGTATATCTGGTTTCCTCCCAGTAAATGCAACCTGCTCAGTTCAATTCAGTTCAGTCACTCAGTCATGTCTGACTTTTTGTGACCCCATGAATTGCAGCACCCCAGGCCTCCCTGTCCATCACCAAATCTGGGAATTTACTCAAACTCATGTCCATTGAGTTGGTGATGCCATCCAACCATCTCATCCTCTGTCATCCCCTTCTCTTCCCACCTTCAATCTTTTCCAGTATCAGGGTCATTTCCAATGAGTCAGTTCTTTGCATCAGGTGGCCAAAGTATTGGAGTTTCAGCTTCAACATCAGTCCTTCCAATGAATATTCAGGACTGATTTCCTTTAGGATGGACTAGTTGGATCTTCTTGCAGTCAAGGGACTCTCAAGAGTCTTCTCCAACACCACAGTTCAAAAGCATCAACTCTTCAGTGCTCAGCTTTCTTTATGGACCAACTCTCACATCCATACATGACTACTGGAAAAACCATATCCTTGACTAGACAAACCTTTGTTGGCAAAGTAATGTCTCTGCTTTTTAATATGCTGTCTAGGTTGGCCAAGGCTGTATATTGTCACCCTGCTTATTTAACTTATATGCAGAATACATCATGAGAAACATTGGGCTGAAGGAAGCACAACCTGGAATCAAGATTTCCAGGAGAAATATCAATAACCTCAGATATGCAGATAACACCATCCTTATGGCAGAAAGCAAAGAAGAACTAAAGAACCTGTTGATGAAAGTGAAAGAGGAGAGTGAAAAAGTTGGGTTAAAGCTCAACATTCAGAAAACTAAGATCATGGCAGCTGGTCCCATCACTTCATGGCAAATAGATGAGGAAACAGTGGTTGACTTTATTTTGAGGGGCTCCAAAATCACTGCGTGGAGAAGGCAGTGACACCCCACTCCAGTACTCTTGCCTGGGGAATCCCATGGATGGAGGAGCCTGTGGGCTGCAGTCCATGGGGTCGCTAAGAGTCAGATATGACTGAGCGACTTCACTTTCACTTTTCACTTTGTGCATTGGAGGAAATGGCAACCCACTCCAGTATTCTTGCCTGGAGAATCCCAGGGACAGGGGAGCCTGGTGGGCTGCCGTCTGTGGGGTCGCACA
>NW_011494931.1:373168-373901 GCF_000754665.1 Bison bison bison
CTCCAGTATTCTGGCCTGGAGAATTCCATGGACTGTAAAGTCCATGGGGTCACAAAGAGTCAGACATGATTGAGCAACTTTCACTTATTGTCAGTCTTTCACTGACCACATCAAGCTTCTTAATTCACATGCAAGAGTGAAGAACTCCATGTTAGCATCTATATAATGTATATCAAAGATTCAGCACCTATCATATGGTATGTACTAAAGAATTATGGCTATGATTATTACTCATGGGTTTCCCTGGTAGTTCAACTGGTAAAGAATCCACCTGCGGTGTAGGAAACCGGTTCAGTTCTTGAGCCGGGAAGATCCACCGGAGAAGGGATAGGCTACCCACTCCAGTATTCTGGCCTGGAGAATTCCATGGACTGTATATATATATAGAGTCCATGAAGTCGCAAAGAGTCAGACATGACTCAGCGACTTTCACTTATTACTCATGTTTTGTTATCTTTACCCACGTGGGGAACCCATGTGGAGTCCTCTTCAGAGGGCTCTACAAATATTTGCATTTGACAGATTATGTAACAGTAATGGAAGAACTTGTCCTTTATGAAAACAATCTCCTTTATGTAAAAAATACTCAGACACATTTCTCCAAAGTTCTTTTGGGTGAACATTCACAAGGCCCTTTCACACAAACATGCAGATAGCCAACACACTCATAAATATACGCCAAATCAAACTTTAGAAAAATCATATCTAAGCTATATATATGCACACACATACA
>NW_011494931.1:374471-374936 GCF_000754665.1 Bison bison bison
GGCCATGAATCTATGACCTCAAGTCTTGCAGCTCCAGATGATATCTTTGGCAGCCCCACAACAGCTATAGATGTTGTATGCACAGAGCACTCAGTGGTTCCTAGGCTTGAATAACGCTATGAGAAAGATGGGGTTCTGATTCAGAAGATAGCTTTTGTAGCCACAGTCAGTGTAAAAGTACAAATGGTCTCTGAATGTTCCAAGGGCTCCTGAGTGATTTCTGATCAATGGAAGCTCTTTAGTTCCCCAACTACTGTCTTAAAATCAATATCGTCATCCAACACTGATCATTCAGTTTATTCCTTTGCCACCCTCCTCACTCACAGGCATAAACCACTTGACTGTATTTTATTTTAGTATTTCACCAGGGAGCTTTCAAGCTTCTTAATTAATAACAAAAACATACTAAGCTGGACAGAAATGGCCTGCCCGTAGTACATTCCTTTACTGAGTATCTGCAGTCTG
>NW_011494931.1:375036-381147 GCF_000754665.1 Bison bison bison
TCCCTCCCATCTCCCTCCCCACCCCACTCATTTAGGTTGATATACAGCCCCTGTTTGAGTTTCCTCAAATTCCCATTGGCTAACTATTTTACATATGGTAATGTAAGTTTCCATGTTACTCTTTCCATACATCTCACCCTCTCCTCCCCTCTTCCCATGTCCATGTCTATTCTCTATGTCTGTTTCTCCATTGTTGCCCTGTAAATAATTTCTTCAGTACCATTTTTCTAGATTCCGTATATATGTGTTAGAATACAGTATTTATCTTTCTCTTTCTGACTCACTTAACTGTATAATAGATTCTAGATTCATCCACCTCATTAGAACTGACTCAAATGTGTTCCTTTTATGGCTAAGTAATATTCCATCGTGAATATACATGACAACTTCTTTATCCATTCATCTGTCGATGGACATCTAGGTTGCTTCCATGTTCTAGTTATTGTAAATAGTGCTTCAGTGAACAATGGTATACATATGTCTCTTTCAATTTTGGTTTCCTCAGGGTATATGCCTAGGAGTGGGATTGCTGGGTCATATGGTACTTTTATTCTTATTTTTTTAAGGAATCGCCATACCATCTTCCATAGTGGCTGTATCAATTTACATTCCCACCAGCAGTACAAGAGTGTTCCCCTTTCTCTACACCCTTCCCAGCATTTATTGTTTGTAGACCTTTTGATGAGGGCCATTCTGACCAGTGTGAGGTGATATCTCATTGTAGTTTTGATTTCCATTTCTCTAATAATAAGCGATGTTGAGCATCTTTTCAGGTGTTTATTAGCCATCTGTATGTCTTCTTTGGAGAAATGTCAGTTTAGGTCTTTTCCCTACTTTTTGATTGGGTTGTTTGTTTTTCTGGTATGAATTATATCAGCTGCTTGTATATTTTGGAAATTAATCCTTTGTCAGTTGTTTCATTTGTTATTATTTTCTTCCATTCTGAGGGTTGTCTTTTCACCTTGCTTATAGTTTCCTTTGCTATGCAAAAGCTTTTAAGTTTAATCAGGTCCCATTTGTTTACTTTGGACACGGCTGAGCGTCTTCACTTTCACTTTTCACTTTCATGCATTGGAGAATGAAATGGCAACCCACTCCAGTGTTCTTACCTGGAGAATCCCAGGGACGGGGGAGCCTGGTGGGCTGCCGTCTGTGGGGTCGCACAGAGTCGGACACGACTGAAGTGACTTAGCAGCAAAATCACTGCGATGGTGACTGAAGCCATGAAATTAAAAGACATTTACTCCTTGGAAGAAAAGTTATGACCAACTTGGACAGCATATTAAAAAGCAACCTGCTCATCCACTCTTAATTCACCACCCCAGTCCCCAGTCCACTCTCTCCGTACACCAAGATCTCTGCCCCAAAAAGTCCACTAAATGGACTGAAAAAACAGTCTATTACTAGACACTATAAGGCAGGACCTCCTTTCACCTTATCCTGGAAATGAGCAAAGTAAATAATGATGAAGAAACAATACTTTCAAAACTCAGTTTGTAAGTCACTTCTATAAAAATTTGTCCTGCTCTCATTTTATTCATGATTTTGGTAATATATATTAGATCATGTTGCTCTTCTGTTTAAAATATGGCAAAACCAATACAATATTGTAAAGTTAAAAAATAAAATAAAAAATAAATAAAAAGAATAAAAAAAATTCTTCAAAAGCTTCTTGCTATAACCAAAAGAAAATTCAAACTCTTAGGCCAATGTCTTCAATTTCATCTCCTTCTACTCGCCTCCCTTCCACTAATCTCCAGTCACACTGGCCTTTTGTCTGCACCTTAAATGTGCTGAGATTTTTTCCTGTCTTAAGCCTCTGTGCCCATTACTGTATCTGCTTTGTACACACTAAGATTCTTACATTTTGTTTTGTTACCATTCAACTGGTAATCCAAAGAACCTTCACTTATAAATCTACCTATTAAGCAGCCCTCTAGTCACTATAATATTATCCTATTTTATATTTGTCATTACATACCAATACCTAAATTGTTCTTACTTTTTTTTGTTTAACTAGGTTACGTATTTAATTTCTCTTTTCCCTGACTAGAGGCAGCTCCTTAGGACAGGAGCTGTATTCCTGAGTAATGCCAATGATGAGAACAGTGTCTGACACAACAGTAAGTATCCAACACATTAGCCTTTAGCACATGTGGCTACAGAGCCCTTGAAATGTAGCCAATGTAACTGTGGAAATGAATTTTTAAATTCATTTAATGTAATTAGTTTAAATTTCAATAGCCAAATCTGATTAATAGCTAACATATTCAACAGTACAGTTCTAGATAATCAGCTCTAATGCTCCAAAACAAACTAGCTTCTACCAGAGATGGTGCTGGTAATACATAAAATTTTTTTCCTCTTTCAATATCTTTTTCTTTCCCCATGACTGCATACCAACTGCTGTCCTTTTTGTAAGAAATTGTCAGCTCATAAATGTTACAGTCTAATGAGAATTCATGCTAAACATTTTTGATTGTTGATAGACATTTTAAAATATACTTACTGCAATATAGAAGAACAGACATTGACTGTGACCTCACTAACAAATCACAAAATTAAAAAAGTATTTTAATACTTTATAAACTCAAAATGAAGAAAGTGCCATATGTGCTATTAATGGAAATGAAGGGAAAAAAAACCAGATAGTGATAAATGAGCAAACCTTAAGAGTTCAGATCTTGATATCTTAAAAGTGGGAGACTAGGATTTTAAATCCAATATTTGGCAGGGGAGCTTCATAATCTCAGTCTGAAACACCTTTCTAGTTTGTGGAATAGGCTTCAAGAGAGTTTACAGTTGGTATGGAGTCTTGAGTCTAAGTTAAAAAAAAAAAAGTAAAAACAATAACAAAAATCCCTATCAGAAATCAAAGTCCAAGCTCTCAACACAAAATTAGTAAAGATTTTGAGTTGTACAACTATGGGTCATGGGCACCACAAGTTCATGAATTCACATATGATCTCAGATTCAAGATTATTCAAAACCTAAACTCCCAAAGACAGATTTTTAATGGAGACTTAGAAAGCATAGTCTATTGTCATGGTCCTTGTTATAATAAACAGTCTCCTTCAGCTGTGTTAATAAGAAAAGGAATTATTTCAGAAGTATTAAGATAAAGAATTTCTGCAAGGGCCAGCAAGCCAAGCTTTGTTGCTACAAAGCCAGGCAAGAGGCATACATCCTGGAGAAATATACACCATGCCACAGGAATGTTCCAGTGGAAAGCCCACTGCAACCAATATCCACTGCTTAGTTCCCATGTTCCTGGAGATTATGCTGTAGACTTTGCATCATGACTGCCACAGCGATAATTTCACCAGGTGTTACTTCAGATTGCCTTTCTAGTATCCCTCAGGAGCTTCTCAATATGGAGTCTAGCTTCTCTAGGGGAATATCATGTCTAAAAATCTTAAAAATGTAGATTTTACACTTTCAGACTGTCTAGTGAAAAAAAAGAAGTCTAAAAGGAGTTATGAGTGGATACTGAATGAGCCAATCTGAAAAATGTGCTTCTTATGCTTCATCTCCCTAAATGTGAACTCTAGATTATGACTATATAGTATACGATTATACAATATGTTGTGATAATTATTGAATAATGTCCTAAAAATTTGTCACTAAACTGTGAATTTCATTAGAACAGATCACTCTATGTATTGATTACGTTTCCTTATCACCTGAAAAAATACAGACAATACTTGGTAAGTGAATAAATTCTAAATAGATTACAAAACTCTAGAACACAAGAGACTACAACTCCTTATTTTAACACAAACAGGAAAAAGGGGGATTTATAATATAAATTCCATGATAGATTGAGGTAAATGTGACTTTTAGAGAAAGCCTATCATATTTATATACCTATAATTTATATTTCATGAGAAGTTGGTAATCCAAGGTATTTAGGTATAGAGAC
Organism: Bison bison bison; assembly: GCF_000754665.1. Lineage (NCBI taxonomy): Eukaryota > Metazoa > Chordata > Mammalia > Artiodactyla > Bovidae > Bison > Bison bison. The sequence goes on from NW_011494931.1 coordinate 378,959, forward strand.
CAAATAGGCACAAATATTAGAGCATCTGAAAGCAAAAGGGACTAATATTATTTTTTAAGCTAACTAGGATTCTATGGAGTAAATAATATATACTTAAAGAATGTACATCATACATCATGACCAAGTAGGCTTTATCCCAGGGATGCAAGGATTCTTCAATATTTGCAAATCATTCAATGTGATACACCACATTAACAAATTGAAAGATAAAAACCATATGATTATCTCAATAGATGCAGAGAAAGCCTTTGACAAAAGTCAACACCCATTTATGATAAAAACCCTCCAGAAAGCAGGCATAGAAGGAACATACCTCAATATAATAAAAGCCATATATGATAAACCCACAGCAAACATTATCCTCAATGCCACAATGGTGAAAAAAAATTGAAAGCATTTCCCCTAAAGACAGGAACAAGACCACTACTGTTCAACATAGTTTTGGAAGTTTTAGCCACAGCAATCAGAGAAGAAAAAGAAATAAAAGGAATCCAGACTGGAAAAAGTAAAATTCTCACTGCTTGCAGATGACATGATCCTCTACTTGAAAACCCTAAAGACACCACCAAAAAATTACTAGAGCTAATCAATGAATATAGTAAAGTTGCAGGATATAAAATCAACACACAGAAATCCCTTGCATTCCTATACACTAACAATGAGAAAACAGAAAGAGAAATTAAAGAAACAATTCCATTCACCATTGCAACAAAAAGAATAAAATACTTTAGAATAAATCTACCTAAACAAACAAAAGACCTATGTATAGAAAACTATAAAACACTGATGAAAGAAATTAAAGATGACACAAATAGATTGAGAAATATACCATGTTCATGGATCAGAAGAATCAATATAGTGAAAATGAATATACTACCCAAAGCAATCTATAGATTAAATGCAATCCTTATTAAGCTACCAACAGTATTTTTCACAGAACTAGAACAAATAATTTCACAATTTGTATGGAAATACAGAAAACCTCAAATAGCCAAATCAATCTTGAGAAAGAAGAATGGAACTGGAGGAATCAACCTACCAGACTTCAGACTATACTACAAAGCTACAGTCATTAAGAGAGTATGGTACTGGCACACAGACAGAAATATAGATCAATGGAACAAAATAGAAAGCCCAGAGATAAATTCATGCACCTATGGACACTTTATCTTTGACAAAGAAGGTGAGAATATACAATGGAGAAAAGACAATCTCTTTAACAAGTGGTGTTTGGAAAACCAGAGAAGGCAATGGCAAGCCACTCCAGTACTCTTGCCTAGAAAGTCCCATGGACAGAGGAGCCTGGTAGGCTGCAGTTCATGGGGTTGCAAAGAGTAGGACATGACTGAGTGACTTCACTTTCACTTTTCACTTTCACACATTGGAGGAGGAAATGGCAACCCCCTCCAGTGTTCTTGCCTGGAGAATCCCAGGGACGGGGAAGCCTGGTGGGCTGCCGTCTATAGGGTCACACAGAGTCAGACATGACTGAAGTGACTTAGCAGCAGCAGCAGCTGGGAAAACTGGTCAACCACTTGTAAAAGAATGAAACTCGAACACTTTCTAACATACACAAAAATAAAAGATCTAAATGTAAGACCAAGAAACTATAAAACTCCTAGAGGAAAACATAGGCAAAACACTCTCTGACATAAATCACAGTAGGATCCTCTATGACCCACCTCCAAGAATATTGGAAATAAAAGCAAAAATAAACAAATGGGACCTAATTAAACTTACAAGCTTTTGCACAACTAAGGAAACTATAAGCAAGGTGAAAAGACAGCCTGCAGAATGGGAGAAAATAATAGAAAATGAAGCAACTGACAGAGAATTAATCTCAAAAATATACAAGCACCTCCTGAAGCTGAATTCCAGAAAAATAAATGATCCAACCAAAAAATGGGCCAAAGAACTAAACAGGCATTTCTCCAAAGTAGACATACATATGGCTAACAAATGCATGAAAAGATGCTCAACATCACTCATTTTCAGAGAAATGCAAATTAAAACTGCAGTGAGGCACCATCTCATGCCAGTCAGAATGGGTGCTATCAAAAAGTCTACAAACATTAAATGCTGGAGAGGATGCAGAGAAAAGGGAACCCTCTTACACTGCTGGTGGGAATGCAAACTAGTACAGCCACTATGGAGAACAGTGTGGAGATTCCTTAACAAACTGGAAATAG
>NW_011494931.1:381247-382739 GCF_000754665.1 Bison bison bison
TTGCATACAGTAAAATGCAGAAATCCTCAGTGCATTTGCTTAGTGAATTTTTATTGGGTTGGCCAAAAACTTTGTTTGAGTTTTCCCATAAAAAACCCAAACGAACTTTTTGGCCAACCCAAAACACAGGTCCATCTCTGAAAATAACTATGCAGATCAAAATTATACACTGGGATATTTATATTTTCATCATTCCCAGAAGGTTCCTTCATACCCCAGTCAGTATCTATTCCCTGTCAGAGGTAACCATTATTCTGAAAGGCCCTCATGATCCTTAGGAAAGTTTCTTCTCTCTTTGGAAGTAATTTGACAGGTGATTTCTGAGAGAAGATCTCCATGTTCTTGGACCCACGCAGACTTCTCCCACCTCATGTTGGCAGGCCAGAGCAGAGGTGCACCATCTTTATTTCATTTCTGCCCAGTTGCCTATACAGAACTTATCTTATTATGTGCTCTGGTTGTCCTAGGATAACTTGTGACTGTACCCAGCATACCCACTAGTTTTTGTCTTTACTCCAGTAATTAACAAAACCAACTGCCATCTGTTCCAAACCACATGAGGTAGCAGGTAGGGGTGATGAAGGTGTGTTACAGAAATAAAGCAGAAGCAATGCTGCCTTTAAAAGATACTCCCCTCCCCCCACATGCCCCCTGGCTGTCTTCTTTCTATAGATGAATTAAAACAGAAGGTGTGTGAAGTGTGTGGTTTGCAGATCTTGCAATACTTTGCCAGAATGGAATTGCACTTTGTACTGAAGTCCTCAGAAGTATGAAAATAGAGTCTCATAGGGTGAGTAGGACTGGCTGAGGATATGTTATGCTTGTGCTGGTGCCTCCAGTTTGAGGTGAATAAGAGAGTGAATACTCACTTGCTCAGACTAATGGCTCATTTTGCTGTTGATTTTGATGAAAATCATGGCTCCTAATTTTCCATGAAAGCTTTATCCAGCTGCCTTCATCTTTACTGAGATGGACTGTCTCTTCTGAGGTCAGAAATACACCTTAAATCAGCTCTAGTAACCAGATAGAGATCAACATCAGGGTTAAGATCCTCATAGGCAAGAACTTAGGAGCCAACGGCAGTTGCAGGTATACATCAGGTGTCCAGATCAGAAACTGAAACATCTAGCCCTGAATGAAAGATGAGGGAGCCAGTCTTCAATGATGGAATGTGTGCTTTCATGTGCTGTTACTCATTAGATTTCACAATAAGATAAGAAAGATATTATTCCCCTTTGATGATGAGGAGAATGAAACATGTTCAAAGTCTCACAGTTAAATTTCTTCTTTGCCATCCCCTCTTTGCCTTCTATTGATACATTTCAAGATGTGTATCCTCCTCCTGCTTTCCTTCTCCTTTTCATCCTTTTGTTCTTTGCTGTGACAGACTGTGCCATAACAAATGGTTTCTGATCCAAGGCGGTATGCCCTTCAAGGTCACCTCCAATCTTGATTCCTTTGTGAAGTCTTCCCTGGCACTGTGGACCATAGT
>NW_011494931.1:382839-388999 GCF_000754665.1 Bison bison bison
AAAAAAAACACACACACCAAAAAAAAAAAAAACACCAATACAGTATACTAACGCATATATATGGAATTTAGAAAGATGGTAACAGTAACCCTGTAAACAAGACAGCAAAAGAGACACTGATGTATAGAACAGTCTTTTGGACTCTGTGGGAGAGGGAGAGGGTGGGATGATTTGGGAGAATGGCATTGAAACATGTATAATATCATATATGAAAAGAGTCGCCAGTCCAGGTTTGATGCAAGATACTGGATGCTTGGGGCTGGTGCTCTGTGGGAAAAGGCGAGGGTGGGATGATTTGAGAGAATAGCACTGAAACACGTATATTACCAATATTGAAATAGATGACCAGTCCAGGTCCGATGCATGAGACAGGGCGCTCAGTGCCAGTGCACTGGGACGACCCTGAGGGATGGGATGGGGAGGGAAAAGGAGGGGGGGTTCAGGATAGGGGACATATGTACACTCATGGTTGAGTCATGTCAATGTGTGGCAAAAACCACTGCTGCTGCTGCTGCTGCTAAGTCGCTTCAGTCATGTCCGACTCTGGGGTGCCATTGCCTTCTCCAAAAACCACTACCATATTGTAAAGTAATTAGCCTCCAATTAAAATAAATTAATTAATTTAAAAAAAGAAAAGAAAAGAAAATCAGGAAGCCTGAAGGTGTGAAAGTGCTCCTGGTCATAGCATGGTGGCTGATTACATAGGCTGTAGGGGAACAGATCAATTTTTCTGGCTTGCATCCTGATACTGCCACCTTTTGGCAACAACTCCTGGGGTAGTTGTGAAAATTAAATGAACTAATTTATAAATTAGCACACAGTAAGTGTTCAAAATGGGTATGATTGTGTTAGACAATTGTGCAAGTATTTATAAAGACTTTTTTTTTTGGTAAGGACTTGCAGTTTGACCAATTCTTAATCTTATTATCATTTTCTCTGTGAGGACTTAAATTTTTCATCTGTAAACCTGCTTTCTTGTTGATTTTTCCTTAATTTCACTTGGTCAGCCCAGTTGGAAAGACATTACTGTATTTTTCAAGAGGAGATGGTTGGCTTTCAAATATGGTATGTATTATATTCGTCAAGATCATTGGTATTTTATTATATCGAATATACTACTTTCTAGCATCTTAATATAGGGTAAATTGTCTAACTTTTCTAAATAGTCTCATCTTTGAAATGGGAACAGTAGAATATCTATGACAGTTTTTGTGCAGAATAAATATGTAAGTTACAGTGCATGACACAGAAGTACTCAATACATGCAGTTACTATAACTATTACTATCCTTATTGTACTTAGTCTTCTTAATCACATTCTTACTTCTGATGTGATTGTGATGTCAGTCTTTAATTTGTGGAACTTTAAGCAGAATATTCTGCAGTTGTTAATAAAATACTGACACATGCCAAAAAAAAAAGAGAATGTAATACAACAAGCTAAATAAACAGCCATTTAAACTGTAAGTGCTGACTTCATATTGATGAAAATCAGTGACCATATTTAGACCAGAGTTTTCTTCTCAACTTTGACCACCTTTAATTACTAGAATCCAAGTTTAAATGTTTTTAGTCTTTTAATAACCTGAGTTTTCCATATTGTAGGATTAGACTGTCAAGAAAGTTAATCTTCTTTACATAGACAACATAAGAGGATATGTAATTGTTCTATATTACTAGATAAAAAATAAATGAAAAAATTTTAATGTATAAAACAGACTCCCAGTTCCCAATGTAAGGATCTTGTAAGCTACCACTCTATCCAAAGAGTAAGTAAAAAGCTGAATATACTGAAAAATCAACAATCCTTCTAGGACCCATAAGAGTGGTGAGAATACAGGGCAAATTGTGAATTCACATGATCAGAAAGACACACAAGTGAATATAGAAAATAACTCTCTGGAGCAGAGATTTATGAGCTAAAACGACCACAGGAACCAGAACCAGGGTAGGAAAACCAGATCTGTAATTGACAAATTGATGAAAGCACAGTTTGGACGACTCTGGGAGATAAAAACTCTAGGGGGATCCAGTCATGGGTGAGCGTGTACTGTTTGGAGAGATTTACATCCAGGAGCTCAACCAAGTTTCCACAGTATATTAGAGAAAATTCCCTCATGCTTCTGAAGGGAAAGGAAAGGAACCATTTTGAAACATACCAGAGCATTCTGCTCTTTATAAGAAGGACTAACCTCAGAGGAAACAAATTAACCAGAGACTAACCTGATGGTGGTTATCAGAGCCTTAACACACCTGGGAGAAAGGTATTATTCAACTCCAGCCCACTCTAGCCAGCCTCTTTCACTTAGAAGGGTATTATTCTAGAAAAATGAAAAACACCTGTGAAGTTCACAGTCCAGTGGCATAGGCTCCCTGAAAGATTGAGACCCCCATGACCCCACCTCACAGCCACATTACTAAAAGCCTGTTTACAGCAGTTCCTTTTCCCTAGTACATCATGTCTGACTATTAAAAAAATTACAACACATGCCAAAAAGTAAAACACACAATTTGAAAATATTGAGCAAGCATCAAAATCAGACATGGTAAGGATATTGGAATTATCAGACTAGGAATTTAAAACAATTATGATTAATATGCAAAGGACTCTAGTAGGTAAAACAGACAACATGCAAGAACAGATGGACAACATGAGCTGAGAAATGGAAATCCTAAGAAAGACCAAAAAGAAATGCTAGTGATTGGGAAAAAAACAACAACAACACTGTAACAGAAGTGAAGAATGCCTTTGTTGGGTTTATTAAAGTGAACTGAAGTGAAAGTTATTCAGTCATGTCCAACTCTTTGCAACCTCATGGACTATATAGGCCATGAAATTCTCCAGGCCAGAATACTGGAGTGAGTAACCATTCCCTCCTCCAGGGGATCCTCCCAACTCAGGGATCGAACCCACATTGCAGGCGAATTCTTTACCAGTTGAGCTACAAGGGTTGGGTTTACTAGTAAACAAGATAAGCTGGGGAAAGACTCAACTTGAAGGTACTTCAGTAGAAACCTCCAAAACAGAAAAGCAAAGAGAAGAAGGGACTGAAAATCACAGAACTTAGTATCCAATGACTGTGGGGGCAATTAAAAGGTGTGACATACATTTAATGAGTATATGAGATGGAGAAAGAAGAGAATAGAAAAAATGTTTGAAAAAATAATGACTAGTAATTTCCCCCAAGTTAAGGTCAAATACCAAGCTACAGATCAGGAATTTCCAAAAACAACAAATAGAATAAATGGGGGAAAAAAAAAAACCTACACTTAGGCATATCATTTTCAAATTACAAAAAAAATTGAAGATGAAAATTCCTTAAAAGAAGCCAGAGGAGGGGGAAAACATATTACCTATACAGCAACAAAGGTAAGAGTTACATCCAGATTCTTTTCAGAAGCCATGCAAAAAAGAAGAGAATGTAGTCAAATATTTAAAGTGCTGAGAGAAAAAAAAATACCAACTAAAATCCTCTACTCAATGAAGCTATTCTTCAAATAACTTCAATGTGAAAGAGAAATACTTTCTCAGACAAACAAAAATTGAGAAAATGTGTTGCCAGTAGACCTGCCTTGCAAAAAATTGAAAGTTCTTTAGAGAGAAGAAATTAATATGTCAGAAACTCAATGTACATAAAGAAAGCAAGAGCATCAAAGAAGGACTAAGTGAAAATTAAATCAAACTTTTATTTTTATTTTTCTTAATTCATCTAACAGGTAACATTTTTTTCAAAATAATAATAGTAACAATGGATTTGATAATAAAAAAAATAAGTGCTTATGCATATATCATATATATATACACATTTATGCTTATGTATGCTTATATATTACTGAAATAAATGGCAACAGTGACACAATGGATAAGAAGGAGGAATTAGGAATATTTTGTTATAAGGAACTCACACTGTCAGTAAAGTGGCATTGTAGTATTTAAAAGTAGACTTGTATTCATTGTAAATGTGTATTGTAAACTCTAGAATAACCACTAAAATATTAAAGAATAGAATATAACTGATGAGCTAAAAAAAGAGAAAATGGAATCATTTAAAATGCTCAATTAAAACCACAAAGGCAGAAAAAGAGTAGAGGATAAAATAAGAACAAAAAGGGCAACAAATAAAGCATAGCAACAAATATGGTAGATATTTATCCAAATGTAACAATAATCACTTTGAATGTCAGTGCTCTACAGGTGCCAGTCAGAAGACAAAGATTGCCAGAATGGATCAAAAGACTTGACCCAACTGTATGTTGTCCACAAGAAACTCACTTTAAATTTTGTTGTTCAGTTGCTAAGTCATGTCCAACTCTTTGCGACCCCATGAACTGTAGCACACCAGCCTCCCCTGTCCTTCACTATCACACTCATATCCATTGAGTATGTGATGCCATCCAACCATCTCATCCTCTACCACCCCCTTCTCCTCTTTCCTTCAATCTTTCCCAGGATCAGGGTATTTTCCAGTGAGTTGGCTCTTCATATCAAGTCATCAAAGTATTGGAGCTTCAGCTTCAGTATCAGTGCTTCCAATGAATATTCAGACTATGGTTTCCTTTAGGATTGAGTGGTTTAATCTCCTTGCTGTCCAAGGGACTCTCCAGAGTCTTCTTCAGAACCACAGTTTGAAAGCATCAATTCTAGAACCATAAAAATTAAAAGTAAGTGGCTGGATAAAACATACCATGCTGACATTGATAAAAATAAAGCAAGAGTAGCTATATTAATTATAGACAAGCAGGTTTTGAAGCAAGGAAAATTATCAGAGGTAAAGAGGGGCACACACAGATTCACCTAGTTTTTTCTCCTATAGCTCTCTATTCTGTTACATCCATCTACTTGTCTATTATTTTCCAAATAGCACAGTGTCTTGATTACTGTAGGATTTCCCTGATATGCAGAATACATCATGAGAAATGCTGGGCTGGAAGAAGCACAAGCTGGAATCAAGATTGCCGGGAGAAATATCAATAACCTCAGATATGCAGATGACACCACCCTTATGGCAGAAAGTGATGAAGAACTAAAAAGCCTCTTGATGAAAGTGAAAGAGGAGAGTGAAAAAGTTGGCTTAAAGCTCAACATTCAGAAAACAAAGATCATAGCATCCGGTCCCATCACTTCATGGCAAATAGATGGGGAAATAGTGGAAACAGTGTCAGGCTTTATTTTTCTGGGCTCCAAAATCACTGCAGATGGTGATTGCAGCCATGAAATTAAAAGACGCTTGCTCCTTGGAAGAAAAGTTATGGCCAACCTACATAGCATATTAAAAAGCAGAGACATTACTTTGGTCCGTCTAGTCAAGGCTATGGTTTTTCCAATGGTCATATATGGATGTGAGAGTTGGACTGTGAGGAAAGCTGAGTGCTGAAGAATTGATGCTTTTGAACTGTGGTGTTGGAGAAGACTCTTGAGAGTCCCTGGGACTGCAAGGAGATCCAACCAGTCCATTCTGAAGGAGAGCAGCCCTGGGTGTTCTTTGGAAGGAATGATGCTAAAGTTGAAACTCCAGTACTTTGGCCACCTCATGCGAAGAGTTGACTCATTGGAAAAGACTCTGATGCTGGGAGGGATTGGGGGCAGGAGGAGAAGAGGACGACAGAGGATGACATGGCTGGATAGCATCACCAACTCGATGGACGTGAGTTTGAGTGAACTCCGGGAGATGGTGATGGACAGAGAGGCCGGGCGTCTAGTCAAGGCTATGATTTTTCCAGTAGTCATGTATGGATGTGAGAGTTGGACTATAAAGAAAGCTGAGCGCCAAAGAATTGATGCTTTGAACTGTGGTGTTGGAGAAGACTCTCGAGTCCCTTGGACTTCAAGGAGATCCAACCAGCCCATCCTTAAGGAGATTAGTCCTGAGTGTTCATTGGAGAGACTGATGTTGAAGCTGTAAGTCCAATACTTTGGCCACCTGATGCAGAGAGCTGACTCACTTGAAAAGACCCTGATGTTGGGAAAGACTGAGGGCAGGAGGAAAAGGGGACGACAAAGGATGAGATGGTTGGATGGCATCACTGACACAATGGACATGGGTTTGGGTGGACTCCGGAAGTTGGTGATGGACAGGGAGCCCTGGCGTGCTGCGATTCATGGGGTCGCAAAGAGTCAGACACGACTGAGCGACTGAACTGAACTGAACTGAATTCCCCTG
>NW_011494931.1:389099-390797 GCF_000754665.1 Bison bison bison
GCTGAAAGTGATACACTGAGTGTAATACACCAACTAAAACTTGTTAAAAAGTGAAAAAAGTGAAAGTGTTAGTTGCTCAGTCGTGTCCCTCTTTGTGCCCCTATGGATTGTAGCCTGCCAGGTTCCTCTGTCCATGAAATTCTCCAGGAAAGAATAACTGGAGTGGGTACTTCTACAGGAGATCTTCCCTACCCAGGGGTCGAACTCCTGTCTGCTGTGTCTCCTGCATTGCAGGTGGATGCTTTACCATCTGAGCCACCAGGGAAGCCCTAAATTAATGAAAGCCGTGCTGAAATGAAGCTTATTGGGGTGAATGATGTAGGCTGTTTATGAAAAACTTCTTCAATGGACATGAATCTGAGCAAACTCCAGGAGGTAGTGGAGGACAGAAGAGCCTGGCGTGCTGTGGTCCATGGGGTCTCAGAGTCGGACACAACTTAGCGACTGAACAACTTCTTCAATAAAAATTTTAATGGACCTGTAGAAATCATTTTATGCATAAACTCACTGTAAGATTAATGAAAGATAATTAGACAAATAGAATACAGAGCTGAAGATGGGTATTAAAAAATACTTTGCATTACTGGACAAAAAGGTCTCTGTGTATGTCCCCTTTTAGTTGAGGATCCTTACTTTGCACCTCTACTCTCAATTTGTTCTTTGTGACTTGGAAGCAAAGCGAAAGAAAAAATGGTATCATTTTAGCATTAGTATAGCATTTTACAATCTGGCAGCTTTTGTATTTATTGCCATATGGATGTACATTAAATCTGCATCTCCCTCTCATTTATATGTTTATGAAGTTATAAAGATATATACATGTGCACACAAAATAATTAAGCAAGTGATATGTGTTTGACAATGTTTGGTGACTTAATGCCAATTAGAGAGTTTTTTTTTTTTTTTTAAAAAGCACCTTGCTTTTCTAATCCAATTGCTTGCATGCTTTTTTGGTTTATGCATTTAAGGATAAAATCCACTTAAAATACCACAATTTTCATACATGCAGCTTTCAGTGGGACTTCTATTTATTCCAGATGGCCTTGAAAAATTATTATTGAGAGGTTTAGAAACCTAGATGTCACAAGATCCATCAGAATGAGACTAAAATCACACTTTTTGGTTTCCAACTGTTTTTCCTATTCAGGGATGGGGTATATTTTTGACTTGGGGGGAGTTGAAGGGGTATGACTTGGCTAGACCATTGAATGCAGCCAAATTAGCTCAGCTTATTTCTCAGGGAGGGAGTCCTGTACTGCAGGCACCTTGCCCAACTCTGTTGGAGGGAAGCAGCTCATCATGTTCCAGAGTTCAGCTGAATGCTCTGTTAAAGGCTGCATATAGGATTTGTGTGTATGGAAGTGAGCAGTTACACTGACAATCTCTCTCCTTTGAAAAAGTATGGTTGGATTGGAATGAACAAGATTGTGATGCTCTTCATTGAATGTCATATTTGTTTTTCTTTTAAACCATAGTGATGAAACCATTATTCATTGTAGCAAGGTTCTGGTTCCAGTATCAGAGAACTGGGTGTGGGGGTCTCGGTTGTGACCTTTGGCTGGGAACATCTCTGCTGCTGCTGCTAAGTCGCTTCAGTCATGTCTGACTCTGTGCGACCCCATAGACGGCAGCCCACCAGGCTCCCCCGTCCCTGGGATTCTCCAGGCAAGGACACTGGGGGGGGTTGCCATTTCCTTT
>NW_011494931.1:390897-399417 GCF_000754665.1 Bison bison bison
TGGGTTTGGGTGGACTCCGGAAGTTGGTGATGGACAGGGAGCCCTGGCGTGCTGCGATTCATGGGGTCGCAAAGAGTCAGACACGACTGAGCGACTGAACTGAACTGAACTGAATTCCCTGATAGCTCAGTTGGTAATCTGCCTGCATTGCAAGAGACCCCCATTTGATTCCTGGATCAAGAAGATCCCCTGGAGAAGGGATAGGCTACCCACTACAGTATTTTTGAGCTTCCCTTGTGGCTCAGCTGGTAAAGCATCTGCCTACAATGCAGGAGACCTGGGCTCGACCCCTGGGTGGGGAAGATCCCCTGGAGAAGGGAAAGGCTACCCACTCTAGTATTCTGGCCCAGAGAATTCCATGGACAGTATAGTCCATGGAGTCACAAAGAGTAGAACATGACTGAGTGACTTTCATTTCATTTCACTTGATTACTGTAGCTTTAAACTAAGTCTTGAAGATGGGTAGTATAGTGTTAATCCTCCAACTTTATATTTTATATTACTTCTTCATGCTGTGTTGGCTATCCTTGGTCTTTTATCTCTCCACATAAACTTCATAATCAAATTGTCAATATAAACAAAATAACTTGCTGGGATTTTGACTGGGATTGCATTCAATCAATAAATAGAGCAACTTCGGAAGAACTGACATCTTAACAATATTGAGTCTTCCTATCCATGAAGATGGAATCTCTTCATTTATTTAGCTCTTTCAAAGTTTTGTTAGTCAGAGATCTGTAGTTTACCTCACATAGATCTTGTATATGTTTCATTAGATTTATACCTAAGTATAAATACTTTCACTTTTGAAGGTAATTTGGCAGTTTCTATAAAACTAACATACTCTTATCATACAATCCAGGAATCAGGCTCCTTGGTATTTATCAGAGAAGTTGAAAATTGTATCCACACAAAATGTGCACACAGATGTATATTGCATCTTGATTCAGAATTGCCAAAACCTGGAAGCAACCAAGATATCTGTCAGTAGGTAAATGAATAAATAAACCTGCACATTCAGATGATGGACTATGATACATTGCTAAGAAGAAAGGAGCTGTGGAGTCATGAAAAGACATAGAGGAAACAAATACTAAGTGTAAGAAGCCAATCTGAAAAGGCTACGTACTGTGTGTTTTCAATTATATCACATTTTGGAAAAGGCAAAATATAGGGACAGTAAAAAGAAAGTTTCCTCAAGGGAAGGAGAGTGGGATGAATAGATGGAGCACAGAGAAACTTTAGGGCAGTAAAAATAATCTATATAATATTATAATTATGGATACATAGCATTATTCACTTTTCCTAACCTATGAAATGTACAACACCAAGAACGAACCCTAATGTAAACTGTGGACTTTAGTTTATTGTAATTTGTAAATGTAGATTCATGAATTGTAACAAATACCACTCTGGTAAGTGATGTTGATAACAGGGGAGTTATGCCCATATATGTGTGCTTAGAAGGGGCAGGCTAAACAAGAAATTTTTGTACCTTCTGCATAATTTTGCGGTGAATCTTAAAACTGCTCTAAATTTTTAAAAAATTCTTTAAAAATAAGGTATAAGAAAACAAGAGGAATCTTTATTTCTAAATATTTAGATGGAAATTCTAGGATAATGTCCATGCAGTATTTATTGACAATAAAAGCATTTAAGCAAATTTATGTAATTATTATTAGGGAAATGAGACATTCTTTGACATTTTTCCTTTCACATTTACTTTGAATCTGCCTTTCATAAGAATCCATTTTTTGTTAATATTCTCTTCCTATCCCACATCCAGTAGGTGACACTCTTTCTTTTGCACTAAGAACTAAGTAAGAGTGGATGAATGAATGAGAGCAAACTCCAGCACCCTAAAATTCATCTTCAGCTAGATGGTAAAATGAATCTGAGTTTGCAAACCCAGCAGATATTTTAAACTTAAAGCTAAGGCAATCTTTGTTGTTGACAATAATCTAGGTCACTGGGACACCTGGGGACATGGAATAACTGGGTTGTCTGATCTGTCAGGAAATTATTGCATGACTCTGTGGTTTTTCCTTGCCTCAGGCCATAGGACAAATTTTTAGCTGATCTGGGAGTAAGTTCAAGAATCAAGATGACACCAAAGTATAAAATTTTTCATCAAATCTCTATTGAAGTTATAAGAAAATGTGATATAAACTTTTCATCTCTTTTTTTAATTTTTAATGTATAGGATATGATAATAAGAACAACAATGGTAAATATATAATATAAAGAAATAAAAAGCAACAAATATTAACTGCCACATATTGCCTCTTGAAGTGTTTAAAGCACATTTATCTCGTACTGAGAGGTGATATTCAATTTTTCAAAGTATTAGCAAGTAACTTTAATAATACTTGAAATACTTGCATTTTGAACTATTCTTCCAATCTGAAAGAAGTCAACATTCCACTCTTCTACTTTCTCAATATTTTCTTTGTTTATACCTACTTTAGTGTTCATTGGAATTTAGTTTATCCTTTGGAAAAAGAGATGTATATTTATCTCTACCTTTGTAAGGGTTACGTTTTCTATTTTCCTTAACACCCCAGCTTTCATATTTGTTTCATTGTGTCTACCTCATTCCTAAAACATACTTTCTGGAATAAGATAAGGTAAAAATCAATAAATCAACCATTGGGGATAGACGGCCTACCAGACTTTAATTCCCAACACATTGATCACACAAATCCTTCTCTTCGTGGACTTAGTTTTTTATTATCATTCACTAGACCATGACTGTGAGTGCCCCCAGGCAAGAGACATGTTTTATTCATCTTTATTCTTTCTGCAAGGCCTAGTACAAGACTAACACATGGTAGGAATTCATGCAACATTTATTTAATGGTTAAGCAAAACAATAAATTAATTAAATCAAATGAATTCATTTTTCTTTAAGTTTATGCCACATAGACCTTCTGACATTATTCTCATAACATAGAGAATTTATTTGCATACATCAGTGATGACATTCCTAGTATGTGTTTTATTAACTCTCAAATTTTCCAGTATAACAAGACTTTATGTCCCTAAACTTTTTTACAGCCCAACCCTACAACATTTTAAAAAATCCAGGGTCAATGCACGATACTGGATGCTTGGGGCTAGTGCACTGGGACGACCCAGAGGGATGGTATGGGGAGAGAGGAGGGAGGAGGGTTCAGGATGGGGAGCACATGTATACCTGTGATGGATTCGTTTTGATATTTGGCAAAACTAATACAATTATGTAAAGTTTAAAAATAAAATAAAATTTAAAAAAAAATCCAACAAGTATATGTATACTTACTATTAAATTTATCATACCTCATGTTCTCTTTGTTCATATACTGGCCCCAAGTGGTTGTCAGAAGAAGAAAGCAGACAAAGTAAATAAGAATCTAGTCTATTGTATAAATAAATAGCCATACTATGTAGGACATTTCATGATTCCAGACCAAGTTCCCAAATTATGCAGTAAGTTAGAAGTTCAGATAAAATTTATATTAATACAAAGTTGAATTTTTAAAGCTGCTTTCTAAATGGTCATAGAAAATTGATGTTATTATGAGTTTGAGAACCAACTATCTTTCTGATTGCTATTGCATCTCTTAGTTTTCACTGATAAATAGATTTAATCCATCTGCTTTAACCGTAAAATTGCCTTTCTGTTAAGTTTAAGTGAAGTCGCTCAGTCGTGTACAACTCTTTGCGACCCCAGGGACAGTAGTCTGCCAAGCTCCTCCGTCCATGAGATTTTCCAGGCAAGATACTGAGGTGGGTTGCCATTTCCTTCTCCAGGGGATCTTCCCGACCCAGGGATACAACTTGGGCCTCTCACATTGCAGGCAGACTTCTTACTGTCACTGTTGCCACCTATATTCACATGGTAATTGAGTAGCTCAGACAGAGTAAATATACCAATTGTGAAAGTATGGCTTCATTTTCTAATATTAACAAGTTTTCCCAAATATTCTGTTATTATAGAGTGCAGCACATTGAAAATCTGATTTACAGTGTGGTTTACATTTTAGGATTTTAGTTACAATAGGTAGAAATAGACTTCAATCTTTTTTTAAGCCAGTGTGACCCAAACTGAGGCAAAAGACAGCAGAAACAATCCCAACTATTATGATATTGCCAATATAGATTAGATTTCAAAACTCAACCTAGAGCTATTTCAAGTACAAAAGTGTGTTTATAGAAAACGGTAACACAAAATGTTACTTTCTGGTAGTGAAGGCAAGTCTCAATACTATCACAGACACTTTTTCTGGGACTTTCCTCCATAATCAACCCTCACAGTTACATGCAGCCCCCAGCAACCTCTCTGGTCACTTTTCCAGACATGATGACATCTTCAACAGTCTCATCAATATCATAACAATAGCTATATATTTTGCAGTAACTGTATTCATTACTTAGAGCACAATTAAAGGGGTAATTGGGAGATTTTATTACTTATATTTTACTTTGATTAAATATTTGGAGATCGGCTGAACGATAATTTAAATAATAGAAAAGATCTGAAACTATGACAGTCAAACTTGTGAATTGTTCCTATTGTTTATTCTAACTGATTGCTTTTGCTTGTGGAGAATTCCCACTTCCAGCATAAGAATAAAGATGATGTTAAGAAATATTAGTTCAATATCTTTTGCCCAGTTTTATAGAAAATATTGGCTGGAAATATATATATTTTTACCCACTTCTGCATAAATGATCTGATAAGAAAATGCTTTCATATTAAGGAAAATAAATTTAATAGAGTGTTGGTTAAGAGATGAGGCTTAAATAATTTATCTTTATTCTTTCTATAATCCAACTAATATAAAAGTAAATGTATTTTTAAAAGAGTATAAATCCAAAAGGACAAGGAAAATGAGATAATATGTGACAGTAGAAGGTGATAACATTTGTCAGCAATCTTTTGTCAATGAGAAAGTGATGGTTTAGTGTGATGGAGGAAACTTAGAAAACTTAAGACCATGACAGACAGACCTCCTTTTATTAGGCTTCCCTTTATCACACTTGGCAGATATTGTGGGTGTTCTTTCAATTGAATGTTTGTGGCAACCTCACCTTGATAAAATCTATTGACACCATTTTTCCAACAGCACTTGCTCACTTCCTGTCTCTGGGTCACATTTTAATAATTATCACAATATTTCAAATTGTTCATTTTTAATATATTTGTTGTGCTCTGTGATCAGTGATCTTTGATATTACTCTTAACAATTGTTTTGACATATCTTGAACTACATACATATAAGATAGCAAACCTAATCCATATGTTCTAGCTGCTCCACCAACTGGCCATTTCGCCATCTGTCTTCCTCCTCCTGAGACTTCCTACTCCCTGAGACACAACAACATTGAAATTAGACCACTTAATAATCCTACAATGGCCTCTAAGCGTTCCAGTGAAAGGAACAGTCACATGTCTCTCACTTAAATCAAAAGCTAGAAATGATTAAGCTTAGTGAGGAAGGCATGTCAAAAGCTGAGACAGGCTGGAAGCCAGGCCTCTTGCACCAACACTTATCCAAGTTCTCAACACAAAGGAAAATCTCTTGGAGGAAATGAAAAGTGCTACTCCAGTGAAGGCCCAGATAAGAAAGTGAAACAGTCTTATTGCCAGTATGGATCTTCTAGACAGAAGATCAAACCAGCCACACAACTTCCTTAAGCCATAACCTAATCCCAACCTAATAAGGCCCTGGTTTTCTTCAGTTCTATGAAGTCTTACAGGTGTGACCACTACAGAAGAAATGTTTGAAACTAGCAGAGGTTGGTTTATGAGATTTGGGAAAAGAAGCCATCTTCATAACATAAAAGTGCAAGGTGAAATAGCAAATGCTGATGCAGAAGCAGCAACAAGTTATTCAGAAGATTTAGCTAAGATATTGAATGATGGTGGCTACCTAAACAACAGGTTTTCAGTGTAGGCAAAACAGCATTATATGGAGGCAAATGCCGTCTAGGACTTTCATAGCTACAGACAAGAAATCAGTGCCTGGCTTCAAAGCTTCAAAGGACAAGCTGACTCTCTTGTTGAAGGCTAATGGAGCTGATACCTCGAAGTTGAAGCCAATGCTCATTTACCATTCCCCAAAATTCTAGGATTCTTAAGAATTATGCTAAATCTACTCTGCACTATCAATGAAACAACAAAGCCTGGAAGACAGTGCATCTGTTTACAATATGATATCCTAAATATTTTAAGCCCACTGTTGAGACCTACTGCTCAGGAAAAAAAAAGAAAAGAAAAAATTCCTTTAAAAATATTTTTGCTCATTGACAATGCACCTGGTCATCCAAGAGCTCTGATAGAAATTAATGTATTTTCACACCTGGAAGCACAGCATCCATTCTTTAGCCCATGGATCAAGGAGTAATTTCAACTTTCAAGTCTTATTCTTCAAGAAATTCATTTTTGAATTTCTTAAAGAAGTGCTACCTTATAGTGATTTTGCTGATTGATCTGGAAAATGTAAATTGAAAACCTTCTGGAAAGGATTAACCATTCTAGGTGTCATTAAGAACATTCATAGTTCATGGGACAAGGTCAAAATGTTAAAATTAACAGGAGTTTGAAAGAAGCTAATTCCAGCCATAGATGACTTTCAGGGGCTCAAGACTTCAGTAGAGGAAATAATTGCAGATGTGGTAGAAACAGCAAGAGAATTAGAAGAGAAGCCTTTAGGGTGTGATTGAATTGCTGCAATCTAATGATAAAAACTTGCTGGATGAGGAGTTACTTCTCCTGGATGAGCAAAAAAAAAAAAAGTGGTTTCTTGGGATGGAATCTATTCCTGGGAAAGATGCTGTGAAGATTGTTGAAATGAAAATGAAGGACTTAGAATATTATATAAACTTAGTTGATAAAGAAGCAACAGTGTTTGAGAGGACTGACTCCAATTTTGAAAGAAGTTTTACTGTGGGTAAAATGCTATCAAACAATACTACCTGCTACAGAGAAATTTTTTTGTGAAAAGAAGAGTCAACCAATGTGGCAAACCTCATTGCTATGTTATATTAAGAAATTGCTACAGCCACCCTAGTCTTCAGTAACCACCACCCTGGTCAGCCAGCAGCCATGAACATTAAAGCATCCACCAGAAAAAAAAGATTATGACTCACTGATGGCTCAGAGAGTGGTCAACATGTTTTAGCAATAAAATATTTTTAAATTAAGGTGTATACATTGGCTTTTTAGACATAGTGCTATGCACACTTAATACACTACAGTATAGTATAAACATACTTTTATATTTACTAGGGAACAAAAAACTTCATGTCAGTCACTTAATTGCAGTGGTCTGCAACTAAACTTGCAAAATCTCCAAGATATGCTTATGTAAGGAAACCACTAAGTCCTAAAGAGTTCTGAGTTGGTCCTTAGAAGCACAATTTCCTTAGAAGACAATGTTGCAATCTTAATGTACTTTATAAAAAAGTAGATGACAGGCAGTGTGATACAGTATATGTACTACTTAGCTTAGGCTGTAGCTGTTATTAACCAAGAATGTCCAAGCTAGGGTTGGTCAGTTAAAACACTAATTAATAATGTACAATTGAGTTGTGGTCAGGCAACATTTTAGGGAAGGCCCTACTCCAGGCATGGCTAATCTCTTTTTCTGTTATCCATATCTTAATTATCATCCAAAGCTGGCTGGTTAATATTACTAAATGTTGGTAAAATATGTTGCCTCGTTGGATGAATATTGGATATGAATTCTCATTAGTAAAATGAAAATTATTAGATTATTCAAAATAAAAGTGAAAGTGAAGTCTCTCAGTCGTATCCGACTCTTTGCGACCCCATAAACTGTAGCCTATCAGGCTCCTCCATCCATGGGATTTTCCAGGCAAGAGTGCTGGAGTGGATTGCCATTTCCTTCTCCAGGGGATCTTCCCGACCCAGGAATCGAACCCAGGTCTCCCACATTGCGGGCAGACGCTTTACCGTCTAAGCCACCAGGGAAGCCCCTATTCAAAAAATAGGTTCATTGCATAAAAATATTTTAGAGACTCTCCCATGCTTGTGTACCCAGGTATAAGAAGCCAGCTAGGTCTATTTTCTTTACTTGAAAAATGCCTTGTGCTGAATTACTAAGTGGAATTCCTATGTTGAAGTTCACAGCTTCATGAACCCTGGAGTTTTTGCAGAATTCCAAATATATGGTTTACAGAATTCTACCCTGAAACTTTGACATTTGTCAAATCTACCATTTCAGAAAGTGGTAATAAAAAACAACTAAAAGAACAAAGACCTATGGATTCTTGATTTAACAGGAAAGATCATACGAAATATTTCTTTTGTGTCTGTAGATGGGGGAGACACTTGGTTTGAGAATAACCTTTTTTATAACCTGGCAGCAAGGTTAGAGTGCTGCTGCTGCTGCTAAGTCACTTCAGTCGTGTCCGACTCTGTGTGACCCCATAGATGGCAGCCCACCAGGCTCCACCGTCCCTGGGATTCTCCAGGCAAGAACACTGGAGTGGGTTGCCATTTCCTTCTCCAAT
>NW_011494931.1:399517-402635 GCF_000754665.1 Bison bison bison
GTTTGTTCATGGGTTAATTTAAAAAAAAAATTTATTGAACCTCGACTCTATGCTAGGCACTGAAGGGGGAAACGAAAGAGTGCAGTACAGTGTCTGCCATCAAAGCAGTCACATGTAAGAAGTGAAGTCATTGTGGCTATAATTTATAATGTCTCCAACTACAAGGCAGTTTTTGTGATGAATTCTCAAGCAAGTGATTTACATAGTAAAATACTGTCTTTAGAGGAAAAAGTAATCCTTGTCAGTTGAAGTAGTTAGGGATGTTTCATGGAGGACAAGGGAATGGGACAAATAGAATATTTATCAAAGGTGGAGAAAGAGGAGAGTCAACAGGTAAGGCAGTGGGTAGAGCTCAAGCAAAGATGTAGGAGTAGTTAAGTATCAGAAGCATTGCAAGAGAGTGAGTAGATTAGCTTGGCTATAACTGTGAATTCACATAAAGGGAATTGCAGAAAGAGAGGTGGGGTTTCTTTTGGCTGTAATATAGAGAGGTGAAATGTTTAGAGAGGTGGCTAAGGTGCTTCTGTTAATAATAACTAATAATAGCAGCCGCCATTTGAGTGATTAGAGATCAGTCCCTTTACTAAGCACTTTATATGTATTATGTCACTGAATCTTCCAAATGAGAAAGCTGAGTCTCTACAGAGGTTGAACAACTTGCCTAAGGTCACACATTTAGAAAGTCAGCAGAGCAAAAGTTTGAATCTGAATGTATCTGAGTCCAGAGCATTCAGCTTAACCGTTAGCAGTGATGCTCCTGAGAAGGTTGGGGGCTGTGATCTGTGTGCTTCGTGTCGCAGAAGGCCCCTACCTCTATTGGCAGAGGTACTACAGGGGTGCTGAGGTATCATGTCAACATATGGTAGAGAATTTCCAGCCATGGATTCTCAGAAATTTGTTTCTTCTGAAGAGATCCAAATGGGCCCAGTTTGTATGATACCTCTATACTGGGTCTGTACAACCCAATGTCCCATTACTTGGTTTCTTCTTTTCTCTTTCCTCAGTATCCTAAAGTCATACTAGATTGTCAGAACCTTCATAGACCACTTAGTTCAATACTCTGATCTTGTTTGTTATTGTTGTTGTTGTTCAGTCACTAACTTGTGTCCAGCTACTCGTGAACCCATGGACTGCAGCATGCCAGGCTTCCCTGTTGTTCACTATCTCCTGGAATTTGCTCAAACTCATGTCCATTGAGTCAGTGATGCCATACAACCATCTCATCCTCTTTCATCCCCTTTTCATCCTGACTCCAATCTTTCTCAGAATCAGGGTCTTTTCCAATGAGTTGGCTCTTCGTCTCAGGTGGCCAAAGCTTCAGCTTCAGCATCAGTCCTTCCAATCAATTCAGGGTTGATTTCCTTTAGGATTGACTGGTTTGATCTCCTTGATACCCTCAAAGGTACCACCTTTTAATTTTTTTGCCCTTTTTCTTCTGACCTCTAACAGCATTTTACTCTATAGACTCCTTTGCCCAATAATACACTGTCTGTTTTTCTACTTTCCTTGGAAGAAATAACAGTCTAGAAGCTGAAGGCCTGAAATAACTGGTTGCTACTTAATTTTTGCTGCTTTTTCTTGTGTCTGCTGGGACCTGGTGTTTGTCATGCTCTTAAGCAGGGCCAAGAGGGATCAAAAGAAGCAAAGGCTGTCCCTGCCATAGTGAAGCATAGTCATTTCAGAGAATAGAACAAAAATCACAAAACAATTAGCAAATTAAAATAATACAAGATAACAGGGGCCTACTGTATAGCACAAGGAACTATGTTTATTATCTTATAGTAACCTATAATGAAAAGAACTTGAAAAAGAATTTATATATAACATATATATGTATGTATGTATCTGAAGCACTTTGCTTTACATAAGAGGCATTGTAAGTCAGCTGTGTTGTTGTTGTTTAGTCACTAAGTCGTGTCTCACTCTTTGCAACCCTGTGGACTGCAGCATGCCAGGCTTCCCTATCCTACACTCTCTACCAGAGCTTGCTCAAATTCATGTTCGTAGAGTGGATGATGCCATCCAAACACCTCATTCTCTGCTGCCCCCTTCTCCTCCTGCCCTCATCTTTCTCAGCATCAGGGTCTTTTCCAATGAGTTTGCTATTCTAATCAGATGGCCAAATATTGGAAGTGGAGCTTCAGCTTCAGCATCAGTCCTTCCAGTGAATATTCAGGGTTAATTTCCTTTATGACTGACTGGTTTGATTTCCTTGAGGTACAAGGGACTCTCAAGAGTCTTCTGTAGCACCACACTTTGAATGCATCAATTCTTTGGGCTAGGCTTTCTTTATGGTCCTATGTCCATACCCGTACATGACTACTTGAAAAACTGTAGCTTTGGCTATACAGACCTTTGTCAGCAAAGTTATGTTTCTGCTTTTTGATATGCTGTCTAGGTTTGTCACAGCTTTTATTACAAAGAGCAAGCATCTTTTAATTTTGTGGCTGCAGTAACTGTTCTGCAGTGATTTTGGAGCCCAGGAAGAGAAAAGCTGCTACTGTTTCTACTTTTTTCCACACCTATTTGCCATGAGATGATGGGACTTGATGCCATGATCTTCATTTTTTGAGTGTTGAGTTTTAAGACAGTGTTTTTCATCCTCCTGTATCACTTTCATGAAGATGCCCTTTAGTTCCTTTTCAGTTTATGCCATTAGAGTGGTATCATCTACTTATCAGAGAATTTGATATTTCTCCCAGCAATCTTGATTCCAGCTTGTGATTCATGCAGCCCAGCATGTTGCATGATATAATATGTGGCTCAGATAGTAAAGCGTCTGTCTACAATGCGGGATACCCGGGTTTGATCCCTGGGTTGGGAAGATCCCCTGGAGAAGGAAATGGCAATCCACTCTAGGACTATTGACTGGAAAATCCCATGGACAGAGGAGCCTGGTAGGCTACAGGCCATGGGGTCGCAAAGAGTTGGACGTGACTGAGTGACTTCACTTTCATTTTAAATAAGCAGGGGGTCTATATACATCCTTGACGTACTCCTTTCCCAATTTGGAACCAGTCCGTTGTTCCATGTCTGATTCTAACTGTTGCTTCTTGACCTGCATATAGGTTTCTTAAGGGGCAGGTCAGGTGGTCTGGTACTCCCATCTCTTTAATAA
>NW_011494931.1:402735-415840 GCF_000754665.1 Bison bison bison
GCCCACCAGGCTCCACCGTCCCTGGGATTCTCCAGGCAAGAACACTGGAGTGGGTTGCCATTTCCTTCTCCAATGCATGAAAGTACCACCTGGTAATGAATGGAGTAGCTAGAATCATTCACCTCAAATAAATTTTTAGTGGACACCTATTATCTACCATAAAAGACTTAAGAACTGTGCATAACCAAATTGTATTAGATCAGTAACTAATGGTAGTTACTGAGGATGAGACAGAAACAAAAGAATCAGAAGTGTGCCCAGGAGTAGACAGAGCCCCGATTCCCTCCTTCACAACTTAAATAGCCTCCTTCCCTATTTACAAAAGAGAAAGCTTTATTTTGGAGAAACTGAACCAAAGTCTCCAAATTTGAGGCAAGGAAGAGGGCAGTGTAAGGCCTGTTCTTAGAGACTGAGTAAGTGAATGTCTTCCTGCTCAACAGAGAGATCTACAGTGTCTTCCTAGGATTTTAAGTGCTTGGATACCCAATGCTGAGTCCTGGAGGTTGCACACTAGCTTAGAACTCAAGGGTTTCTTTGCATGTACCACCTGACTCAAGAGAAAAGACCTCCAGACTTTGATATTTGGGGTCTCCAGGTCAGGTTCTTATCCCAGAAACCGTAATGTAAAGCCCAACAGGAGTCCATAAGCCAACAGAGCTCATTCTCCACTTCTTAGAGCTTCATTCTCAGAAATTACTGGACAATCAAGCATCTCCAGATAAGCTAAAAAAAGTATCCAACATGAGCGAGCAGACCAACACAAACAGATGAAAATGAAACTCAGAAGAAATAAACTCACAAAAAAGGCAGGGGGGTAGACAAAATAAATTTTCAAAAATATAACTGCAAGGCTAATCAAGATAAGATATGTGAATATTATCTATAGGGATCAGATAATTACACTATGTTATCATTTTTGGATAAGAAAAAATTTTACAACTATAAAGTAAGAACAGGATTCCTTTTTAAAAAAGTAATGACCAGAGTATAAGAAATAATTATTAGTGTTAAAATGCTGATGCATTTTAAATATCAAAATTGTTAAGAAAAACATCTAGAAAGTAGAACAAGGGACAAGAAATATTTAAATGTTCATATTTTAAGGAACCAGTTTCAAATGTGGCTAATAGAAGGTCTTGGAAAGAGATAAAGAAGAGAGAGAGAAAATGTTAGGAAAATATTAAAAAGAAATAATAAAATAAAATTTCTCAGAACTTAATGGCTGTGTTAAGAAACATAGCCTTTTTCCTGCAAAATAGTGGTGAAAATGTGAACCATTTTTCAAGGGACATCATCATGAAATTTCAAAAGTAGATAAATGAAAAGATCTTACATGCTTCCAGAGAGTTAAAAGAAATAAAGGTCAAGGGTGTCAGGCAAGTGGTGTCAGGAATCAGAAAGGTATGGGACTTCACAGTATAAACATTGATGATTAGGAGACAATGGTATAATGATTTTTAAAATCTGAAGAAGA
The DNA here is from genome assembly GCF_000754665.1 of Bison bison bison. Taxonomy (NCBI): domain Eukaryota; kingdom Metazoa; phylum Chordata; class Mammalia; order Artiodactyla; family Bovidae; genus Bison; species Bison bison. The sequence goes on from NW_011494931.1 coordinate 404,210, forward strand.
ATTATTTCTAAGTTCAGAGTGCATGCCCTGGCACAATTCAATCACAAAAGAGGGTAGGAAAAAAGATTTCGAACATGCAAGGAATCAAAAATGTAGTTTTCAAAATCTGCTTCTCAGGAAGCTAAGGGAGAATGTTTGCTCCAACAAAACAAGGGATCAATCCAGGAAGGAAGAAAGCATGAGCTCCAGAAAAATTGGGTAGGACATTCAACAAAGGAGAAATGGCAAGAGAATGTACTAAAATCTAAGGGCATGCTACTGAAGACCGTGCCAAGAAGCCCAGTGCTATAGCAGGCTGCAGAGCCTTCAGTTCAGACTGGCCGAAGACGAAATTAACCTGGTGCTGCGCCCAGTGCATAGTGATGATTTGATCAGCCAGGAGGCAAACGACCAACCACGGCTTCCAGAAAGGTACAATTCCTGTGATGCAGACAGCACAGGTGGGATCAAAACAGATCCTGGCACTGACATAGTGATCGCTCTGTGGAAGCACTAGGTAAAATGTTCTCTGTCATTTGTTTGGGAGTGGCATATATTCTAAAGCACTGAGTATCAAGTTATGCAATCTATATTATAAATGTTGTGACTAGATAAAAGTAGAAAATTTTTAGAAAAGGGAATTCCCTAATGGTCCAGTAGTTAGGGCTCCCTGCTGCCACTGCATGGTCTTGATCTCTAGTTGGGGAACTGAGATCCTGCATGCCATTCAAATAATAAATTAAAAAATACAATAAATAAATGAATATGGTATCTCACTTAACATCACAAACAACCTTGTGAAATACACACTATAAAAAAAGAAATAGAAAAAAATGGATTTAATATTATTCTGAAAATATTAATCCAAATTAGGTTAATTCCATCATACTTCAGGTACATAATTGCTTCTTTTGTTAAACTTCAGCTTTAAAATTCCATAAACCACATGTAAGTTCTGTTGAGTCTTAAGAAATAATATATACATAATCATAACTTCCTTTCAATTTCTAATATACTAATTGTTATTGTGTTTAAAATACAATAAAGAAAAATATTCTTTTTTTTTTAAACAACTTTAAATGCCATTAGCTCCATTTTCTGGGTTTTTCTATGTGATACAGTATGAGTAAAATAGAATAATTTCTAAATAATTATTGAATGGAATAAGTATGATAATGTAATTTTCAGGAAATGATTCATTGTCAATTTATCTAAACTTAGGTCTCCTTGTTCTTTCTATCCTCTTTTAAATACTTTCTCCTTATGAGTAACTATTTCAAGCTAGTGTTATAAAAAAGATCTATTTTACACCACTTAATTTTAATTTCAACTTTATTTTCATTTTTTACTTTTATTTTAAATAATTCATTGTTAGTAGTTTGGAGGGAAATATCAGGTGTGAGATATTCATATAAGCTATTGGCCAAAATGAAGCTTTTGGATTATCTATGAATTCAGCCATCCATCCTTTCTTTCTCTGCAGTCTTTTCCTTTTTTTTCATCCTCATAGTTCTCAAATTGGGAATTTACTATAATAGGTATTGATGTTTATACAGCATCTTCCATCCTTATAAGAGTATGAGGATATATTTTCTCTTTATAGAGATGGATTGAATTCATCTTTTTGAATTATCAAGCAAAGGCTATTTCAAAACCATAGGCTCTTTGCAGACTTCTTACAATAACCCTTATTATTCATAGAATCACAAGCCTCAAAAACCAGGAGAACTCACATTGACCCTGTTATTACCGCTAGGTAGAAACAGTGGTCTTTTGCACTGAAGTACTCCCCCCAAAGAAAGCATCATAAAACAAAGAAATATACACAGTTTGCCTAACAGATTTAGCCTGAGTGTGCAAAAGGAGTGAAGATTCTAATTTCCTGTGGGTAGAAGTATAAATTGGTCTCAGGAAATTTGGTAACGTGTATAATACTCAAAATATATACATAATGTTTATATTATACTGCTGCTTATAAAGCAAAAAATGGAAACAAAATGTTTATTTAAACAGTTATAAGTAAACTGTAATACATATAAGCAATGGAAAAATGTGTTATAATTAAAATTAAAAGGCAAATCTATATTCACTCTTGTGAAAGGACATTCATAATATATTGATAAATAAAGGTGTCAAGGAAGATGGGATTTTATTCTGAAAGTATATACACCAAAATCTTAGCATTGATACACTGGGTATTGATAGTTCATGTAATATTAGTTTTATTAAATTTTTTTAAATTTATGCCTAAAAGTATCATTTTTTTCATTTTAATAATTTAACAAAGAAAAATTATATGCTATAAAAATGAAAATTTTTAGTGAAATTTCAAGTTCTCATGAAGTTCTGATAATTGTGATACTTCTCATAAAGCCATGCTATTAACAAAGCAAAGTCATATGCTTTTCTAAAATTGCTAATGATTTTACAACCATTTTAACAAATAATTCTGATATATTTATTTGTCAGCAAAGGCAAAAATCCCATTAATATGATCTTATCCTTTGTTATTGAAAAGTTTACAGGTGCAGTGATTAAACACAGGAGCATAGAGAGAATTCCCTGAATTATTTTTTTCATCCTACTTCTTAAAGGCAACAAACCTCTAGTTCCCACCATTTAGAGTATACATTGCTTTGTTTTAATAGCTGACTTCTCTTTTTATTTATAGGTATGGACATGAATAGTTTTATAATAACCTTAAATTGAGCTCCTTAAAATCTGAATCCTATTTAGCTGCAGTATCATGCTATTTAAATGACTTTGAAGCTTTCATTGTATAAATACCAAAAATAAAAATGGATTACAGTTATTCTTGGATATTTGAAGAGCTGCCAGAAACTAAAGGAAGCCAACTTTGTCTGGACTGTTTTGAGACCAGTGACTTTTGGTCTTTTGTTTGTTTGTAGGTTAAGTTGAGAACATAATGAAACCAATGGACCCTCCTCCCAGAAAAGTGTTCTTAGGCACATTTAAAAATTATTTTTATATACAATATCAAGTGTTCACAGAGTTCCCTGAAGCACATGTTTTTAATGGACAGATTAGAATTAGTGGGTGAAACAAGAAGAGAAGCTGAATTCATTTCTTTATTAGAAGAAGTTTCTAACAAAATAGAAGTTTCCAACAATGTGCATTGCTTCATTAGGTACTCAGTAAGGATGGCTAAGAATATTTGGGAAGCACATTGACTGAAAGAGCATAGGAGAAATTCCAACCTCCAAACTGAAGTTTGGCAAGATGACCCCAGACAGTAGTTTAATTCTAATATTTTATTATGAGATTTAAATAAGGTTAGTGTATTTAATCCAATAGGTAGGCTTTAAGTACATGATATGACTCAGCTGGTAAAGAATTGGCCTGCAACGCAGGAGACACAGAAGATGCAATTTTGATCCTTGTGTCGGGAAGATCCCCTGGAAAAGAGAATGGCTACCCACTCCAATATTCTTTCCTGGAAAATCCCATGGACAGAGGAGCATGGTGGGCTACAGTCCATGGTGTTGCAAAGAGTCGGACACGACTGAGTACGATGCACAAGGACATGACAGGACTTAACATATGTCCTGCCACACTGCTTTCTGCCACTCTTTATTTTCTCATCACTAGGGCAGTACACGAAGAAGGCAACGGCACCCCACTCCAGCACTCTTGCCTGGAAAATCCCATGGACGGAGGAACCTGGTGGGCCGCAGTCCATGGGGTCGCTAAGAGTCGGACAAGACTCAGCGACTTCACTTTCACTTTTCACTTTCACCTATTGGAGAAGGAAGTGGCAACCCACTCCAGTGTTCTTGCCTGGAGAATCCCAGGGACGGGGGAGCCTGGTGGGCCGCCGTCTCTGGGGTCTCACAGAGTCGGACACGACTGAAGCGACTTAGCAGCAGCAGCAGCAGCAGGGCAGTACAAATGTTTGGTGTTGTCTCTCTTGGTCCTTCTTATGATTTCTGTTTCAAAATGATGGTCTGACCACAAGCATATAGCTCTTTTCATCCCTGCAACCTCCTAAGTTGACAGCTTAGAAAACAAAGAGGTATACACTTCACAGCTCTGAAGAAATAGATGAAGATGCAATCAACAGACAAAAAAACTCATGTATTTTAGAAGATGACAAAAGGGAAAAGGATGAGGAATGGCAAGAAGCTATAGACTGGGATGAGTGCAAAGAACTCTGTAGGCAACAGGATTAAGAAGAGATTTAACTTGCTCTAGGAGACTCTTGTCTGGAGAATCCCAGGGACAGGGGAGCCTGGTGGGCTGCCGTCTATGGGATCACACAGAGTCGGACACGACAGAAGCGACTTAGCAGCAGCAGCAGCAGGAGACCCTTAAGTGATGTTGACTCAGAGACCCTGAGGTTAGCAGACAGTAGAAGTCTCCCACCACCACTTATAGTACCCCTGTTATCAGACTCAGCAATGGACAGAAAGCACATTTCATCTCTCTAGAAAAATGGCATCATATATTTCTGGATCATAAGCACAACTTTTAAATGTAAAACTATAGAGTAAAACTCTCCTTATTCTGGCATTTAGAGACTTTTTCTACTTTAATGGTTTCTCACATCCACTCCTATAATATGAAGTCTGCTGAACTTTTTATACACAGACCTTTTTATACAGACCTTCCTATTTTTCCCCTTTCTTAAATGTGAGCTTAAAACCAGTCTTCAACACAGATTGGAAGATATCTGCAACATGACAGAAGAAAATCAGTAGAAATACATAATTTGTATACCATGATGAGAATTTGTTTAAAATCAAATATTTTTTTCAGAGGGGCTAAATAAGTTATAATACACTGAAAACAAGATTCGTATGTTGTGAGAAAAAAAATCCACGAACAAAAAATAGCTTCTAGAAATTAAAAAAAGTTGGAAGAATTTCATTAATTGAAAGATGAAAGAATATCTTTAAAAATCTAGAATATATAGAAAGGTAGACAAGAAATAAAATGCAAAATATCCTAGTTAGAATCTATAACATCTGACTACAATATAATTGCCCGAAAGAACAAAAAGGTAAAAATTGTAAAGTGTAAGGCAAGCTTAACAATTATTTTTTAATTAAAAAAAAAAGTTCATAGCTAAAATTCCCAGTGCTCAAGAATTATGCTAGACATTGGTAAGCACCTGAATAAGGTTATTTACTTTGTAAAGTAAAAGCATAAATGAAGTTGTGATCAACTCTATTCTGGAGTTTTTAGAAGTCACCAAATAACATATATGAAGAGTACTAGAACTAATATGTCTGAGAATTCAGTATTAGAGGAAGTAAAATTGAGTAGAAAGAGAGAGCAGCACATGCAAGGTTCTGGTGTGAACAAATGAAAACTGCCTACTGCTCTATGCTGCTGCTGCTGCTGCTAAGTCACTTCAGTCGTGTCCGACTCTGTGCGACCCCATAGATGGCAGCCCACCAGGCTCCTCCATCCCTGGGATTCTCCAGGCAAGAGTACTGGAGTGGGTTGCCATTTCCTTCTCCAAGGCATGAAAGTGAAAAGTGAAAGTGAAGTCGCTCAGTCGTGCCCGACTCTTAGCGACCCCATGGACTGCAGCCTACCATGCTCCTCCGTCCATGGGATTTGCCAGGCAAGAGTACTGGAGTGGGGTGCCATTGCTGCTCTATGGTGATCATTAAAATATGTAATAAGCACCAGCTCATCAGAACACACACAGCAATCAACTAGGACAGCCACCAGCTCTACACAATTAGTATGACTTACCTGGCCGGTGTCACTCCTGCTGGTACAGACAAGGAAGGGCAAGTTCCTTGGTCAGTTATTTCCAATTTCAGCTGTTTGGGTCCAAAGCACAATTTTTAAAATGAGCAAATATGATCTGGGGAAAATAAAAGAATGAATGCTAGATTTAAAAAAAATAAAACAGATGAGGTAGCTTTGCTTTTTAAGGAATACAGTCTTATAAAGTGACAACACCAAATATTCTTTTAAAGAAAGAACATAAATGCCTACATCTCTAATCTCTTTCATTGGTGTATAAATAGCCACCCTTTCTCCTCTAGAATCTATCCTCTATCTATCTATGTGTCTATACACCTGTAAGTCCTCAATTTTAAACTCAAGAACAGGCTTTATATATTTTTACTCATAGGCTAAGAAATAACTGACTTTATTTTAAGGCAATGGATGCCTGATTTAGGGCTTCCCAAGTGGTGCTATTGGTAAAGAACCCCCTGCCAATGCAGGAGACATAAGAGATGCAGGTTCTATCCCTGGGTCAGGAAGATCCCCTGGAGGAGGAAATGGCAACCCATTCCAGTATTCTTGCCTGGAAAATTTCATGGACAGAGGAGCCTGGTGGGCTACAGTCCATAGTGTAGCAAAGAGTCCATAGAGTCGCAAAGAGTCGGACATGAATGAGAAACTTAGCATGCACCATGCATGCCTGATGTACCTTTCAGTGGAAGTTTTGATAATAGGGTTGCAGGGTTTCATGGACACCAGAGGAGGCAAAAGAAGAGGATTAGAAAAGGTGCTAGAAACAAAGATTTATTAAAAGTCCACCATGGTTCTGGTACTATATTCTACCCTGGAGATTCAGAAATGAATTACTACACTGATAAGTAAGAGCCATGAAAGTGGTAGGGCTTCTCTGGTGGCTCAGATGGTAAAGAATCCACCCACAATGCAGGAGACCTGGATTCGATTCCTGGGCTGGGAAGATCCCCTGCAGGAGGGCATGGCAAACCACTCCAGTATTCTTGCCTAGAGAATCCTCATGGACAGAGGAGCCTGGTGGGCTACAGTCCGTGGGGTCACAAAGAGTCAGATACAACTGAGTGACTAAGCACAGCACAGTTGATTGTCTATTTGGGGGGTGCTTCCCTGGTAGTTCAGTCAGTAAAGAATCTGCTTACAGTGCAGGTGACCAAGTTTTAATCCCTGTGTCAGGAAACTGCCCTTGAGAAGGAAATGGCAAACCACTCCAGTATTCTTGCCTGGAAAATCCCATGGACAGAGGGGCCTGGTGGGCTACAGTCCATGGAGTCACAAAGAGCTGGACACTTTAAGTCGCTGAGTCGTGCCCAACACTTTGCGACCCCATGGCCTATAAAGTCCATGCATTCTCCAGGCCAGAATACTGGAGTGGGTAGCTGTTCCCCTCTCCAGGGAATCTTTCCAACCCAGGGATTGAACACAGGTCTCCTGCATTGCAGGCGGATTCTTAACCAATTGAGCCACAAGGGAAGCCCAATGAGAGTGCTAAATTTTGAGTGATAGAATAAACAGAAAAAACTAGTCTATTCTTTGAAACAAAACTCAACCCTATCGGAATCTTCAAATTTGATTACTGTAGGCTACAAAAGAGTGAGAATGTTATTTCCAACTCTCTCACCTGAGAGCTGGAAAAATAGGTTATGCTCAATTGACTTTGAAGGAATTAATTAACTGAGAAATTATGAAGTTTATGTTTCAACTAAGTTTAAAGGGTAGTAAATTCACAATAGGCAACTTTGTTTTCATATTTTATGTCACAAATATTTTTTTTCTTCAAAAGTGAGGATGTTTTCAAAAGTTAAAAATTGCAGAGATTAAGATTTGATGCTTGTCTCTGCTTCCGTTGATAGGATCTCAGTCATAGAAAATGCAATTCATTCCAGTTCAGGAAATTTCATTTTCAAAAAGTGACTTATTAGATGTTTTCGGTAAAAGAAGTGATAAATTGAGTTATGGGGTCAAAAGTAACCATAAATTTCACATTCCTTATAAAACATATTCATTTAACTTAATGACTCCATTGATATATCCATAAAAGAAATGTGAGGCACTCTCAGGGTGAGTTCTTACATCTTAAATTATTATTAAATCAGGCTTTTGGTTGAAATTTGTGAAAATATCAATTATTTGGGAAGAAAGTAATTGATCCTTCATGCAGTGTTTTCCTGTGTCTTCATCACTATCTTCTATACAAACCACTAGAGGGCAAGACAGTCTAACATATTAGAGCAGATCTAATTTCATCCAACAGAGGGCAGTCATGCAAAAACCAGGCAAAGAAATTAGTATATTACATTACATTTCAGCTATTACCATCTGCCATTTCCTTTCATAAGTGTAAGAGGAAAGATAAGATAGAAGAAAGAGGGAAGAACACAACCCTCCCAATAAACATTCCATTGGCAACACTGTTAAGCAAGTAAGTTTAATAAACAACTCACTTTTTCTTAGATTTAAATAGTTTAACTTTGAAGTGAAAAAACCACCAGTTAAAAGACAGGATGCTTAGGGCTGGTGCACTGGGATGACCCAGAGGGATGGTACAGGGAGGGAGGTGGGAGGGGGTTGAGGATGGGGAACACATGTACAGCCATGGCAGATTCATTGTTGATATATGGCAAAACCAATACAATATTGTAAAGTAATTAGCCTCTAATTAAAATAAATAAATTTAAATTAAAAAAAGAAAACCATATTAAAAAATACATAAATTTATATTAAAAAAGAAGATAAATCTAAAAAAAAAGGAAATGAGAAAACACACGAAAACCATTTCCAAACAAAGGCATCAAGCATTAACAGCTTTATTTTTGTGTACAAACACAATATCGAGTTACCTTTAGAGGCCAAGTAGTGAATTGGCCTCTTTATTAAGTAATTCTTTATTAAACAAAAACTAAAGAAAGACTATAAGTAATTCTTTATTAAACGAAAACTAAAGAAAGACTATAAGTGGGGTGACAGACAGGTTTAGCCATTTCTCACAAAACATCTTGAAGAAGAAACCTAGGTTAATGGGAAAGGACAACAATCAGGAAGCCTGGGTTTCATCCTTGACTCCTTTCCATTGGCTGTATGACAACTGGTAGGCTGGCCAATCCACATAGCAGTTCAGTTGCCTCATATGCAAAGTTATGGAAGTTGTAACATAAATGACTTCTAAACCCGACTGGTCATCAGAAAGCTTTGCTAGTCTTTGGTGCTCCTGCTCAGTCGCTTCAGTTGTGTCTGACTCTGACCCCACGGACCATAGCCCACCAGGCCCCTCTGTCCATGGGATTTTCTCAGCAAGCATACTGGAGTGGGTTGCCTTTCCTGACCCAGAAATAGAACCGGAGTCTCCTGTGTCTCCTGCAATATAGGTGGATTCTTTACTGCTGAACCACTGGGGAACTTACTAAATTAGAACTGAATATCCAGAAATGAAGTTCAACAACATATAAACATATAGGTATATGTTATACTAATATACTTAAATACTAATATGTATACATTATATTTGCATTTATATTATATATGCAAAATGTACATGTGTGTGAAATTCTAGGCAATTCTGATGATTTGTCATCATATGCATTGGGTTTTATGATGATTAAGTTTCCTTTTTCACTTTTAAATTCCACGAATTTGTCCTTATTTGTACATCACTATGTTGATATTTTAAGATGTAAGATATTTTTCTGGCCAACACTAAAAAAACAAAACAAAAAAAAAAAAAAACAGAAACTTCATCACATTAAAAAAAATTGAACTCAGAAAAAAATCAATTTGGAGATAGTTTCCAAGAGTTCATTGATACCTCAGTATTTTTTTTGCTTTTCCTCAGGACTTTTTAACTGACTATTTGTCATTAGTGCTTTTGATACCATGTGGCAGCACTTGGTTATGAGCATAATGATGTTGATTCATTGTTGTTGGTGGTATTGTTATGGCTTGAATCTGTAATGGCTAATTGCCACAGGAATGTTCTTACTGTGGGGAATGTGGATAAATTATGAGTTATGAATGTAATCTTCATATGAATTATGGTGTCATGGGCATAATTGATGGGCTTCCCTCTTAGCTCAGTTGGCAAAGAATCGGAGACCCGGGCTCGATCCCTGGGTTGGGAAGATCCCCTGGAGAAGGAAGTGGCAACCCACTCCAGTATTCTTGCCTGGAGAATCCTATGGACAGAGGAGCCTGGCAGGCTACAGTCCATGGGGTTGCAAGAGTTGGACACGACTTAGAAACTAAATCACCACAGGATAACTGAAATTCTACTTTAAGATAAGGCAAGAGAAACCAGACTGAACCTAATAGCAATATTTGAAGAAAGAGAAATGGATTCTAGAAGTGATTTGTAAATTATATTTTATGTAAAGCTTATCTTTTACAATCTCATTCCAAGTACGGGGATTCACAAGTTTAACTTAAAGTCACTTAACTATCTAATTAAGCCTAGTGACAAAAGATGTAAAACGACTTCACTTTTGGTAGATGTATTATTTTTCTGGTACACAACTTGAATGACCACTTGATGTCAATCTTTGTGTTATGTTAGTGCTCTGGGAAGCAGTATAGGTTCTTGTGGGACTTTAACAAAGCAGCTGACATAGATGAGATTCCTCACTATAAATGAGTGACTTATAACCTTAGAATCAGAGGTGATAATGAAAGACAATCAAAGGTCTTTGCTGATCTCCTGCTTCAATCACCACATTATTCTTCAACCAGATTCAATATAATCTTCCTTCCAAACTGTAAGTGTATGTTAGTCAATCAGTCATGTCCAACTCTTTGCAGCCCCATGGACTGTAACTGGTCACACTCCTTCATCCATGGAATTCTCCAGGCAAGAATACTGGAGTAGGTTGCCATTCCCTTTTTCAGGGGACCTCCCTGACGGAGGGATCAAATCTGGGTCTCCTGCCTTGCAGGCAGATTCTTTACCACCTGAGCCAGAGAATGTATTATTCTAGTGATTTCATGTGACACAGTACTTCCAGTCCCTATAGAAGAGCACAGCACAGTAATTCATTAATTGGATGCTGTATTAAAGGTTTCCCTTGCTTATTACAAGAATGCTCAAACTACCACACAATTGCACTCATTTCACATGCTAGTAAAGTAATGCTCAAAATTCGTCAAGCCAGGCCTTAGCAGTATGTGAATCGTGAACTTCCAAATGTTCAAGCTGGTTTTAGAAAAGGCAGAGGAACCAGAGATCAAATTGCCAACATCCGCTGGATCATGGAAAAATCAAGAGAGTTCCAGAAAAACATCTATTTCTGCTTTATTGACTATGCCAAAGCCTTTGACTGTGTGGGTCACAATATACTGTGGAAAATTCTGAAAGAGATGGGAATACCAGACCACCTGACCTGCCTCTTGAGAAACCTGTATGCAGGTCAGGAAGCAACAGTTAGAACTGAACATGGAACAACAGACTAGTTCCAAATAGGAAAAGGAGTACATCAAGGCTGTATATTGTCACCCTGCTTATTTCACTTATATGCAGAGTACATCATGAGAAACGCTGGGCTGGAAGAAGCACAAGCTGGAATCAAGATTGCCAGGAGAAATATCAATAACCTCAGATATGCAGATGACACCACCCTTATGGCAGAAAGTGAAGAGGAACTAAAAAGTCTCTTGAGGAAAGTGAAAGAGGAGAGTGAAAAAGTTGGCTTAAAACGTCAGAAAACTAAGATCATGGCATCTTGTCCCTTCACTTCATGGGAAATAGATGGAGAAACAGTGTCAGACTTTATTTTTTGGGGCTCCAAAATCACTGCAGGTGGTGACTGCAACCATGAAATTAAAAGACGCTTACTCCTTGGAAGGAAAGTTATGACCAACCTAGACAGCATATTGAAAAGGAGAGATATTACTTTGCCAACAAAGGTCCGTCTAGCCAAGGCTATGGTTTTT
>NW_011494931.1:415940-416621 GCF_000754665.1 Bison bison bison
GCATATCTGTTTCTATGTCACGTTCCTTTACTCCCTGGTTGTTTGTAGTAGCTTGCCCAAATGTGGGCCGGAAGAGGAACAGAAATTGATGAGGGGCAAAACCTCAATCGTCACACCTGAAAAGTGGGATCTGATTATTGCACAGAGCCACCACCCCTACATCACCCCTCTCCCTAGATGGGACCTCTGAAACACACAGAAACACCAAGTCCTTTTCCTTCTCACCAGTGGGATGAAGAGTTCAGGAAGCAATCTTCAGTCTGCAGTTCTCAGTCTTCACCCAGTCCTCAGTCCCAGTGTCTGAATAAGTATGGACTGGCTGGTCTGGGCCCTAAACTGAAAGGACGCCTCCTCCCTCCCTCCTCACACACCGGACCCTTCCCTTTCTCCCCTCTCCATCATCAAAAAAACACGCACACACATCTTTTTACTGCTTGTTGATACTTTAATCATCAACATCTGAATACTTTGATCTGTCCAGAGGGGACCATCATTGTATGTTTGATCCCTCTACAAACGACTATTCTGCCTTTGCTTTTCCTGGAGTTACAGCAGATGGCTCAGCATCTTGGGCTCCAGGGGGGCACAGGGGCTTACTTGGAGAATTGTCAGGCGAAGTGTTGGAAGAATCCTCTGGGGTTTCTTCATCCTCCATTGGCCCATTTTCCTTCTTCTTTTTTT
>NW_011494931.1:416721-444971 GCF_000754665.1 Bison bison bison
CTGACTCGATGGACGTGAGTCTGAGTGAACTCCGGGAGTTGTTGATGGACAGGGAGGCCTGGCATGCTGGGATTCATGGGGTCGCAAAGAGTTGGACACGACTGAGCGACTGAACTGAACTGAACTGAATGTGCTTATCACACTTATCTAATTGTCAATCTCTATTCCTCCCCAATCACAGCCTCTCTCACCTGCTCCCTCCCTCTGGTAATGTTAAAAAATGCTCTTCTTTTCATTTGGGACTAGCACTTAAAATACATATTTTGATATCAAGATAACACTTCCAAAGTGATTCCTATATAATGGCAGTAAAAATAAAACTCTGCAATTCTAAAAGAGCCAAGCTGAAACCAACAGTAATTCAGTTATTAATAATGCAGTTATTGTCATGTTGTATTTTACCTTAGTCATTTTAAAATAAAACACTTCTAAGTAGCTATTTTGCCAGCTGTTTAGGTTCATTTTAAATATATACATGCATTTTTGTTTTAGGGGAGCAAGGTACATTGTTTTATTCTATGCACTTTGCTGAAAGCATTCTCCAAGAGCCAACCAACCCTACAAAATGAAGCACTCAACCAGTTCAGAAGATGAGAAAAAGAAGTTGCATTAATAGTACTCCCACATATTATTTGATTTATGCTGTATCCTACAGCACATGAAATACAACTAAATTTTTTAGAATTAATTTTCTAATAAGAGGTTAAGAACGAGGACATTTTATCACTATCAAGTAAACTTGTGAGGCATGTTCATTTTACACTAATCTGATTACCCTGAATTATCTAGTTAGTAAACTAATCACTATTAGTTTGACCATTGGGATGGGAAATAAATCTTCAGAAAAGGACTTAATATTCAGAAGATAAGATCATTGTCTGAACCATATACTGCATATCAGAACTGCTTAAATAATTTCTTTTCAACACAATATATACCCTCAGTACAAGGTATCTGATTAAATCAAGCACAGGCCACTGATGGTGTTCTTTCTTTTTAGAAAGTTTCATTCTTCGTTCCTGATTGATGTAACTTCACCCACCCTCAGGCTGCCACATCCATCTGTAACATCAAAAAGTCTGTATGGACTTTTTGATGTTCCCCTTACTCTTCAATTTCTACTTAATCCATGAACTATAATTGCCATGATTTCTGGCTTTTCAACTGGGACAAACAGTGCCTCTTTAGTTTTTTTCGATAGCCTTAGATCCTTAATCTTCATCACATAAATAAAGAGAAACAAGGATCTCCATGACATATCTGGATTGCTTACCTTTCTCCTTCTGTAACTGTTCATGAATATTTTATTGAAGCATGACACTAAGGAAAAGAAACTAATCAAATATTAAAATTTTAGATTATATATATTCTACAAGTACTCTTAAAATATATCCTGAAAGTCCATTCTAAATGTCATAGGGGTGTTTGTATTTTGTTTTTTTGTTTGAAGTAGTGAATAAGATGGGGAAGGCAATGGCAACCCACTCCAGTGTTTTTGCCTGGAGAATCCCAGGGACGGGGGAGCCTGTTGGGCTGCCGTCTATGGGGTCGCACAGAGTTGGACACGACTGAGGCGACTTAGCAGCAGCAGCAGCAGCAGTGAATAAGAACCGGAGCCTTTGCTGTGCTAAATAGCTGACTTCTCCACAGAGATTCTTCTCATCACTAACTTTTAGGATTATGTGATATATCACACCAATCATAATGTTCCTCTGGGGATTCAGTCATTTGTGATTCAGCCTGATGACCACACTCTGAGTTAGCACTCCATGGAACCCAATTCTGAGCCATCAATCCCAAAACAGGCATACTTACTCTCAGACTCCTGGAATTTATATTCTCTTTTACTTGTCTCCTTTCTCTCACCTTTTCTCTTCTTTTACCTAAATGCTTTTGAGAGAAAAATCCAGAAGCCCTTCTGGGATAGAGAAATAAAAACAAATTTTAATCTATCTGATAGATTCTCCTAGTTCCTAGCCAAATCGAGATGAACCAAACAGATAGAGACAAGGCATTACTATATTGAGGGGAAAGCACTTCTCTGAGAGTTTGGGCAAAAGGGATGTAAGGGCATTTAACACCCCATATACACTTGCTTTGATATCTGGAAAACTATCATTAATATGAAATGTGTCATGCATAAATATGAAATTATTACATCATCTCATGTTTTTTTAAAAGAACAGATATAAAGTGGTAAGTTGGAAAAAAGCAGAGTGTTGGTGTCCCAGTATCTTTTCTACTTTCTCTTCAGGCTTATATAGTAGAATTATTTTATATTTTTAAAAGTCTGGAAAATGTTGTCAGATAATTTGAATCATCTCTTTCATTAATTCTTTAACAACCATGGGGTGGACTCAACTTGTGACTCATCAGATGTAGAACACTGTGGTGAACTCTAGAACCAGACTACCAAGACTAAATCTAAGCTCTTCTATATGGTAAATATTCAATGTCGGTAAAGTACTTCATAACTCCAAGTTTGCAAACTTCAGTTTGCTTATCTGTAAAATGGAAACAAAGTAGCTGCATCTTAAGGTGTTTTGTGAATTAAATCACTCAAGTACAAATGTCCTGCCTTGTGTAATTTTTTTTGTTCCTGTAATACTTGCAAGCAAAAGCAAAAGCAAATTCCTCAGGATCTGGGTCAACCAAAATCAAATTGATAACCAGGCATGAACTGACTTTAAGTCACAAAGTATTATGTCTATGAAGCCAAAATACCATCAAATAGAGGCAGTGTGTTGGTGGAAAAAAGCAGGAGAATTGGTGCCATGGGAGTATTTTTAGCTCCAGTTTCTCCAGTTACGAGTTATATGACCATGAGTAAGTCAATCTCTGAAGCTAAACTTTCTTGTAAGCAAAAAGAAATAACACACACACACCATGGCATTTGTCATGGGAATTAAAAAGACATCATTGATGTAAAATTAAAACTATGAATGTTAAATTGAGTAAGGAAAATTTCCTTCATTTTAGGAGACAATAAGAAACAGGAACAAATAAACCAACACCACATGCTCCACTCAAATCCCCTTCCTTTGTGAAGCCTTTCCTGCTTCCACAGTTTCCTCTCTGCCAGAGCAATGTTGCTTACTTTTGACTCTTTTATTATCTTTGGACTTACCTCCCTCATCTCTCTCATCAATAATCATTTATGGGTCTATGGCTTATAGAAATGAAATATGTCTTATTTGTTTCCATATCTCCTGCACCTACCTCAGAGACAAACACAGTGAATGGTGCTCAGCAAATGAGCTTTTATTTTTTATAACTGATTGAATGGTTAAATGAAAGAATGTATTATTCTGATGTTAAAGATAAGATACAGCTATATATCATTGCTTAGAATGTGTGGCCAACAAAAATGCATTCATAACCACTATTTACCTAACAATATTGTCTTCTGCCTAGATATATCCAGTTGCATGAATCTTGGTATTGTCCTAATTAGAAATGCCATGCTAACATTCCAGAGTAAAGCAGACATCTCTTTTGTTGGGCAGATAAAGACTCCAGCCTGTTGGTGGGGCTGAGGCTGCACAGTCATCTGGAAAGAACACTTGGAATTCTGCAGCAGGGCCAGAAAAGGGGCATCAGCTTCATGAATGCAGCTCTCATACAACTGTGTTGGAACAAAGCTGGCGGCGAATCAAACCTTGTGCTTGTCTGCCTGTCCTGGAAGAGTGCATGTGTTAATCGGCTATGGAGACAGGCAAGGGTTTTAAGAGACAAGCAGAAGAGAAGATAGAATGTCATTGAAAACACATTTCCAGACTCCTTCTCAAGTAAAAGTCCAGTCCCTTCGAGTGGATTCATGCCAATAATGTTTCAGCATTTCTATACATGATCAGACCACTCCCATCTCATCTTGGCTTCAGTTCTTTGTGAACCATAGAAGTCTGTACTGTCTAGGATACTGTAAGCAGAAAACCAGCCTTTACACTCAAGCAGAACAGATTTGGGTGGAGAGTCCTGGTTAACTCATAAACAATTTATAAACTTAAGCATTTAGAAAGTCTTGATTAAAGGTTTAAATCCTTATAGTTCTTTGCCAATGAAATATAGGGTTTCACTGTTTTCAGTAACCATGCTTTGGAAATCTTGGGAAAAAATCCTACTATATAGCTTGGCAAATTTTTAATATTTAATCAGCTAAACTAAAAAAATGCTGATGAGGAAAATCCTAAATACTGATATGTGTATAAATGCTTTATATAAATCTCTTCAAAATATTATCCTTATGAACTGAGATAGGTTTTGCATTGATAGTAGCTGGGAAATTCAAACCAATTTTGAAAAAAGAAAAGACAAGAATTTAACCCAATCAAACAGAATGTCAGAAAATTGAGTTGCGATTTTCTTTAATACATAGTTAATTATGGCTCTCCAAAATTTGACAAAAGTGCATCAGTGCAAGCAATTAATTCTTCTTTAAGGTCATTTTTATTGCCCAAGAAGGCTTAGTGATCTACTATCTAACTCATCCTTTCCTTTCCAATTTAATGTAACCAATGAAATGCCATCATATGGACTGTCACAGTCACAGAGTGATGGTTAAATCAAAGACTTATTAAAAATTAACATAAATAAACATGCCAATATATTCAACTAGAAGATTTTATTCAATTCAAGGTTTCTCAAGATCAAGGACTGGATCTTGCATCATCTTTTAAATCCCAGAATTGGATAGATCTTTACACTGGTAAAATCTCAAAAGATTTTGGTCAAGAGCATGAAGAAACTGACTTAAAATTTCACTAGAATAATTTTCTCAGCTCAACATATGCTTATAAAGGCAGAATTAATACTGGAAGATTGTTATATTAATACACTATTCTTTAAACTTTGGCTTTTAAATACCCCACCCTAAGACTGAAATTATTTTTGCAGTAAGCCTATCTTAAGTGAGCACAAAAGAGATGATAAAGTGGAAAGAATGAGCAAAAGAAACTTGGAGAACAGGTGTGCAGAGGAAGTGGAAGTACACATAAAGAGGGAGAAAGTTCCAAGCACTCCAAGGGAGGAAAAAAGCAAGTAGCAAAATCAATCCTGTTCATTTATAAAGAATTTTGTACAGGATTTTTAAAAATAACAATCAATGAAAAGATCTTTAAAGAAGAAAAAAGAAATGAATCACTTTAATTCAATTCGATAAAAGTTTTTCTTCATTTTCTGAGTAATAGATTCCCTTTTCAGGCCCTCCAAGGCCAGGTCTTTGCAGTCAGCAGAAAATGAAGCTGAGAAATTATTTGCTGAATTTTAATTTAAACAGCTGTAGATCAGAATAATTTGGGTCAATTATGATCAAGGATTCATGTCACTGTGATAGCTTCCAGTATCTGAGTTAATGATCTCGTCCCTGAGTGTGTAGTGAAAAGAACATTCGACAAGAGGTCAAGGAGTGCTGTATACTTTTTTCAAATTCATCATTGAACTAGCAACTGTTAATCTCTCTGGGACATAGTGTTATCATCTGATCACTGTAGATAATATTTGCACAATTGAGTTGTCTTGATAAGCAATGAGACACTGTATGTAAATAATTTTGTAAATATAAAATATTTTGTAAATTAATGAATTTATTGTGAATACTCCCTCTCTTGTCATCCCATCACACTTTGTACAGGTTTGCATAAACTTTTTTTTAGTAAGATATTATAAAAGATATGGATGAAAAGTAAAGTATTTTGATATTAACATATAAAAACAAAAGAGAGAAAAATAAATGCTCCAATGTACATTATGCGTTAATACAAAACAAAGTGCTTTTTGGAAAAATCCTCAATAGTATTCAAATTATCTTTACGTGGGTGATACGTGTATGATTTCACACTTTTTGATAATAATGTATAATTTTTCATTGATCCATAATAAGTGGCCTTATATTTTCAATGGAACTAAATTAGGTTTGTTTCCATTTTACTGATGCTAAAATATTATAAAACCGACCTTTTAGCTAAGTACACTTAAATAAAAGCAGCTCTTTCAAAAGTTGAAAATGTCATTAGGATTTTATGTGCAAAGAGAAATGCATATTGCTTGCTTTTTTATCATTAGGGATAACATTTTTTACTTTAACCCATGCAAATATTGGCAGTAATAGCAGGTCTTGTTTAGAAATTTGGTTTCATATGAAACCTGACTCAAATATAACTAGAGTGGGTGAATCCCTATGAACCAAAACTCCGAACTCCGTGAACTTTCCTCCTAAATTTACATTACTTTGAAACCTCAAAGAATCATATGACTGAAACAACAACAAATACATAATCAGAGATTTTAAGAAACTAAAACAGAATATTTTACTAGTTCCTTTAGTGAGAGAGAGACAGTTTTTCTGTTACTGTTATACTTAGTTGCTGCTACTGATGCTTTTTATGAGGGATCTATTTAGATTTCCTTTAGATTTAACCACTAAACATGGTAATGAAATGGGATACATGAAAAATAAACCTAACATTGTCCAGAGGTACTAAAACTGTCTTTTAAAAACTGAGGTAGGAATATTTTTGAATAGTAAAGATCATTTTATAATTAAAAATTATGAAAGATTATTTAAGATTAAGATGAAAAGTTACAGTTATGAAGAAAAAAATTTTCTACTTGGCTTTTTAAATGTTATAAGTCTATTGTTTTTTCTCCTCCTATAGGAGGAGGCATAGTATTTGGCATAGTCAAATAAAAAACTATAACTTCTATGAATGTATTAATAAAACCTATCTTCAAAGCTGGGCTTGACTTCAAAAATACATTCTAATATTAAAGACTGACAATTTTGTATTAGAAATTCAATATAGACCCCTTGTTTATTAAAAATAAAACCTCATATATACTTGTTATTAAAATATACATACTATTCTACCTTAACCTGGAATTACAGAATTTTACTTTTTTTAAAAAAAGAAAAAGAAAGGTACTCCTTTGGATAGAATGAGAATTTCTCTTTTATTATGATATTAGACAAAGACTCAGAGATTCTGCAGATCAGCAATTTTATTTTACTCATGAGAAATTTTTCTAGCTGATAGCCTTGAAAACCCATGTCTGCTGTATCATGAGTTTAGTGGTCTTTAGGTTCTATTATCGTTGCTCTTGAGTGCACAAAAACTTAAATCGGATATTTTTTTTTAAAACTGTCCAAAAACTGACCCAGATGTACTTAAAAATGTATTTTTTAAATAATTTTCAATAGTTTTACATGAGAAGAAAATTTGTATTTATACCATCCTTTAAAAAGACATGGGCTTCCCTCACAGTTCAGTTGGTAAAGAAACTGCCTGCAATGCAGAAGATCTGGGCTTGATCCCTGGATTGGGAAGATCCTCTGGAGAAGGGAAAAGCTACCCACTCCAGTATACTGGCCTGGAGAATTCCATGGACTGTATAGCCTGTGGGGTCCCAAAGAGTTGGACATGACTGAGTGACTTTCACATCACTTAAAAAGACATAGAACTATTAAATACTTAATTCTTTCTATTTTCTTAAAGTAAAATGCTATCTATGAGCATGGATATCTATTCTGGCATCTATGAAAACCTCTGGCATCCTCATACTCATTTTTATGCTTCTTTGTATTGTAATCAGGGCTCCCCAGTGATTGGCACTAGTGGTGAAGAACTAGCGTGCCAGTGCAGGAGACCTCAGAGATGTGGGCTTGATCCTGAATCAGGAAGATCCCATGAAAGAGGGCCTGGCAACCCCCTCCAGTATTCTTGGCCTGGAGAATCCCATGGACAGAGGAGTACGGTGGGCTACAGTCCATGGGGTTACAAAGAGTCAGACACGACCGAAGCAACTTAACACACATGTACACGTGAAACACTATGGCAAGAAATATGGCTGCCAGCAAAATCAAATTCATCCACCTCTAGTGTTACTTGAAAGGCCAAAGATAGATTTTCCATTTGAGCAGCAGCTGAGTCATGTGCTCATCTTTAAACCAATCTCTGTGTCCAGGGGAAATGGATATTGTAATAAATTGGATTAAAATGAGTCTTTCCTATTTTCAATATTTTTGAAATAGTAGTTCTGAATCTAAGAAGTAAAACATTATCAGAAGGGTGTGACCTGTAATTCTAAGTAACACCTAGAATCACGGACCAATAACAATCTGCTCAGTTCAATTCAGTCACTCAGTCGTGTCCGACTCTTTGCGACCCCATGAATCGCAGCATGCCAGGCCTCCCTGTCCATCACCAACTGCCGGAGTCTACCCAAACCTGTGTCCATTGAGTTGGTGATGCCATCCAATCATCTCATCCTCTGTGGTCCCCTTCTGCTCCTGCCCTCAATCTTTCCCAGCATCAGGGTCTTTTCCAATGAGTCAGCTCTTCACATTAGGTGGCCAAAGTATTGGAGTTTCAGCTTCAACATCAGTCCTTCCAATGAACACCCAGGACTGATCTCTTTTAGGATGGGCTAGGAGGGTGGTGGCAACTAGACACCAAGAATAGTGGAGACTAGAGGTCAAAATAGGAGTAAGGAAGGGAAGGAATAAAAAGGCAAGCGATCCCACGGACCTGCCAAGAGGGGAAGACGGCTTATGATCCCCATCTCTCAACTTCCTCTTCCTTGCTTACCTGAAGGAAGGAAGCATACACATTCAAACAGCAGCATACACATTCAGACAGGCAAAACTCTAAGAGTCATTCATAATATCCTCTGCATGGTAGCCTATCAAATAGATAACTATAATAAATTCAAATCGTTTCCTATTGTTTGGCATTTATATTTTACACAAGTCTCTGAGTATTTCTGTAGGATTAATTAATTGAGGTAAACTAGCTGGATTATCAGGTATAAAAATTTTAAGAATGTTAAGCCAAATTGCTTGTCAGGAAGACTGCACGAATGCTTACTAGTGGCACATAAGCAGCACCGTGTTTTGAACGCTTGCCAACACTGACTGTCAAAATGGAAACACATGTATATTTTCTAAGTTAAGAAAGAAAACTTTCCTTTTCCAAAAATAGAATAATTTTATTGTTTTCTCTGATGATAAAAACTGCTACATGTTTCTATCAAGAAAAGTCAAGCAATCAAAATACTACAAAGAGAATCAAAAGCCCCCAAACCTCTCAACCCAGAGATATTTCTGATTAAGATTTTGGAGAATCTCCTCCAAAGCCTTTTCTATCCACCTATGTCAATACACGTACACAAAAATTCTATGAATGTGATCGTATTATAATGCCATTTTATTATAAAAATTTTCACTCTACAATAGAGCATGTTTTGGGTTGCTCAAAAAGTTTGTTCAGGTTTTCCAAATGATGTTATGGAAAAACTTGAATGAATGTTTTGGCCAGCCCAATGCATCTTTTCATGCCTCTGCGTGTTCGTGTGTGTGTAAAAGTGAAAGTGTTAGCCATTTAATCATGTCTGACTTTTTGCAACCTCATAGACTATAGCCCACCAGGGCCTTCTGTCCATGGAATTCTCCAGGCAAGAATACTAGAGTAGGTTGCTATTCCCTTCCCCAGGGGACTTTCCTGACCCAGGGATTGAATCCCGGTCTCCTGCATTTCAGGCAGATTCTTTACTGTCTGAGCCACTATATATATATATATATAATTTTAATAAGCAAAATAATCAGTTTTTGTATTCCTACACTTTATTATCAGGTTATCTACTAAGAAAAATCTAAGGTTATTTTTGATCTTTACTATAAACAATGCTGTCACAAATACGTTTGAGCTTATAGTTTTATATACTTTATACATACTTATGTAATGATTCCTTTAAGAAAATGTATTTTTAGAGGGCTCTCTGGGGTCTAATAGCATTTTAAAGTTATCCTCCAAGTCACAATGAATGTGTGCTTCCTTTAGACCATCCGTTTGTAAAAATGGCCAATGTGATTGGGAGTAGTATAAACAAATTTGATTTTTTTAGTAGTAGATTTGAAATGTGCCAACATTTAGAAAATGGCATATAACCAACCACATACCAATATTTTCCAAAAGACTAAGGTATGATATTATGTCATCAGAAAAAGATAAATTATCTATTGAAAGTGCAAGATAGGATAATGAATTAAGGAACATTTGAAAAGTTTATTTATTAGTATGGTTTCAGATCTCACACTGAAACTAACCTTAAACTATCACTTGTGAACTGTTGGTGTAATATCAAAGAACATCAAAAATTATATGAAAGGGCTCTTAAAAGTCTCCTCCTTTTCCTAACTACATATCTGTGTGGGTCTATTTTTTAAAATTCATATATTTCAACCAAAACCACACTGCAGTCAATTGACAGCAGAAGCAAACATGAGAATCTACGTGTCTTCTATCAAGCCAGACATCAAAGACGTTTGCAAAAATTGTAAAACACCATAGCTCTTCCCCTAACCATGTTATTTCGGAAAATACAATTATTTGTCATATAAATAAGCTGGTTTTATGGCAACAGGTGATGGATTTGTTGTTTCAGTCACTAAATCATGTCCAACTCTTTGTGACACCATGTAATGCAGCATGCCAGGCTGCTCTGTCCTTCACTATCTCCCACAGTTTGCTCAAATGCATGTCCATTGAGTCAGTGATGCCATCCAACCATCTCATCCTCTGCCGCCCTCTTCTTTTCACTTCAATCTTTCCTAGCATCAGGGTCTTTTCCACAAGTCGGCTCTTTGCATCTGGTGACCTAAGTACTGGAGCTTCAGCTTTGGCATCAGTCCTTCCAATGAATATTTAGGGTTGATTTCCTTCAGGATTGACTGGTTTAATTTCCTTGCAGTCTAAGGGATTTTCAAAAGTGTTCTCCAGCACCACAATTTGAAAGCATCAATTCTAAACCACAGCTTTGACTATACAGAACTCTGTTGGCAAAGTGATGTCTCTACTTTTTAATATGTTGTCTAGGTTTGTCATGGAATTCTTGGGCTTCCCTGGTGGCTCAGCTGGTAAAGAATCACCTGCAATTCGGGAGACCTGGGTTCAATCCCTGGGGTGGGAAGATCCCCTGGAGAAGGGAACAGCTACCCACTCCAGTATTCTGGCCTGGGTTGCAAAGAGTTGGACCCAACTGACTTTCACTTTCACTTTCCTTCCAAGGATCAATCATCTTTTAGTTTCATGACTGCAGTCACCATCTATAGTGATTTTGGAGCCCAGGAAAATAAACTCTGTCACTGCTTCCACTTTTCCCCCTTCTATTTTTCATGAAGTGATGGGATTGGATGTCATGATCTTAGTTTTTTGAAAGCTGAGTTTTAAGCCAATTTTTTAAACTCTCTTATTTTGCCCACATCAAGAGGTTCTTTGGTTCTTCATCACTTTCTGCCATTAGAGTGGTAGCATCTGTATATCTGATGTTGTTGATATTTCTCCCAGAAAACTTGATTCCAGCCTGACATTTCACTTGATGTATTCTGCATATAAGTTAAATAAACAAAGTGACAATATACAGTCTTGACATACTCCCTTTCTAATTTTAAACCAGTCAGTTATTCCATGTAAGGTTCTAACTGTTGATTCTTGACCTGCATATAGGTATCTCAGGAGGCAGTTCAGGTGGTCTGGTATTCCCATCTCTTTCAGAATTTTCCACAGTTTGTTGTGATCCATACAGTCAAAGGCTTTAGTATAGTCAATGAAGCAAGAGTAGATGTTTTTCTGGAACTCTCTTGCTTTCTCCATGATCCAACGAATGTTGGCAATTTGATCTCTGGTTCCTCTGACTTTTCTAAATTCAGCTTGAACATCTGGAAGTTCTTGGTTCACATACTGCTGAAGCCTAGCTTGAAGGATTTTGAGCATAACCTTACTAGCATGCAAAATGAGGCCAACTGTCTGGTAGTTTGAACATTCTTTGGCATTGCCTTTCTTTGGGACTGGAATAAAAACTGACCTTTTCCAGTCCTGTGGCCACTGCTGAGTTTTCCAAATTTGCTGACATACTGAGTGCAACACTTAACAACATCATCTTTTAGGATTTGAAATAGCTCAACTGGAATTCCATCACCTCCACTAGCTTTGTTCGTAGTGATGCTTTCTAAGGCCTACTTGTCTTTACTCTCCAGAAAGTCTGGCTCTAGATGAGTGATCACACCATCACTCATCTGGTTACCTGGGTTATTAAGACCTTTTTTTGTATAGTTCTGTGTATTCTTGCCACCTCTTTTTAATCTCTTTTGCTCCTGTTAGATCCTTTTGTTTCTGTCCTTTACTGTGCCCAGCCTTGCAGATATGTTCTCTTGATATCTCTAATTTTCTTAAACAGATCTCTAGTTTTTCCCATTCTATTGTTTTCCTACATTTCTTTGCACTGTTCATTTAAGAAGTCCTTCTTATCTCTCCTTGCTATTCTCTGAATCTTTGCATTTGTTACTCATTTAAAATAAATTAACAAATGTGTACGTTCATTTCTTAGCTTTAATTTACAATATAGCAAATAGCAATAGATAAAATCCATGTAAACAAAAATTTGGTTATCCATTTTTAAGAATATAATAGGATTCTGAGACTATCATGTTTTCAACACCTGACCTAATCAATAAAAAATTACTCAGATGCCCATATCCTAAGATATGAATAATACTGAAGAATCTGATAGACAACACAGTGTTTCATCTGAAGGATGTCCACTAATCTCCTCCCATTTCTAAATCTTGGGTGATTTTTCCTTACAGTGCTTACTATATCAAAGATCACATTTTATTATTTAAATTCAGTACTTAAGATTTAAAATGTGTGCCAGAGGAGGCCCTTAAAAAAACAGGATCATGCCTACTTTAAACTACATATTTAAACATAGGCAGGATGAGGATCTTGATATTAAGTTTTTTCCACAATGAACTACAGAACCACAAAGGAACAGCGAACTCCCCCCTCCCCTAGAATCCCAAGTACAAAAGAAGTAGGTTATCAGTTATGATGTTCTTAGAGCAGGACATGAAGAATTGCATGGAGGGCCAGCAAAGGCACAAAACATACCCACGATAGACGTTTTGAAGCAAAGAATTAGAAAAGAGAGAAAAACAAAACAAAACCAAGAACAATCCCCATCCCACTGGACAAATGCAGGCCATCTGGTCACTTTAATGAAGCATATGGATACTAAACATTAGCTGAGTGTTCCTTCTGTTGTTCTTATAGAAACTAGAACCCAGGAGACTACAATTTCTTATTTTAAAACAAACAACTGAAAAAGGCATCTATTTGAACTATGAATTCCATGGTAGACTGAAGGTACAAATCTGACTTTGAGGGCAAAACTGCCATATTTACATGTCTGGAGTTTATATTTCATGACAGGCTTGTAGCCAAAGTAATTAGGGTATGGATCCCTATAGGCATAAATATTAGGGCACCTTAAGACAAAGTGGGCTAATGCATATTCTTTCAGCATAACCAGTCAGAGACAAAGAATGCAATACAGTGAGTGAAGGAGCCAGCTATCTAAATCTTAAAATTAAACCTGAGGTTGAGCAATCGATTTTTAATAGAATTTACAGTCAAATTAAGGCTGCATACAGTTAAAGGGGGAAAAAAATTACCTGACGCATAGTTTGGGTAAAACTTTAAGAGTTATTGAGTAATTAAGGTATTCCCTCTTCCTATGAGGAATAAACCACTTGGAAAAACCACATCTGGAGAATCAGTAGAGACCTCTGGGGATGTTTGGATTCCCTCAGTTCCTCTTCACTGGAGAGCCAAAAGGTGTCTCGGGGGAAATAGTTCAAGACATAGAAAAATAAATAGAAATGTCGTTTTATTCAAGAAAGCCATGTCTGTCTTGTCTTCTTTACTGAATGTCTCTTCTTTCAGCGCAATTGCCTCCATTTGTTTTTTACACATACTTAGGATTATCCATAGTGGCCTAGTTTTACATTGTCTCAGCTGAGGTGGCCAGAGAGCAGAGATGAATGAAACTCCGTCTTAAGAGAAGCCAAACAAAGGCCAAGTGCATGTTTGCCCGAGGGATGAAAATAAGTTCAATTCAATAGGTGTTTTCTCAGGTACTAAAAGTTACATAGAAAGTTCTCATTTCTCTCTCCCCATTCTCTCTTTGTCTCTCCCCCTATATATATATATATTTCTTCTCTCTCTCTTTCTTCTAGTCTAGGTAGAATGATAAGATGAGAAAGAGCCTATTGTTTTCCCTTGGTGGGTTTTCTCTTGCTGCCTCTAACACCACCAGCTCAAAGAGAGAATTATAAACCAAGACGGCTTCAGTCCCTGCCTGTTTTTGTTTTAAAATGTGAGAATAGAGAGAAAAAGCCCATTCCTACCAGCAGTACAGTCTTAGAAGGATCCTGCTGCTGCTGCTGCTGCGTCACTTCAGTCGTGTCCAACTCTGTGTGACCCCATAGAAAACAGCCCACCAGGCTCCTCTGTCCCTGGGATTCTCCAGGCAAGAATACTGGAGTGGGTTGCCATTTCCTTCACCAGATCCATAGCCTTTGGTATTTTTGGTGCAGCCTCCATGGACAGATATTCCTTTGATAGCTGAACAACTGTTCTGTGCATAGCATCAACTCTTCAATCTTTTTCTCCTCAAACTCCTTCCTATCTTACACTATCTCTTAAGAAACGTTTAATTGTCTAACAACAAGTTGATTCTTAAACGTGGAAATGGTGGAACTCTCCCCTAAAATCTGAAATACTACCATTTTAGTTTATGTTAAAATATAACTGCTTATAATAAAAATGAAAAGTGGACTGCTTTTTCTGGGCCAGTTCTTTCCTCTTAAGCTTTCTTAATTTACTCAATCTAAGTTCAAAGGTTATATCTGCAATATCAGATTAGGCCAAACTAAGCCAGCTACCCTCTGCACCTACCCATTTCCCAACTAAATACAACACATGTAAACTAAGACACGTCATTTTTAAAATGTAATAGAAAGATTACATGTACATATAACTTTCTCCTCCATACTGCTGAAACCTTAGAAACATAAAAAATACTCCAAAAGGGAAAAAATAATTTGAAATCATGACGTATGTTAAAAACAAGAAAAGAACCCAAAATAGAGTTACTTATGCTAAACCCCACATCACTAGATGGAGGCATCATTACAGTTTTAGCTCTCACAGACATGGAATTTTTAAACCATTTAATCAAGAATCACCTGATCAGTCCTTGTTAGGTAGTCTCCTTGATAGATCCTTGCTAGCCCACGAAAAGACAGTAATCCTGCAGTAACCAACCCCCCCCCTTTTTTTTTTGCCTAGTACAACTTCTTTGCTTCTGCTCCCTTCTGCTTATAAAATCTCTTGCCTTGCATAGCTCTTTGGACCTCCCTTGCATGCTCAATGACTCACTTGTATCAGACTCTTTGTATCCCATAGACTGTAACTGGCCAGGCTTCTCTGTCCATGGGATTTTCCAGGCAAGCATACTGGAATGGGTTGCTATCTCTTCCCTTCGGAGCTCCCATCTACCTGCAAATTAGATCCTGCCTGATTGGTGAATCACTGAATAAACCCAATAAGATCTTTAAAATTTTACTCAGTTGAATGTTTTTAAACACACATTAACTTCTCATATCTAATTCGGTCTAATGTACCCCTTACCCAGATTAATAAAATATTTTGTTCATTTTGATACCAGTTTTGTATTGTTGGATATGTTTTTTAAAAAATGATATCAGTTTGCTCTCTAGAAATTATTCCTAGTTTTACTACAGTAGAGGAAATCTTAAACAATTTCCTTATCTCAGGAATCCAGCTAGAAGAGTGATTTAAAAACAGACATGTATAAAGTGTTGTTTCAATTTCACTAAGTTAGAGACCCAAGTTAAACTAACTATTCCTTAAAGGGATTATATGGATCACCTTGTGTTGTTGGCAGAGGGATCTTAAAAGTGGTTTATCACCGAATGACCACACTAGTATAAGCCAGTCCCAAACACACAGTCCCAGTACTGCTGCAGAGGCTGCAATTTCAAACCTCATTCAATCCTAAACCAAGTCTAATCTTAGTCTCAAATCACCTCCTTAGACTTGACTCACCAGAGTTTAAAAGGAGGTTTGTTCTTTCATTTAAACTACATTGCAGACAGAGTGTGAGAAGTAAATCTGTCAATAAGCCCAAGACCTTTAAAGTTAAGTAGTGTATGGACAGAGATTATAGTAATAATTGCTTATCTTTACATATCAACATTAACAGTATATGTCAAAGTTTTACTTCAAGTAAAATAAGAAATGGCTGGAAAACTAAAATCTGACGGTTTAAAAGTTGGGAAGGCTATGGCACCCCACTCCAGTACTCTTGCCTGGAAAATCCCATGGACGGAGGAGCCTGGTAGGCTGCAGTCCATGGGGTCGCTAAGAGTCAGACATGACTGAGCGACTTCACTTTCTCTTTTCACTTTCATGCATTGGAGAAGGCAATGGCAACCCACTCCAGTGTTCTTGCCCAGAGAATCCCAGGGATGGGGAAGCCTGGTGGGCTGCCGTCTAGGGGTCACACAGAGTCGGACACAACTGAAGTGACTTGGCATAACATAGCATAGCATAGACCTGAAGCTTTGCTACTTAATAAATATGTGATGAGCTTTACCAGGCATTTTTAAGCTTTAAACTATAAAAAATTAATTATATTATTTCTCATTCTACATGGGTAATTTGTTAGGATTAAGTTACTTAAAAACACTTTAAGCAAGCTAAGAAAATACTATTACATAAAATATGAGAACTATTTGAACTGACAATTCAGATCAAGTTCTTATGCATGATTTTTGTAAAGTTGGTAGAATTTTTGCACCATAAATTCATGCACTGGTCCCTGGTTCCACCTATAAAATGATTTCTCCTTTATCAAGACAGAGTGTTATTAATGATCTGATCACTTAAGGATTCTTGAGTTTTGAGATGAACTCTAACATTGCTTCTTTAAGGAAAGCATATAATCACTTTCTGCCCTTAATATTTTTCATCTAGGAAAATAAGGAATGAAATGCATACCTCTGTGATAATTAGTATTGTAAAAATTAATACTTTGAATTTATGTAGCATTGAAATACAGTATTTACTATATCACAAAGAATGCTGACTTATTCTAGGGAAAAAATCATATTAACACCCTTAGTGTTGACAAAAAGTAAAGAGACAGGAAAATATTCATTGTTGAAAGAAGATCTTTTAAAATTTCTAGTTCTAGAAAAGTATCCTTTAAGTGCATGAGGTAATGTGAATATTTTATTCAGTTATACATGAGGAAGGAACGTCATACATACTAGAGTCTTGTGGCATTCAGTTCAGTTCAGTCGCTCAGTCGTGTCCAACTCTTTGCAACCCCATGAATCACAGCACGATTGGCCAGGTGCAGATTAAGTGTTGTTCAGCCACAACATGTTGTTCAGTTGTGTCTGACTCTTTGTGACCCCATGGACATGTAGGCCAGGGTCCTCTGTCCTCAACTATCTCCAAGAATTTGCTCAAATTCATGTCAGTGTGAATCAGTCAGTGATACTATCTAATCATCTCATCCTTTGCTGCCCCTTCTCTTCCTGCCTTCAATGTTTCCCAGCATAGAGGGTGTTTTTCAATGAGTTGGCTCTTCACATCAGGTGGCCAAAGTATTGGAGCTTCAGCTTCACTATCAGTCTTTCCAGTGACTAACAGATTAGGTGAGCTGGCAGTTGTCTGTAAGGCTGGAGCAAGAATGCCTTTTGGTGAAAACTCTTCTGAAAAATCATTCTTTGTTTAAGTACACCTTAGAGTCTGGACTCTGAGAACTGACGCTCAAAGTCAGGACTATTCATATCGAATGAATATCCCTTATTTTTGAGAAAATAAAAGTTCGTTTTAAAATATTTGCATTTGCAAAA
Source organism: Bison bison bison (assembly GCF_000754665.1). NCBI lineage: Eukaryota > Metazoa > Chordata > Mammalia > Artiodactyla > Bovidae > Bison > Bison bison. Next base: position 434,504 of record NW_011494931.1, read on the forward strand.
GGTCCAGGTGTCATTTTCTGATTGTCATTCACTACTTTGAATAACTTGTCAATGTGCCTTATTAAAAATAGTGAAAGTCACTCAGTCATATCCAACTCTTTGTGACCCCGTGGAATATAGCCCATGGAATTCTCCAGGCCAGAATACTGGAGTGGGTAGCCTTTCCCTTCTCCAGGAGATCTTCCCAACCCAGGGGTCAAACCCAGGTCTCCTGCTTTGTGGGCAAATTCTTTACCAGCTGAGCCACCAGGGAAACCCAAGAATACTGGAGTGGGTAGCTTATCTCTTCTCCAGAGGATCTCTCTGACCCAGGAATTGAACCGCAGTCTCCCTACCCTAAAGCAAAAAGTTAAGCAGTTTAGCTAGTCAAATTGAGTTTATTCAGGAATAGCAAAGGAGTTCCAATTCACCACATGCAAACTATATTTTCTAAAAGATTATTCTTTTAATGACTGTATAAGATTTAAAATTTTGGAATAGGATATTAATACTTAAAAACCATGTCAAGTAAGCAATAGGCATTAATCTGCATTTTAAAAGAATTTTTTGTAAAATTTTTATTTGTGCCGAAAAAATCAGCCAGAGGTTGTAAAAAGTAAACATAACATTTCTGTGTATTTTTCCAAATTATTGCTCAACTACACCTTGAAAATACTTTTTTCTGCTCAATTTTCTGATATTATTTAAAGAGATGCTCTCAGAGAAGGGCATAGCAATCCACTCCAGTATTCTTGCCTGGAGAATCCCATGGATATGTTGCAGGAAGGGGGACCCCTTCCAGGGCCCGAAACTGGGCTCTTGTCTAACACTCGGAAAAGAATAGTCCGAGGAGACACATATGCTGACAAAGCAAGAGATTTTATTGGGAAAGGGCACCCGGGTGGAGAGCAGTAGGGTAAGGGAACCCACAGTCTCAGGTTTTATGGTGATGGGATTAGTTTCCGGGTGGTCTTTGGCCAATCATTCTAATTCAGAGTCCTTTCTGGTGGCGCACGCATCACTCAACTAAAATGGATGCTAGCGAGAGGGATTCTGGGAAGTGGACAGACATGCAGTGTCTCCTTTCTGCCTTTCCCGAACTCTTCCAGTTGGTGGTGGCTTATTAGTTCTGTATTCCTTATCAGGATCTCCTGTCATAAAACAACTCATGCAAATAGTTACTATGGTGCCTGGCCAGGGTGGGCGGTTTCAATCAGTGTGCTTCCCCTAACAGATAGAGGAGCTTGGTGGGTTTTTTTTCATTGGATCGCAAAGAGTTGGACATGACTGAGAGACTAACACTTTATTAGAGGAAAAACAGTAAAAGTTCTAGCTAAGAGAATATAACCAGGGAACTGCTCTACATCTGGCTTCATCTCTGGAAGAGTAATCAGTCCTTGTGCCAATTAGATCCTGGAATTTATGGTGTTTTTATAAGGCAAAGTGGTCAAGTTGGTGCAAATGAAAGCTACAGCCAAATTTATAGGAAAATGTGTCATATAGGCTTTCCAAGTACATATCAGAAAATATAACATAATGACAAGTTGAATGAAAGCTTAGTCACTCAGTCGTGTCCGACTCTTTGTGATCCCATGGACTGTAACACACCTGGCTCCTCCGTCCATGGAATTCTACAGGCAGGAATACTGGAGTGTGTTGCCATTTCTTTCTCCAGGGGATCTTTCTGACCCAAGGATTGAAACTGGGTCTCCTGCATTGCAGGCAGACTTTTACCATCTGAGCTACCAGGGAAGCCCCTAAGGACAAATTATAGACGAGCAAAATTTTTTTCTGGAAACAAATGTTTCTCAGGAAATAGATGTGTTGCTTTTTTGGGCAGTTGGTGAAGAAATAGTTCAAGTATCCATAATATGAACAACTGATCAATGCTTCTCAGTACATAGAATAAGAAGACCAGATGTGTCTCTAAGCCTTGGAATAATCACACATTTTCCTGCTTTATTTAGTTATCAATACACAAAAATTGATAAAGAATCACACCTCAGATATAATTTATTAAACTAAGAAATATCTAAATCATATTTTCCTGCTTCTTTAATTTTTAATGATTTCTAGATTTACCAAAAAGAAATTGAAAACTGAGGACACTAAAGTTCAATTCTAAATGAATATCACTGAAAAGCTTGCAGCTCAACACAATAGTTAGTGACTACCCATTACATGCAAAGCACTGTGCCTGGGGCTGAAAGAGACAGACATACAACAAAATTAAGTCTAACACAATGAAATAAGTGCTATAATAAGGGCATATATCGAGCATGGTGACTAAGGAGAAGAAAAAGATTAACTCCTCCTGAAGATGTTGCAGAGGAAGGGACATCTGATAAGAATTTGAAGAATGAGTAGACGTTTGCTGGGACAGAGTCATAGAGGGCTCTCTCTAAATCCAGAGAACATTGTAGTAACTAGGGGATGAGAGAATGCAAGGAAAAAACCTGAGATGAAGCCATGAAAAGGTCAATGGGAGCCACTTCAGGTGGAATTATCTACAGCAGACTAAGAAAAGACATAGTCACACTGGAATTTTAAATTCATTAGTCAGGCCATTTTCTGAGAATGACTGTGAAGGGACAATACTGAAGATAGAAAGATTTGTAAGGGATTGTAGTATTCTGGGTAAAACAGAAGCGTCTAAACAGGGACACAAAGGAGGTCCTCAATAAAACGTGATGGAAGAAAGAAGGGAGAAAAGGAGGAAGAGTGGTTGGGAAGAAGGGAGGGAGAGAGGAAGCCAAGTCTTAGTGCTCTTATTCCTAAGACAAGGAAACTGAAGTCCTGAGAGATAAAATGCCTGGTCATGTCTAGAGAAATAGCATGTTAGAGCTTCTAGGCCAGAGCATTTTAGATCAGGGAAGCAAATTTGACTTAGAGCATTAACAGGAAACTTAAATAAAAGTAAAAGCGTCTGCAGAAGTTTTACTGTCTTTGCTGACTTATTTAAAATAGTAATTTTAACCTCATGAAAAGCATGTGTTACTGATTGGAATGTAATGTTTCTGGCAATGTCTTTGTACATATTTTCCAAGTCTTCATGGAATTGGCTTAGATTTTTCTTTCCTTAGTCCAAAGCTTATGTTTGCTGAAATTCTGTTGTAGTACAATATGAAGTTCCTCTTTTCATATGCCTATATTTCTATGTATGTCTTGATTATCAGGAACTTAGGATACTACAGATAGACTGTAATATAATTTAGCAAAGCTAAGTGTTTATTTGCATTTTTTCAGTACACATATATGTCTTAAAAAACCAAACGGGGATACAGTTCTTTATTTGTCACTCATTTAAATACCAGCCTTATTAAAAATCTTGAATTCAATGAGGTTAATTCTTAAAAACAAATGTGCTATGTTTTATAACCATGCCACAGAAATAATTTAGAACTGAATCAAAAAAGTATAGTTGATTCAAAATGATGCATATCAATTATGAAATTGATGCATATTTAATATTATCATTATTTCTAAGTCTCTATTTCTGTCGGTGCCAACACCATTATTCCAGTCTTCTGGACTAAAAGCTTTGATGTCATTTTTTATTCTTTCCTGTTTTTGCCCATTATAAGTAATTTATTAGCAAGCCTATTTGTAACTGCTTATGTAAAACTGCCTTGATCCTCTTAATAGTAATGAATCTCTCTCATTTATGCTCTTTTAGTTCTTTTACCTTTGTTATAGCACTTATTAACGTATAGCTTGTATAACAGCTGTAAAATTACCTGTCTTTTCTACTGAGAGAAAGGACAATATCTTATTCAAATTTTCAACCCCCTCAATGTCTAACTTTGAACCTGTGTAAATATGACTACTGTGTAGTACAGGGAACTCTACTCAGTGCTCAGTGGTAACCTAAATGGGAAGGAAATCTAAAAAAGAGGGAATTATATGTATTATATGCTGTATACTTTGCTGTACAGCAGAAACGAATATAACATTGTAAAGCGACCATACTCAAATAAAAATTAATGAAATAAATTAAAAATTTAAAGTTTGTATTAGAAGCATGCACCATCATCTATGTAGTATGCTTGCCAAAAATAAGTTGCCTAAATATAATCATGAAGAAATAGACATATCCAAGTTAAGAACAACCTGTAAATGGACTAACTTAGACTCTTTGTTAACATAAAAACATAAAATAAGAAGAGGAAAAAAATAAATAACTACCAAGCACAGCATTTGGTACATAATAGGCATATAGTAGGCAGTGAAAATAAGTTTTTCAAATGTTAAAGGTTTTAACTGACTATAAGACAGATTTTGATAAATCAATATTTTCAGTGTGATTTTGTACAAGTTCTCTGCTGCCTATTCCATCACGTATAAACTTCTCTGTCATTTGTTTAATGTCTCTGACAATACTTCTCCACTGCAAATTTATAGCATATTTATTACCAATTTCCAAACAAAATTCTCTACCCAAGTATACTAAAACTAAGATCATGGCATCCAGTCCCATCGCTTCATGGCAAATAGAAGGGGAAAAAGTGGAAGCAGTGATTATTTTTCCCAGTCTCCAAAATCACTGCAGATGGTGACTACAGCCTTGAAATTAAAAGAAGCTTGCTCTTTGCAAGGAAAGCAATGACAAACCTAGACAGCATATTAAAAAGCAGAGACATAACTTTGCCGACAAAGGTCTGTCTAGTCAAAGGTATATTTTTTTTCCAGTAGTTATGTGTGGATGTGAGAGTTGGACCATAAAGAAGGCTGAGTGTTGAAGAATTGATGCTTTCAAACTGTGGTGCAGGAAAAGACTCTTGAGAGTCCCTTGGACAGAAAGGAGATCAAACCATTCATGAACCCTGAATATTCACTGGAAGAACTGATGCTAAACCTGAGGGTCCAATATTTGGTCACCTGAGGCAAAAAGCCGACCCATTGGAAAAGACCCTGATGCCGGGAAAGACTGATGGCAGGAAGAGAAGGGGACGGCAGAGAATGAGATGGTTGAATGGCATCACTGATTTTGATGAGTTTGAGCAAACTGCAGGACACAGTGAAAAACAGGGAAGCCTGGCATGCTGCAGTCCATGGGGTCACAAAGAGTTGGATATGACTTAGTGATTGAACAACAACAATGCTCATTTTTGAAATTATGAAAAAAATATATTTACATTTTAGAAATTTTGAATACTGACAGAGATGTAAAGAAATGAAAGATCTTGCTTAATTGTATTAATATTAAACAGAGGCAACAATAATTAACTAACTACTTAGTGTTCATTCCAATTTTGTTCTGTGCATAACCCCTGTCTGGCTGAAATAATTCTGATTATTAAATTATGCAACTTGAATGTCACACAATATTAAAACTTAAACATTATTCCATTATTTTAAAAATCTTTACAAACATAGTTTTAATAGTAATTAAAATATTAAATGCACAAGATTAAATTCAATATAATTTAAATAATGTTAACATTAAGGCTTTTAGTATACTACTACTACTAAGTCGCTAGAGTCGTGTCCAACTCTGTGCGACCCCATGGACTGCAGCCTACCAGGCTTCTCCGTCCAAGGGATTCTTCAGGCAAGAACACTGGAGTGGGTTGCCGTTTCCTTCTCCAATGCATGAAAGTGGAAAGTGAAAGGGCTTTTTAGTATATCCTTATATGTTTAGACATTAGCTTATTTCCAATAGTTTTGAAATTTGTAATAATAAAGTTTCAACTTTGGGGGAATAAAGTTTTTCCTCAGTTTCAAATAATAATAATCAGGATATATTCTAAAAACTGCTACAGGTTCAAGATGTATTTTAATTATTACAAAATAGTCTCTTTATTGCCAAAATGGCTCCATGATTTTTTACCATACCCAGCATAATCTTCTTGTCAGATTCTATGATTCTTGCTAGTTTGATAGTCAACATTTTCAATATGAGTTCATTAATCACATGTATTTTTCCTTTTCCAAATAATTTTGATCATTCCTTTATTATTTGGGCAGTTTTAATGTTTTTCTTATGAATCTATATGTACTCATTACTTATTAAAGACAAAAAAAGTATATTTGCTGCAGATTTTTCCCAAAGTATTGTTTTCGCTCATGTATTTTGTTTGCATAAAACATTTTGTGTTAATGCTGTTAAATGCTATTTTTTGTTATATTATTATTATTAATAGAATATACTATAAGAAAGAGAATATATAGCAATAGAGAAGAGAAAATAAAAAGAAAATAAGAAGCAACAACAATGCTTGTGGTAAAGTTATTAAATTAAAAGATGATATCTCAATCATTATACCATAAGCGTGTGTTGTCCATAAATTACATTGTAAACCTAATTTAAACTATTGCATAAAATTAAATCATTTATATACTCTTTAATGTATTTAACCATTTCTTATTTGGGTTATTAAGATTTTTATTAGTATGAACAACATCCTAGTAAATATTTTTCACATAAATCTTACATAATAATTTTAATTGTGTCTTTGAGGATAAATTTCTGAAAGCAAAATTATTGATTGAAAATTTATAAACACTTTAGGATTTGTAACTTGCTTTCCTGGATGTTAATTTACTCATCTACCAGTAGTGTATAAGAATGCATGCTTACTGAATCCATAATAATAACTGTTTTATAGATCTCTGTTAATTGGATATGTGAAAATATTTGTAATGTGTACTTCTTTGGTTACAATGATGTTGGGCATTAAATATTGCTTCTGGGCTCGAAGGTATGCTCTTCCATACCTGGCTTGGAGACACTGATTAGGGCTGGGACAGCAAACTCTTTCCCTTTGGCCAGTTCTTTCCTTGATAGGTCCTGTGACTGGTGGGTATCAGAGTGAGGCTGCCAAGCAAGAGAAAATGTCAAAAGACCCTCCTTGTTCATCTTTTCCCATCTTTCTAGCATCAGCTCTTCTTCCTGGTAGCAGTGGTGAATTCTAACAGCAGCTGATTGTATCTTCTTTCCATTCACTCCCAAAATGATGCATTCCACCCAGTGCTATCAACAACAAGAAAGCAATGCCCTTTTCTCAGAGGTCTGAATCTCATTTCTTTAGGATCCTCTTACAAGCTTTCTGGTTGTGAAAACACCAACCTCTTCCTTTTGTTTTTCCTGCTCTCAGGGTGGTTAATCCTCCGTGAAGTTACTATCTGTATCATCTCAGAAAGTCTTATTGGACAGCACTACAATAATCCTGTAATTTAAAGGGCAATGGTTCCCAAACTTGGAAACTTCCAAAGTCAAATTTCAAAGCTCAGGCCACACCCCAGACCAATTAAATCACAGTCTCTGGGGATGGATACCAACCTCTTCCTCCTTGTCTTCTTTGCCTCCTCCTCCTCATTATTATTATGATTATTTGAAGTTTCTACAGGCCATTATGATAGGCTTCCAGGTGGCTCAGTGGGTAAAGAATCTGCCTGCAATGAAGGAGATGTAGGAGACACAGGTTTGATCCCTGGATCTGTAAGATCCTCTGGAGGAGGGTATGGCAACCCACCCCAGTATTCTTGCCTGGAGAATCCCTTGGAGAGGGGAGTTGGGCAGGCTACAGCCCATAGCATCACAAACTGAAGTGACTGAGCACACAGGCAGCACACGTGCACAGGTGACTACAATGTGCAAACAGGTTTGAGAACCAGGGTTGGATTAAACAAAATGACAGGATAATTAACGTTACATATATTTTTTATAAGATTGTTATTAGGGAATAATCACCTCTTTCCCCTTCTCTCAAGTTCCTACTGATGATAACAGTACAAACTACTTTTATCTTTTTAATGTTGAACTGGCTACATTTCTTTCTGTCATCCCTAGAAAGAACATGCATTCCTTGAATTCATTTGGTGCATTAAAGACAACTCTTCATCCTTCATGGAAAGAAAGTGCTAACGGGTATTTTGGTTTCCTGTTAGGCAGGCTGGTGTGTTTAGAATGGCTTATAAGTGGCATTTAAAGGCACTGAGACAGCTGCAGTGCTCAAAAAAGTGTGAAATTCTTTTCTGCTTTTGTTAACAGTAGAGAAAATATCACCAGCATCTGAAGCTTTCCACTGACTGCTCAGTAATCAACTAAAGAGAAGGGAGAGTGAACCACTGCAAGGTGAGCAGCTAGGGAGATACAGTAAACATAGCACAGCACTGACTTAAAGAGGGTAAAATCAAATGTAAATTTTTCTTGGAATTACCTGGCAAAGGCTAATTCTGCTAACAAAAAGGTTTGAATGTTTGGGAAACAAAAAATCAGAATGCAACATGCTTTGATTTGATTGTGCTGCATGTTACTCCAAATAAAAGAATAAAAGCACAAGGAAGGAAGGGAGATGAAAGCAAAAGAGCAAACTGTAGCCTTCCTCCATGTAAATGAGTGATTCTTAATGCGTACTGTTCCTGCAAATCATTAGTGGAATATGGAATCTGAATGAATGAATGAATAATGCTAAATAAAATAAGAATTGACCCCAGCCTACAGCTGTTTATTGAAGTGAACCCACTATGAACCTCTCTATGGCTGCAGCCTCACCAGCAAAGTCAAATGAATAACTGGTTCAGCTCAGCTAATTCAAACCAAAAATGCAGTGCTTGTCTCAATTATCAGACTGTTTCAGGAGAGAATTATTTTTCTTGTGTTTCCACTTCATTTTTCTACATAGCTTAAGATAATGTATTCATAGTCACATCTTCTTTCTTTGTATATTCCCCATAATTTTCATACAATCAGAGTAAATACTGGGGGAAAAATTGTCTGTCTTTTATCTATACTTTGTTATTTGTCATTTTTTTGAATCAAAAGGCAAATACTGCCTATGATGTGTTTTTGGTTTTCCTTATATCATTCATATACTCCATTCATTCATTCAAAATCATTTAGTAAATTCTTACTATGTGCTAGGCATCTGGATTGCTTTTAAGTGTAACAAATGAATAAGGTATGGAAGTGGTGAGGCAATTTATCGATATAATTAACTTATGATTGTTCTCCCCATATTTTTCCTTTCCCACTTTGCAAGGAGTAGCCAGATCCATAGTATTTCCTTGCCTTGGGGTTTTTGTTGGTTGTGAGTAAAGTAGTAGCAGCTTCTTTCCCAAATTGAACCAGTACCAATCCCATGGGTTGTAGTCCCTAGGGGTGTACAGATATGCAGTGCATATATGAGAAAGGTCCAATTAGGAGATGGAAACAACACAGTAATTTGAACAAGGACACTTAACATAAAGAATTATTAACTGTAACAATGGAATAACTATAAAGAAGAACTGAGAACTCTAAGGCAGGAGTCAGCAAACTTTTCTGTTAAACAGCCAGATAGTAAATATTTTAGGCTTTGCAAACCAGCAAAGATTTTAGATCTCTGTTCCATCCAGCATTCAGCTCTGCTGTGGCAGCATCAAAGGAGCCCAAGACAAAATAGAAATGAATGTGTGGCTGTGTTTGGATAAATCTCTGCTTACAAAAACCAACAGCCAGTTGAAGTTGCTGACCTCTGTTCTAAAGAATAGGGCTTCCCAAGTGACTCAGTGTAAAGAATTTGCCTGCAATACAGGAGACACGGGTTTGATGCCTAGGTTGGGAAGATCCCCTGGAGAAGGAAATGGCAACCCACTCCAGTATTCTTGCCTGGAAAATCCTATGGACAGAGGAGTCTGGTAGGTTAAAGTCCATGGAGTTACAAAGAATCAGACAAGATTGAGTGACCAACCTTTCATTCAACTAGTTTTGTTTTCTGATATGTACTTGGAAAGCCTATATGACACATTTTCCTATAAATTTGGCTGTAGCTTTCATTTGTACCAACTCGACCACTTTGCCTTATAAAACACCATAAATTCCAGGATCTAATTGGCACAAGGATTGATTACTCTTCCAGAAATGAAGCCAGGTGTAGAACAGTTTCCCGGTTATATTCTCTTAGCTAGAACTCCCGTTTTTCCTCTAATAAAGTGTTAATCGCTCTGTCGTGTCTCACTCTTTGCGGCCCGTGGACTTGCCAGGCTCCTCTTTTCCTGGAGATTCTGCAGGCAAGAATACTGGAGTGGGTTGCCATGCCCTCCTCCAGGGGATCTTCCTAACCTAGGGATAGAACCCAGGTCTCCCACATCGCAGGGATTCTTCACCATCTGAGCCAGTGTCTTTGCCAAACCTTCTCCACTGCAGCCAGGATTGGTTCTACATTTTGTTATAAATTTGAAGTTTTGGATCTATGCTTTAAATAAATGTAAACAAAGTTTATAGAATGAGATTCTTTTGCATAAACATACCTGCATTCAAACTATCGCACAATTGCACTCATCTCACACGCTAGTAAATTAATGCTCAAAATTCTCCAAGCCAGGCTTCAGCAATATGTGAACCGTGAACTTCCTGATGTTCAAGCTGGTTTTAGAAAAGGCAGAGGAACCAGAGATCAAATTGCCAACATCTGCTGGATCATGGAAAAAGCAAGAGAGTTCCAGAAAAGCATCTATTTCTGTTTTATTGACTATGCCAAAGCCTTTGACTGTGTAGATCACAATA
>NW_011494931.1:445071-445349 GCF_000754665.1 Bison bison bison
GTTGTGAATAGTGCTGCTATGAACATAGGGGTGCATGTGTCTTTTCAAATTAGAGTTTTCTCTGGATATATGCCCAGGAGTGGGATTGCAGAATTGTATGATAACTCTTTAAGTTTTTTAAAGAGCCTCCCTACTGTTCTCTGTAGGGCTTCCTTGGTGGCTCAGTGGTAAACAATCTGCTTGCAGTGCAGGAGATGGAGGAGACACGGGTTCGATCCCTGGGTCAGGAAGATCCCCTGGAAGAGGGCATGGCAACCCATTCCAGTATTCTTGCTGGA
>NW_011494931.1:449287-451336 GCF_000754665.1 Bison bison bison
AGAAAATCCCATGGATGGGGGAGCCTGGTAGGCTGCAGTCCATGGGGTCGCTAAGAGTCAGACACGACTGAGCGACTTCACTTTCACTTTCCACTTTCAGGCATTGGAGAAGGAAATGGCAACCCACTCCAGTGTTCTTGCCTGGAGAATCCCATGGACGGAGAAGCCTGGTAGGCTGCAGTCCATGGGGTCGCACAGAGTCAGACACGACTGAAGCGACTTAGCAGCAGCAGCAGTTCTGTATACATTCTAGATACGAGTCCTTTATTGTACCTAGGCTTTGCAAATACTTTTCTCCCATTCAGTGGGTTGCCTCTTCACTTTCTTCATGATGTTCATTGAAGCATTGAAGTTTTACATTTTCATGAAATCCAGTTAGCTAATTTTTTCTTTTGTCTCTCATAAATGTTTTGTGTAACCTAAGATCACAAAGATTTACTCCTCTATCTTCCTCTAAGAGTTTTATACTTTTATATCTTACATTAAGATTATGATTTATTTTGAGTTATTTTTTGTGTGTATTGTAAGAAGGGGGTCCAACTTCATTCTTTTTCACGTGGCTGTTGGTTGTCCCGGAATCATTTGTTAAAAGACTTTTTCCATTATTTATACGTGTTTCTGGATCCTTAATTCTATTTTATTAATCTAGATAGCTATCTTTATGAAACACCACATGGTCTTTGACGGCTGTTGCTTTGTAGTTAGTTTTGAAATCAGGAAGTATGAATCTTCAGTTTTTTTCTTCTTTCTCTAGAATGTTTTGGCTATTCTGGGTACCTAGACTTTCAGTGTGAATTTCAAAATTAGCTTATCAATATCTCCAAAGAAACCAGCTAAGATTTTGTTATGGATCATGTTGAATCCGTAGATCAGTTTGGAGGAATATTACCATCTGAACAATATTAAGTTTTTAAATCCATGAACTTGGGCTGTCTTTACATTAATTTGAATGTTCTTTAATTTCTTTCAATAATATTTTGTCAGTTTTTGGATTATAAGTTTTATACTACTTTAAAAAATTTACTCATAATATTTTACTCTTTTTGGTATTGTAAATATAATTGTTTTTTAATTTTATTTTTGGATTGTTCATTGCTACTTATAGAAAGACTGTTGAATTTTTAAATATTGATCTTCTATCCTGCATTCTTACTGAACTCATTTTTGTGGATTCTTTAAGATTTTCTATATACAAGATTATGTCACCTGTAAATAAGCACTTTTACTTCTTCCTATCCAATGTGGACACATTTTATTTATTTATGCCTAAATTCCCTGGCAGGAATCTCCAGTATTATGCAACTGAAGCAGCTAGAATGGACTTCCTTGTTTCCAACCTTGTGGGGGAAAGCATTCAGCCTTTCATCATTAAACATGATGTTATGTCTGGGATTTTTCCTAGATGCCTTTTATCAGATTGAAGATGTTCACTCTCATTCCCAGCTTGATTAAGTGTTTATTATTATCTTTGTATCAATGAATGGGTGACAGATTTTGTCAAATGATTTTTCTCTCTCTATTGTGATAATCATGTATTTTCCCCTTTTAATTTTTTGCTATGGTGTTTTATATTAACTAACTCTTGGATGTTAAGCCAACTTTGCATTCTCGGGATAAATCCCATTTTGTCATGTTGTACAGTCCTTTTTATATATTTCTGAATTGGATTTTCTATTGTTTCCTTGAGAATTTTTGCATCTCTATTTCTTAGAGTTATTATTGGTCTATAGTTTTCTTTTCTTATGATGTCTTTGTTTGGTTTTAGTATCAGGGTAATACTTACCTCTAACCATCTCATCCTCTGCCTCCCCCTTCTCCTTTTGCCTTCAATCTTTCCCAGCATCAGAGGCTTTTCCAATGAGTTGGCTCTTGGATAAGACGGTTACATAGCATCACTGTCTCAATGGACATGAGTTTGAGCAAACTCCTGGAGATAGTGGAGGACAAGGAAGCCTGGTGTGCTGTAGTCCATAAGGTCACAGAGAGTCAGATATGGCTTAGACTACACAACAACAGCAGCAATACCTCATAGGATGTTAAATGTCTTGT
>NW_011494931.1:451436-457055 GCF_000754665.1 Bison bison bison
CTGTTGTTCTCCTCTATTTATTTGCGTTGATCACTTAGGAAGGCTTTCTTGTCCCTCCTTGCTGTTCTTTGGGACTCTGCATTCAGATGGGTATAGCTTTCCTTTTCTCCCTTGACTTTAGCTTCTCTTCTTTTCACAGCTATTTGTAAGGCCTCCTCAGACCACCAATTTGCCTTTTTACATTTCTTTTTCTTGGCGATGGTCTTGATCACCACTTTCTGTACAATGTGACAAACCTCTGTCCGTAGTTCTTCAGACACTATCAGATCTTATCTCTTGAATCTGTTAGTCACTTCCACTGTATCATCGTAAGGGATTTGATTTACATAATACCTGAATGGCCTAGTGGTTTTCCCTACTTTCTTCAATTTAAGTCTGAATTTTGCAATAAGGAGTTCATGATCTGAGCTACTGTCAGACCGGGAACTGATTATTTACCATCATATGGAAAACCAGTTAAGCATGTTATGTTTGCAGGTAAGGAAGAAATATGGGTTGCTGTTCATTTAGGACCCATGGAAGAGGTTGGAGAAAAGGGAGTAAGTATGCCAGAAATGATTCATTAGGTAGAAAGAGAAGGTTAGAGATCAGATTACTAAAAAGATCATTGTTTCACCACTGATTTGAAAATTCAGCTTCATGTAAAATAAACATACCAAAGTCTTTATTTGAATTCTCAGATATACCAGATAGATCTATTTTCTCTGATAGCAGATAATCTTATACTACTGCAATTGATACAAGAAGATCCCATGTAAACTTCTCAACCTATCCTAGTCTGATGTATTTATTATTTCAGATGAACTTAATGTTTAGCATATCAATTTTTCATTGGCTATTCTAAGATACTCTAAGAATTTTAAAACTATGAAAACTCTTGGTCTAAAATAGCAAGTGAAAAATAGTTAAAATACTGTCTTCATCTATTTAGCATTTATTTAGAGACATGTACAGAAAAATAGTTGTAAAAAGTGTTCATATCACAGGCTGTATTCAGTTTTTACTATTTAGGGTTCTTTTTTTAAATGTTCATCCTTGTACTTTGAGTCTTTAACAATAAAAATGGGAAATGATTTTAAGCTTAACATTTTTTAAAGCAAACATTATAAAGCAGGGAACATGATCTAGTATACGCAGAATTATTGTGTATTCACTCCTCCAGTAACTCATCAATCGTGCCTTGAGCAGTGACCATAATATTGTGTCTTGTGTTCAGGTGTTGGGATTCCAGAGATGAATGAAATACGCTTGTCCTTGTTCTATATTGTATATTGGGGAAGACAAATAGGTACATGAAAATTTCTAGTACAAGATGGCAATTGCTTTAATATAAGTATCTGTAGGAGCACAGGAGCAATGGACTCTGCTGGCATTGGTGGCAGAGAGGCTTCAGAGCAGAAGCATCATTTGAGTTTAGCCTTAAAGAAAGAGGATACTTTCATCACTCAGCTGCTCTAGGTTTGGAAGGGAAAGCAATTGCTTCAAAGGGGAAGGAAACATCTAGTCCTATTTCATTATCTGGAGAAGCCACTAAACAGCTTCTTACTTGCAGTCTTAAATGATGCTAGTGTGGAAAGATGGGCAAATATCAGAGACCAAAAAGGGGAAGTAAAAGGGTCGAGGGAACAAAGGACTTTGGAAGAGTCCTGATCAGGAAGTAGTAAAATGAGAACCTGCTTTGAAAAATGCAAGCAGATTTTTCTGAGGAAAAAACAACTCAAAGCTTCATTTAATGGAAGAAAGAAAACGTGAAAGCAGTCTGACTAAGCTCAGCATGTTATATCTGCAGGTAAGGAAGAAATATGGGTTGGTGTTCATGTAGGACCCATGGAAGAGGTTGGAGCAAAGTGGGTAGGTATTCCAGCAATGATTCATTAGGTAGAAAGAGAAGGTTAGAGATCAGATACTACTGCTACTAATTAAATAAATTAATCATAAGCCATAGGCAGACACTTATTATCTAAAGGTACCAGAATGCCTAACCACTGAGAGAAGGTGCCCCCAAGTACTATGTCTTCAAGGAAAAAACAAGGGCTCATTACTCATGGCTTAACAGCAGCTGACAGAGGACATCCTAAGTTTGTATGGGTGGTAGGGCAGAAAGAAGCCAGAAGTATGTATGTACACATTTATATTATCAATAAAAGGAGAAGCCATTTATTCCTATGCATATTATTGTTCTAATAATAATAATATCAGGTGTTTTACATAAATTGTTCCATTCAATCCCAGAATGATTCTAAGATATAGATACATGCTGTCATCATTCCCATTTTACAGATGAGAAAACTAAGTGGTAACGAAGTTAAGACACTTACTCAAGGTCAAATAGCTTTTAGGTGGTAGGTGATGGTAGCCCACTCCAGTACTCTTGCCTGGAAAATCCCATGGATGGAGGAGCCTGGTAGGCTGCAGTCCATGGGGTCGCATAGAGTCAGACACGACTGAAGTGACTTAGCAGCAGCAGCAGCAGCTATAAATTGAGATTAGATTTGAAATCCTGTGGTCCCAACTGCTCAACTAGATACTGTTATATTCCCTCTGCTACAACCCTCGTCTCAGTCATCATCAGATCATACTTGTGTAGTGCCAAGAGCCTGAGACTCCTCTTTTCCTACAGAGTTCACAACATTTAGTGAACTTTCTAAAACATAAATCAGACTGTATCACTTTCTTTATCAAGCCATCTAGCAGCGCTCCACTGCACATAAGATAAAAATCCAAGTTCTTACCGCACAAGTCCCTACAAGACCTCCTCTCTGCCTCTCCAGTCTTAGTCTTCTCTCTCTGTTCTGCTCCTCTGTGACTGTACTGCAGTTACATCAACCTTTGGCAGTTCCTCAGCACACTGTTCTTTTTCTTGTATCATTACATGGCTACTTGGTATTCTACCTAAAATGCTCTTCTTCCAAATCTTCACACAACTGACTGTATCTCATTCTTCAAATTTTTTTTCAGGTATCAACTCCTCAGACAAAGTTTCCCCACACCCTTTAGCCAAAGCAGCTCTTTTCTGCCCCACACCAATACTGTGAACCACCCCTTCACCCTTGAAAATAGAAATTACTTGATGACAGGAACTATTGACTTTATGTCCTTCACTGTAAGTCCAGAACCAAGAACAATATCTGACACTTCCTAGGCACTCAAGACATATTTGTTTCCTGAAATATTGGTATCTTTCTTAAAGTGTCATACTCATATGTATATATACATATATATATTTGCACACACACATATGTGTGTGTGTGTATATATATATGCTTTTGTGAAATATGGGAGTTTGATGTCATCTCATAGAAGTGAAATGTACACGCCCATCCCAAATTTCATCTCAATGTCAAGACTAATGATGCCACACATATGCCAAGAAAATATGAAAATGATTGTTACTCACATAATGAGTTATGCATCAAAAATAGAGTTAGGCCCAAAAAAGAGAGAAATAATAGTAGCTGTGAGGTGATGGGTAATTATATGATTGTGATTTTTTTCATTCTATAGATGTAGGTGTGGATATAGACAATCAAAAGATGAAGTTCTACACCTTAAACATATGCAATTTTAATTTGTTCATTGTAACTCAATAAAATTGAATAAACAATGGGATCAATCTCTATTACAATTTACCCATGATGTTTGTTTGCCAAAGAATTGAATAGTTAATTCAATTTAGACTCATTTATGGAAAACATTTTGGCAACTACAGCAGGAGGCCAGTAAAGCAGGTTAGTGTCCCATTGAGTATCTTATTCAAGAGTTACTATTGTGTATTCTGAAGAGCAAAATGAGTGCCTAGGTTTCGTTCAATGTGTAGAATTCCAAAGAGGATAAGGAGTGCCATTGTGAGACATTGTATTGTGACTTCAATATGTGTAGAAAATATGTGACCTTGATTTATATTTTGGGTATAATCTCTCAGGACACAAGAGATTCCATGAGTTCTTTATCCTAAGTGAGACAATCTTGGATAGGAATTGTTTGACTTGGTCAGAACAGACGGTCAGCCCATTGGCAGTGGCCAACAGATCTATAAAGGTCTGAAGATGAGGCCAGTTGTTGGCCCAGACATTGTGTGCTAAGACAGCTACCTGAAGTTTGGCCCTTTGCACTGACCTTTGGGTCCTGTCCTTTATCAGGAACATTCTGATGAAGAGATGAAAAGTAGCAGCTCTCAAGCAAGCTCCATCAAGTGTGATAGTGACGATAGCATTGATTACGTGAATGAACTCCCTTTGGTTTTTACTATGTTGATCCTAATAGGCTCCCTTACTGTGTTGATCCTAATAGGCTCCCTGTGTGTCCCAGGGTTCTAACAGATGAACTCTTGTAGCAGTGTGGCATCTGATAGGGGGCTGAGCACAGGGGAAGTTACACTCTCCTGAAGATATGGTATGTAGAGGGCCCAGGTTCAGCTCTATCCTGTAGCAAGGAGGCCTCACTAGCTATGCTGAACTTGCAGAGTGCTACTTCCATAATCAAAGGCCAAATGGGCAGCTGGATATGGAGGGTCAGGTTCAAGACCTGAGATAGTCTATATTTCCAGGCAAGTCGAGCATAGACCCAAAATTGCTACACTATGGTCATAGAGCATTGGGCCAAGGTGGGCAGTTCCTTGTATCAGAAGCCCATGAAAGTAACAGCCATTGTTGACAGTACAGGGACTCCAAGATACATGAGAGAGGGTTGCTAAAGCTTTCACAGTGAAGGAGTTTCAGCGGATCCTAATAGGAGTACCTGTTCTATGGCAATTCAGGCAGATTCTAGAATCTTTGAAACAGGGAGTCTCATTCGAGGTGGGCCTATTTGGAAGTTATCGAACAAAAATACTGTGTATATGAGGAAATGTTTCCTCCAGAATCTATAAATGTCTAAAACATGTTGGGCTTGTTTTAACAGTATGGGTACTAAGAAGCCTAAAACTATTTCTCAACACTGTGAAGACTGGAGGAGTCCAGCACTTACCAAAGAGTTTTCAGCAACTTCCCTGCAGTGGGGCGACTGTGTAGCATGTGTGTCATAGGAATCTCCTCAAAGGGGGATGTCATCAGTGTGAGGTCCTAATTGTGTACCTGACAAAACCTAGAGTGGGTGAAAATGTTGCCTTCAAAGACTGTGTGAGATGGCAGGAGTGGACACTGCCCCATTGAGTAGACAGGTGACGGTGTATCGTTTCAGTTTGAAGCTGAAGGTTAAGTGTAGCTGAGAAGCTGTTGAAATAGGCAGTGAAAACAGCATGCTAGCAAAATATTTTGCTATGACTGAAAAGTATTTACCAGTGATTCGTTGGAAGCAGTATTTTCAATAATATAAATGGACATCTAGTGAGTGGGACCATGACGCCAAGGGTACAAGTTCACACTGAGGCCCTGAACTTGTTTTACAGCTTTAAGATCAAGTAAAATGTGTCTGTTAAGTGCAGGAGTGGAGATAACCACACCCTCTCTAAATAGGTCTCCTATAATGGGTTTCAATCTGTGAAGGCCCTGCTTTCATTGAAATTGAATCTTTTTAAAAATAACTGAGGTGAAAAGTGTGATTGTAACTAAGGGGAAAGGTCCATCAGGTCTCATATTTTGAAGGCTGACTATAGGGGCCAAAGACTGAATTTTATTACTC
>NW_011494931.1:457155-457542 GCF_000754665.1 Bison bison bison
TCTGAAAGAGATGGGAATACCAGACCACCTGATCTGCCTCTTGAGAAATTTGTATGCAGGTCAGGAAGCAACAGTTAGAACTGGACATGGAACAACACACAGAATGGTTCCAAATAGGAAAAGGAGGTCGTCAAGGCTGTATGTTGTCAACCTGTTTATTTAAATCATGTGCAGAGTACATCATGAGAAACGCTGGACTGGAAGAAAAAGATTCCTGGGAGAAATATCAAGAACCTCAGATATGCAGATGACACCACCCTTATGGCAGAAAGTGAAGAGGAACTACAAAGCCTCCCGATGAACGTGAAAGTGGAGAGTGAAAAAGTTGGCTTAAAGCTCAACATTCAGAAAACGAAGATCATGGCATCCAGTCCCACCACTTCATGG
>NW_011494931.1:458281-458716 GCF_000754665.1 Bison bison bison
GATTCATGGGGTTCAAAGGGTCGGACACGACTGAGCGACTGAACTGACTCACTGAAAAGCTCAATTGTCAAACTTCTACAATGGAATCTGGTTACTACACAGAGCCACCACCCCTACATCACCCCTCTCTCCAGCTGGACCTCCCAAACAAACAGAAATACCACGTTCTTTTCCTCCTCATCAGTGGGATGAAGTGTTCAGGAAGACATCCTCAGTGCCCAGAAGTCTTCAGTCTGCAGTTCTCAGTCTTAACCCAGTCCTCACTCCCAGTGTATGAGTAAGTATGGACTGGCTTGTCTGGGCCCTAAACTGAAAGGACGCCACCACCCTCCCTCCTCACACACTGGACCTTTCCCTTTCTCCCCTCTGCATCATCAAAAAAACTGCGCACACATCTTTTTACGCTTGTTGATACTTTAATCATCAGCATCTGAG
>NW_011494931.1:458954-459798 GCF_000754665.1 Bison bison bison
ACGGCAGCCCACCAGCCTCCCCCGTCCCTGGGATTCTCCAGGCAAGAACACTGGAGTGGGTTGCCATTTCCTTCTCCAATGCATGAAAGTGAAAAAATAAAGTGAAGTCGCTCCGTCGTGTCTGACTCCTAGTGACCCCATGGACTGCAGCCCTCCAGGCCCCTCCGTTCATGGGATTTTCCAGGCAAGAGTACTGGAGTGGGGTGCCATTGCCTTCTCTGAGTATGGGTACTAAGAAGCCTAAAAGCTATTTCTCAACATTGTGAAGGCTGGAGGAGTCCAGCAGTTACCAGAGAGTTTTCAGCAACTTCCCTGCAGTGGGGCGACTGTGTAGCATGTGTGTCATAGGAATCTCCTCAAAGTGGGATGCCATCAGTGTGAGGTCCTAATTGTGTACCTGACGAAACCTAGAGCGGGTGAAAATGTTGCCTTCAAAGACTGTGTGAGATGGCAGGAGTGGACACTGGCCCCACTGAGTAGACAGGTGACGGTGTATTATTTCTGTTTGAAGGTGAAGGTTAAGTGTAGCTGAGAAGTTGTTGAAATAGGCAGTGAAAACAGCATGCTAGCCAAATGTTTTGCTATGACTGAAAAGTATTTACCAGTTATTCGTTGGAAGCAGTATTTTCAATAATATAAATGGACATCTACTGAGTGGGGCCCTGACCCCAAGGGTACAATTTCACACTGAGACCCTGATCTTGTTTTTCAGCTTTGAGATGAAGTAAAATGTGTCTGTAGAGGGCAGGAGTGGAGGTAAGCACACCCTCTCTAAATCAGATCAGATCAGATCAGATCAGTTGCTCAGTCGTGTCTGACTCTTTGCGACCCCATGAATCGCAGC
>NW_011494931.1:459898-460267 GCF_000754665.1 Bison bison bison
GCAGAGGAACCAGAGATCAAATTGCCAACATCTGCTGGATCATGGAAAAAGCAAGAGAGTTCCAGAAAAGCATCTATTTCTGTTTTATTGACTATGCCAAAGCCTTTGACTGTGTAGATCACAATAAACTATGGAAAATTCCTCAAGAGATGGGAATACCAGACCACCTGATCTGCCTCGTGAGAAATTTGTATGCAGGTCAGGAAGCAACAGATAGAACTGGACATGGAACAACAGACTGGTTCCAAATAGGAAAAGGAATTCGTCAAGGCTATATATTGTCACCCTGTTTATTTAACTTCTATGCAGAGTACATTATGAGAAACGCTGGACTGGAAGAAGCACAAGCTGGAATCAAGATTGCCAGGA
>NW_011494931.1:460367-460807 GCF_000754665.1 Bison bison bison
CTTGTCTTTTCTGCTCTTTGAGTTTGTGAAACTTGGTATTAATATTTTTGTAGAATTCACTAGAGAAACCCTTTTGGCCTGGGATTTTCTTTGTGGTAAGTTGTTAGATTATTTATTCAGTGACTTTACTTTTTTATATAGTTGGATTTAGATATTCTTTTACTTTTTGAGTAATTTTAACAGTTTGTGTCTTTCTAGGAATTTGTCAGTTTTGTCTAAATTATTCAGTTTGTTGATGTACTGTTACTCATGGTATTCCATTATAATCTATTTTATTTTTAAAGGATGGTATTACTGTCCCTTCATTCTTTTTTTAAAAATTAATTTATTTTTTTATTGAAGGATAATTGCTTTACAGAATTTTGCTGTTTTCTGTCACACCTCTACATGAATCAGCCATGCTGCTGCTGCTGCTGCTAAGTCACTTCAGTCGTGTCCGA
>NW_011494931.1:460907-461575 GCF_000754665.1 Bison bison bison
ATGAAGAGCCACAACTGTCCGTTTGATTGGTCAGCAAGAAATTTCTCCAGCCAATGGTAGCCCTGACATTGTTGACATCACAAAGTGCCACTTATGAACCTTCATGGGGGAGGGGAGGCTGCAATGGAGTCCAGGTGCTCTGGTTTGAGAAAGGGAGTGCTTCCTCAACACCCATTAAAGAGCCTTCCCAATTTGATTTTCCACATTTCCTCATCTTTTCCAGTTCAGTTCTTGTGGTGTAGAAGTTAGGGAGCCAGTGTTCCCTCCAAACCATTGGTCATGGCCACCCCCATTCAGTGATTAATTGTGTCATCTTCCAGATCTCATCACCTAGTATTTGGTGGTGTTTTTTTAAACAGTTTACTTTAGTAGTTTTAGATTTGCAGGATATTTGTGAAGAGTATTTTCGTATACTCCACAACCAATTCCCTTTATTACCATTGTACATTAGTATTAAACATTTGTTCAACTTAGTAAACCCACAGTGAAAGAGTATTATTAACTAAAGTCTGGACATTATCAGATTTCCTGCAGTTCAGTTCAGGTCAGTTCAGTTCAGTCACTCAGTTGTGTACGACTCTTTGTGACCCCATGAACTGCAGCACACCAGGCCTCCCTGTCCGTCGCAAATCTGGGAGTTTACCCGAATGCATGTCCATTGAGTCGAT
>NW_011494931.1:461675-462615 GCF_000754665.1 Bison bison bison
GTAGCAGTGTGGCATCTAACAAGGGCCTGAGAACAGGCGAAGGTACCCTTTCCTGAAGATAGGGTATGTAGAGGGCCCAGTTTCAGCTAATCCTGTAGCAAGGAGGCCTCACTAGCTATGCTGAGCTTGCAGAGTGCTACTTCTGTAATCAAAGGCCAAATGGGCAGCTGGATATGGAGGGTCATAGATTCAAGACCTGAGATAGTCTATATTTCCAGGCCAGTCCAGCATGTACCCACATGTGCTGCACTATGGTCATAGAGCATTGGGCCAAGGTGGGCAGTTCCCTGTATCAGAAGCCCATGAGACTAAGGGCCATCATTGGTGGTACAGAAACTCCAAGATACATGAGAGAAAGCTGCTAAAGCTTGCACAGTGACAGAGTCTCAGGGGGTGCTGATAGGACTGCCTGTTCTATGGCAATTTAGGCAGATTCTAGAAACTTTTGACACGGGGCGTCTCATTCAAGGCAGGCCTATCTGGAAGTTATCGACCAAAAATACTGTCTATATGAGGAAATGTTTCCTCCAGAATCTATAAATATCTAAAACATGTTGGGCTTGTTTTAACAGTATGGGTACTACTGCCGCTGCTGCTGCTAAGTTGCTTCAGTCGTGTCCGACTCTGTGAGACCTCATAGACGGCAGCCCACCATGCTCCCCCGTCCCTGGGATTCTCCAGGCAAGAACACTGGAGTGGGTTGCCTTTTCCTTCTCCAATGCATGAAAGTGAAAAAATAAAGTGAAGTCGCTGAGTCGTGTCTGACTCCTAGTGACCCCATGGACTTCAGCCCTCCAGGCCCCTCCGTCCATGGGATTTTCCAGGCAAGAGTACTGGAGTGGGGTGCTGTTGCCTTCTCTGAGTATGGGTACTAAGAAGCCTAAAACTATTTCTCAACACTGTGAAGACTGGAGGAGTCCAGCACTTACCAAAGAGTTTT
>NW_011494931.1:462715-464288 GCF_000754665.1 Bison bison bison
TTGCTTTTCCTGGAGTTACAGCAGATGGCTCAGCATCTTGGGCTCCAGGGGGGCACAGGGGCTTACTTGGAGAATTGTCAGGAGAGGTGTTGGAAGACTCCTCCAGGGTTTCTTCGTCCTCCATTGGCCCATTTTCCTTCTTCTTTCTATTCTGCAGGTGGTAGTAGAAGACCAGTATGGTCGACTTCCGATTCTTATTTCTGTTCGGATTCTGCTCTAGGGTTGATTCTACCTTCTTCATGAGTCTTTGTATCTGGTAAGAAAACAAAGTCATCCAGAAAGACATTAGTGAAGGAGGATGGGAAGGAGAACTTTGAGAGAACGGGTGTGCGTTGGGGAGGTGTTTTGTGCCAGGCAAGGGCAGGGTGAGTCCCGGGTGGGGGATGAAGAGGAAGAACATGAGTAGGGTAATCTGACCTTCTCCCTGTCCAAGCCATTGGACTGATCAGAATTATTTGTCTTCCTTTCTTTGGAGGTTGAGGCTTCTTCCTCGAAACTGATGTCGTATATGTCAATTTCCGGCTCCCGCTCCTTCACTTTCCCAAATATGCCTCCCATCTTGTAGCAACAGTGGCCTACACCAAGGCGCCTGGCCTCTTTATATACCTTCCAGGACAATGAAGAGCCACAACTGTCCGTTTGATTGGTCAGCAAGAAATTTCTCCAGCCAATGGTAGCCCTGACATTGTTGACATCACAAAGTGCCACTTATGAACCTTCATGGGGGAGGGGAGGCTGCAATGGAGTCCAGGTGCTCTGGTTTGAGAAAGGGAGTGCTTCCTCAACACCCATTAAAGAGCCTTCCCAATTTGACTTTCCACATTTCCTCATCTTTTCCAGTTCAGTTCTTGTGGTGTAGAAGTTAGGGAGCCAGTGTTCCCTCCAAACCATTGGTCATGGCCACCCCCATTCAGTGATTAATTGTGTCATCTTCCAGATCTCATTACCTAGTGTTTTGTGGTTTTTTTTTTTTTTTAGAAAAACATTTTTGCTTTAGATGTTTTAGACTTCCAGAATAATTGTGAATAGCATAATCATACACTCCATAGCAAATTCCGCTTATTAACCTTGTGTGTTACTATTGAACATTTGTTCAACTTAGTGAAGCAACAAGGAAAGGATATTATTACCTATAGTCTGGACTTTATCAGGTTTCCTTGGTTTTTACCTAATGTCCTTTTGCTCTCCCAGTTTCCCATCCAGAATATGACACTAAATTTAGTCCTCCCATGTTATGCCTTGTCAGGTTCCTCTTTGCTGTGATACTTTTTTAGATTTCTTGTTTCTAAGTTCAGTTCATGGTCTGCAGCAAGCCAGGCTTCTTTGTCCATCACCCACTCCCAGAGCTTGCTCAAACTCGAAGTTGGTGATACAATCCAACCATCTCCTCTTTCGTCCCCGTATGCTCCTGCATTCAATCTTTCCCAGCACCAGAGTCTTTTCAAATGAGTGAGTTCTTCGCATCACTCGTATCTCCAATACTTTGGTGGCCAAAATATTGGAGTTTCAGCTTCAGTATCAGTTCTTTAATGAATATTCAGGACTTAGTTCCTTTAGGAATGACTGGTTGGGT
>NW_011494931.1:464388-480937 GCF_000754665.1 Bison bison bison
CTCCTTGGAAGGAAAGTTAGGATCAACCTAGATAGCATATTCAAAAGCAGAGACATTACTTTGCCAACAAAGGTTGGTCTAGTCAAGGCTATGGTTTTTCCTGTGGTCATGTATGGATGTGAGAGTTGGACTGTGAAGAAGGCCGAGCGCCGAAGAATTGCTGCTTTTGAACTGTGGTGTTGGAGAAGACTCTTGAGAGTCCCTTGGACTGCAAGGAGATCCAACCAGTCCATTCTAAAGGAGATCAGCCCTGGGATTGCTTTGGAAGGAATGATGCTAAAGCTGAAACTCCAGTACTTTGGCCACCTCATGCGAAGAGTTGACTCATTGGAAAAGACTCTGATGCTGGGAGGGATTGGGGGCAAGAGGAGAAGGGGACGACAGAGGATGAGATGGCTGGATGGCATCACTGACTCGATGGACATGAGTCCGGGTGAACTCCGGGAGTTGGTGATGGACAAGGAGGCCTGGCGTGCTGCGATTCATGGGGTCGCAAAGAGTCGGACATGACTGAGCAACTGATCTGATCTGACCTGCATTCATTTTCAAAAATAAACACATTTCAGTAGACTATGGACTTGGGGGAAATGGTGTGGCTAAATCTTATTCTGGAATCATTAGGGTGCTGGATTAGCTGCTTCCAGGCCCCAAGTATGGCCTTTGCTTGCCTTCCCTTGCCCCCTCCCCCATGGCCATCCCTCCTCCCCAAATACAAAAAATAGGAGTACTGCTGTAATAGCTGCTGCACTATGCATGCCTTTTCCTCTCCATTTAGCCCTATATTCACAGGGCCAGACTAGGTAAACTGAGCTCCCTCTAGAAAGAAATCCATGTTGAGCATCAGACCAGAACCTCTAGAAACAAAGGTCCAAGTTATTTGTACATCGGATATCGGTAGCAAGCACTATATGGGGGCTTGCTTTCTACGTGCCAGGCACTGTCCTAAGGGCTTTACAAACACTAACTCATTTAATCCTCACAGCATCCCTATTTTTTATCCCTATTTAACAGATGAGCTAACTGAGACACAGAGAAGTTAGATGACTTGCCCAAATGTAAGGGGAAGAGATACATGGAACTGAACTATCGAAGCTTTAATAATCTTCATAGATGATTCATTTCTCCAGCTTTATCGGAGTGTGATGTGTGAAAGTGTTAGTTGCTCAGTCGTGTCTGACTCTTTGCGAACCCATGGACTGTAGCCCGCCAGGCTCCTCTGTCTATGGAATCTCCAGGCAAGAATACTGGAGTGGGTTGCCAATCCCTTCTCCAGGGGATCTTCTCCACCCAGGAACCAAACCCAAGCCTCTAGCATTGCTGGCAGATTCTTTACCACCTGAACCACCAGGGTGTAACTGGCAAATAAAACTGTATATATTTAAAGTGCATAATACTTTACAGATGATTCTGACCTGAAAATAGGATTGGAAGCCAATTATAAAAAAATATTTGAGCTGTACATTTATTACATGAACCTACATTCAGTTCTACCAGTATTACAGACTTAATTGATTTTTTTTTTTTTAGTTCTACAAAATCATACAGATGGAAAAAAAAAGCCCATTTGAGATTTCACAAAAATCTTAACTTTAGTAACAGTTTTGCTCCTCGATTAAAAATAACAATGTCTATGATGAGTTTCTTCTTATGTTTGGTATTCCGATAAGTCCCCATGCTACTCCATGAGTTGCCTGAAGCAGAATATCTGGAAGGGGTTAGGACTGAAGTTGCTGTGGGCATTCTTGCAGCCAATGCCAATCAATAGCACTACTCCAGGTACCATAATAGATGTCCTAGGGTACCGTACCATATACACATGTGTTTATCCAGAAGATTCTAATTTATGCCCTGAGAGTAAAATTCCTAATTTCTGCAATTTCCTACTTCTTAACTCCAAAAATGAACAATAATTGTGTCACCATTAATCAGTGGTTAATCTTTCAAAACCAACTCAACAACATATAGCTTCAGATGTTACTAAGTAATGATGGCTTTCTCTCTATTTTCTAAACCAAATTGTCAGAAATGATACATAACTAGTAGAGCTTCTAATAGCTCACAATGCCTAATTACAGATGTTATGAGTTTAAGGAATATTATAGATATTTTAGAAGGAAATTTGGAATATTTTACTTTTCAAAGATGCATTTTTCTCTAACAAAAGTATTCAGGGTAAAATAATCACAGACTGATTTTTAAAATGTGCATAATTTATCAAACAACATTTTCATACAACCTCAAAACAAGCCACAAGCAAGTCTAACATGGTCATCTCTTTACATCTACTACTAAAGAAACACAGCTCAGAAGAAGATAAATATACAATTGCAATGGAAACTGTGGTCGAACAGCATAATTAGCAAAAGTTGATATGCCCCACCAGTAAGCTGTCCATAAATTAGTAAATGGTCGCAAAGTCCTGTTTCTATGTGAAGTGTAATAAATAAAGTAGATAACTGTGACATATTAATCAAAGAGAAGTGTGAGGGTGAGTGACATCAGCAGCATAGTGGAACAGGAGGCCCCCCTCTCGCATCCCTACTCAGGAACAATAATTTGGTAACCATCCAGAGACAAAAATGCCTCTGTGGATGTACAGGATACGGGTAGGAGACTGTGAAACGCTGGCGAATCCCAAGACCAAGGAAGGTCATTTTGAGAAAGCAGATCTGGGCCCAGGTGGTAGACTCAACTGTGTTCTGACCACAGACCACTCTGGACTCCACAATAACCTTGTTCACACGCAACGTCCACCAAGGCACCCAGGAGGAGTCATATCCACCTGTGCCTTCCGAAATCAGTGCCAACTGTGGTCCTGAAGTGGTACATGACCCTGCCCCCATGCCTCAGAGCTGTCAGTCCTAACTGCCCAGGAACCCAGAGGGACACATCCCCAGTCCAGCCCATTTCTGCCCCAGAAGTAAGTTCATTGACTTTGGATCTTGCTCTGACTTTGGATCTTGGAGCAACTCTGTAACCTGACTTCACTACTCAAATCCTTGGTCCAGAAGCAATCTGGCCACTCAGGGACCTGGAGAGAGCCATGCTCATGGGTGCCTCCAAGGCAGCCCACCACTGAAGTGGCCCCATGACACAGTATAAGCCCCTCTCAGCTGCAGCCCAGGAACAGACCAGACTACCCAGAAACCTGATGGGAGATTCAGAGATCTGTGCCTCTGAATGTAGGCCTTCTGACCACTGTCAGGTGTAGATTCTGAAGTGACTCTGTGACTTGGTTCTAGCCCTTCCCAGCTGCAGCCTGGAGCCAATCTTGCCCAACTAAGGGCCTGTCCAGTGAACGACCAGGAACCTTCCCATAGACCCACAGGGAGGCACATCCAGCCACGCAGCACACACGGATGAAGACAGATGCCTCAAATGTTAATTTCTTCAAAAACTTTAGTTTCCTAGAAACTATAATTCTCCACCAAGCTTCGCACTGAGAAGCCTAAACAGGCTCCATTCACTTATCTTTCTCACCACCATCTTATCCAGATGGATACCAAATCTAAGTCATGTCTCAGAAGTGACTTGAAAAATCTGTTCTTTTTTGACCTTTGCTGCCACTGCTTTTCGATTCAAACCTGCACCAAGTCTCCCAGAACTGCTGAATCATCACCCGATTTTTTTCCTCTTACATTTCCCAAGTTGCTTCCAGAGAAAACTTCATTTATTTTATGAATTTAGAAAATAAAGCTGATCACTGCACTCTCAAATTGTTTTTAAGCTTTTGGTTTCTACCTCAAAACTCTTGTTTCCGTTGGTTATTGAAGAAAGCTTCCAATCTTTTGGTTTAGCAAACAAAGCTGTTCACGATTCAGCCCACTGGATTTTTCAAACCATCTCTTTCACACTTGAAATACACTGCTAACTTTTCAGATTTAGCCACCATAAACCAAGAAATTTTAAAGGTGAATTTATTATGACAGTGTGAGGTAGGATGAATTAAAAAATGACGGGGTTAAAAGAAAAAGGTCTTCAACCTGGTCCCAGTTTCACTATTAATTAACTATGACCTTGTGTAAAACTCTTAGCTTAATTTCTAAAATGATGGAGGAAAGGGGACCAGATCCATTTGTAAGTTTTATAACTAAACAGATACCTACATTGCTTATGTGTAATCGTCCCTTGGGGTTTTATATTTGTCTTCTTTTTCCTTAAATATTATTTACACTTATATCAACTTACACCTAAGTGTGAATATAAAATATTTTGTGCACAAAGGCAATACTCAGTAAAGTCATTCAATTAAAACTGGAAAATGTAAGTACATTTGCAAAATCACATCCCACACTTTGTGAAAATGGTATTAACACTCTAAGTTACAAAAACACCTGACATATGCTTTATTCATTCATTAATTCATCTATTTATTCATCATGTATTTACTAGGCAATTGACTATTATGTCTCAAGAACTATTCTAAGTGTTATATACGGTGATAAAACAGACATTGCTCCTGCCACTATACAGTTTATAATGTAGTTATGGTGACAATTAATGGAAATTTTTAAAATATTGAAGTACAGAGTGTGACAAAAACTATAAAGACTCAATGAGAGTTCTGTGAGAGATTTACAGGGTGAAGCTGAGGGGTTAGTTCAGATTAGCTGGAGCTTAGACATAATAAATTACCACATGGAGCCACCTTGCCACTGAGACCACCTTGTAAGAGGTAGTTCTTTGCGGGTGGTCCAGGTGGACTCTAGGGCAATGATTTTAGCCCGCTTACAGAACGCAATGGAGAGACAGGCGGCTGAATGCTGCCTTGTCACTATCCCTCACCCACACCCTCCTCCACATCACACTTATGGTTTCCCTGACTCTAGACACTCTCCTATGACCCTCTGCCAGATCATCAGTCTTTATCATTCCAAGGCTTCGAGTGCTCCACCATTCTGCTTCTCTTCAGAAACACTGCAGACCGCTGATCCAGAGTCCTGTATTCCAGGCAGGGGCCACTGAGCTCTTTCTGTTGGGATTCCAGACATATCAAAAGACAAATGTCACTGACTTTTTAGATTCTGAAAAGAATAGACTGCAGAGTCAGATCTTCAAATGGCTGTAATATCTATCTGTTAGCTTATGAAGAAAAGTACATAAGATAAACGAAAACACATTTTTGAAACTGTATAGTGCTATGTAACTGCCTTTTTCCTCATTCTCAAGTAGTCTCAGTAGCTTCTTCCTTCCCTTCCTTCCTTCCCTCTCCCTCTCTTTTTCATCTCCCATCTTCCTTCCCTTTCTCTCCTTTCCCCCTCCATCTCTCTATCTCCCTTCCTTCCTTCTTTCCATTCTTTCCTCCCTCAGTAATTCAGATGTATCAGACACTTTGGTGGTACATGAAGTACAAAGACAAATAAAAATGGTGACAAGCATAGACTCTAGAATCAAACGGAATCTGAAACATATGGCTCCCAGCACACTGTCAGTGCTCAAAAACATTCAGGATTTACAACAGTGGGATAAAATTTGAAGCAATTAGCTTTATTTAAGAATATTGTGGACATCTTCACAGAAAATAGATCCTTTGGATGGGTTTTGAGAGACAAAAAGGAGCAGAAATAACCTGCAAGTAGTGATATTGTGTTCTTGAATTAATAAATTAATAAGTGGGAAGAAGTATTCACTCATTCATTCATACACTTAATGATACTACTCTGTGGGGACTCAGCTGAGCCTTGAAGATATAAAAGTGAATATGAAGTTATTAAGGGTGTATCAATAACATTCTACAAACTGTAATGACATATTTATAATACTGATAGGTGTGTGTGTGTGTGTGTGTGTGTGTGTCTGCATGCTCAGTGTGTCCAACTCTTTGCAACCCCATGGACTGTAGCCCACAAGGCTCCTCTGTCCAAGGGATTTCCCAGGCAATAATACAGGAGTGGGTTTCCATTTCCTTTTCCAGGGGATCTTCCTGACCCAGGAATAGAACCTGCGTCTCCTGCATCGAGGTGGATCCTTTACCACTCAGCCACCTGGGAAGCCCCACATATACTTATCTTTTAGATATATATACTATCTAGATGTGTGGGATGTACTTTAACATAACCCAGACTTTGAGGTGACTACGTGGGCATGAGGGTGTATAGAAGAAAGAAGATTGGACATGAATTGATAAGCTGGATAATTCGTACATGGGAATCCTCCAAACTAATTTTCTATGTTTTTATATGTTTTAAACTTTTCTCAATAATAACACATGTCTTCTCCTTGGAAGACTTTTGTATTTATTTTTTCTTCCAGTTTTATTGAGATATAATTGACATAAAGCACTGTATAAGTGCACAATATAATGATTTGAATTACATACATGTTGAAATGATTATTACAATAAATTTAGTGAACATCCATCATCTCATACATATATAAAATCAAAGACATAGAAAACAAACTTTTTCTTGGGATAAGGACTCAGGATTTACTCTCAACAGCTTTCATATATAACATACAGCAGTGTTAATTATACTGATTTTGTTGTATATTATATCCCAGGTATTCATCATCTCACAACTGAACGTTTTTACCTTTTGAATTGCCTTCAATAACAACTTTTATAAAGTGAATATGGGACAGTCAGTCCTCCTTCTACAGTCAAATGTATGACACAGACACTGGACACCAATACTTCAATGTTACGTTTGTAAAGTGAAGTGGAAGTGAAAGTCGCTCAGTCATGTCTGATTCTTTGTGACCCCATGGACTGTACAGTAAATTGAATTCTCCAGGCCAGAATACTGGAGTGGGTAGCCTTTCCCTTCTCCAGGGGAATCTTCCCAACCCAGGGATCAAACCCAAGTCTCCCACATTGCAAGCGGATTCTTTACCAGCTGAGCCACAAAGGAGGCCGCTCTTTGCATAAAACCATTTTTAAATAAATGGGGGATGAGAACCTCACAATTAATAAAGGATGTTGAGTTCTGGAGGACTCTATACGAGTGCTTTTCTTATTCCTCACGTTAGCGGTTCCCCCGATAGAGAGTTTGGTATGCTTCCTTTTTCAGTGTGAAAGAAATGGGAGGAGCAGGTGGGGATCCTGTAATAAAACACTAGGCAGTTGCCTCATTCTGGTAATTATACAGCACTTCCATCGAAGCTTCTGGAACTCTAAAGTTCTTTCAAGAGATACATAATCTATCACTTTTCTGTAGAGGGATTCAAAATTAGAGACCCAAAAGTGAATTTTTCAGTATGTTGCCTCTACATAATCAAATAGCTAATGTTCCATAACCTCAGTGCTGTTTTCTCACAGCCTTCACAATTTTACCTGCCTCCTGAATGTTTTCATTTAATGCCTTTCTCCAGATGTCTTAATCTGCATTTAATTCCTGCTTGAGCCTACTTTACCCTTCTGCTCAGATTTTCTGAATTCTTAAGACTCATTCATATAGTTCCTCTATTCCTATAGTTGCTTGCCAAGCCACCACGTTTAATATCATTAAAATTTTCATTGCTATATTACTATCTCTCTTTTCCAGACCATTAAACAGAGGCAAATATGTGGGAGGCAAATATAAATAGTATTCCATTAATTAACCAACTAAAATAATCAACTTTTTGATGTTAAAAGGCATAAATATCTCTCTGGCTGATGATATAAACATTTATCTGCATCTATTCATGTATTTACGTTTTCTAGCCCAACTCTTTTCAAAAGATAGAAGGGTTAGGGTATATTTACCATATAGTTTATTAAGATACATAAAAGGCAGGATCAAGGCGATTAAAAGAAGAAACAGCACGTACTAACAGGGGCCAATTTAGCTGCTTTGATGATTAAGCACAACATTTGAGCTGCATATTGATGTTTAACAATCTTTTATCATTGGTTAACAAAAGAACATTAATTTTTACATGTGAAAAGACTGAGATTTTTTACCTCTGCTGTTTGCTACACTAGTATCCTAATTAAAAACTGATGCCAATTTAATTGTTGGAGTCTGAAATATTTACATAAATATTCTTTTATTTTGTAATTTTAAATTCAATTGAGGTAAAATATATATTGAATCACTTCTTGGTTTCAGACTGAAAATGATAAAAGGGGAAATGCTGTACATATATCATTCTATTCATAAAATACAATCAATATGATGAGTTTATAATAAAAAGGTGTATAAAATATTTATGGGAACCCAGATTAAAGGAGATATTCATTCTTCCTTATGCATGTAACTATGAGGAAGGCAAGTAAGGAGCCATTCTGGACATTGCTTCCCTAGCAGATAAAACAAGATTCCAGAGAGAGGGGCCTGTGCAGACATTCATCCATCCCTCACTGAGAATCCAGTCATGAAACAGCAGAGACAATCCATCCCCCATGCAAATCCTTACTCACCAAAACTATAATAGAATGGTTGGTGTTTTATCCACTAAGTTATCTCAGTGGAGGGAGGGAGAATTGTTATGCAACAAAGTGTAACCAAGACACTGATCAAGTTCAGGTTGCCCTTCTTTTTCTCCAAGATCTTTCCAACCACTCCCCCTGTCCTTTGGTGGTTTCTGTCCTACTCTCTATAAGACAGAGAAGAATCTTTATAAACCTTCTCTGATTACATAACTACCTTGGTTAACAGCCTTCAGGGGGTCCCCACTGCTTTCAAAATGAACTTGCACACTTGGCATAACTCTGAATCATTTCATGGGTTGTTCACAGCCTCACCTTGCTCACGTCCCATACCTCATCTTTGTGCATCTCCCTCAATGGTCAGTCATTTCTGCCAAACATGCCACAGACTCTCAACCTGCAAACACTCTCTTGCCTCTGCCTGGAATGTTCTTCTCCACTACCTCAAATTCCCCACCTTCCCTTTACTCTGGTTGTGCCTGTGTGTGTTAGTCACTCAGTTGTGTCCGACTCTGCAACCTCATGGTCTGTCCGTGGAATTCTCTAGGCAAGAATGCTGGGGTGGGTTACCATTCCCTTCTCCAAGGTATCTTCCCAACCTAGGAATCGAACCCTGCACTGCAGGCAGATTCTTTACCATTTGAGCTATCATTTCAGACTCCAGTATAAATATCTTTTTCTCCAAATACTGCTTCTCCAGAAGTAACACCTGTATACCTATGTTGTAAAGTCCTTAAAGTCCCCAGGTACCTTGAATGTTCCTGAAATACCATCATCAATGAATTTAATCTTCAACTTGTTCCCATCCCCTGGGTGAGACTAAATGCTGCTAGCAGCTAACACCCATAAGAGCAAGTGTGCTTCAACCATTATGTCAATTTCTCTTGGTAAAAACCTCATAGAAATCTAAAGGACCTATTTCCAACCATGATTAAGAGTTTCCTATTTTTGGAAGATACTACTTAACAATATTCCCATTTAAGTGGCAATCCTATATAATGCATTACACACTATAAATTGGGGATAAGCCAGCTAATTCTGACTTGTCATGCAGAAAAGATGTACAAAATCTGTGCTGGATAAAGAAACTTTGGATCCCTGAGATAGTTTTTCCATTTAAAGCTACCAGTGCTGCCTCTTTATGTGAAGATGGTAGCCCAGAATTTCTCCTCAAACCTACAACTGCACATCACTGAGGGAGAAAAAATGGAGGCAGTGGGAACCCATGACAGGAAAGGGTGATGCTTGAAGCAGAAGATATTGCAAGTCATAGGACTTTTATCAGTTCTATGTAACAGACCTGAATAAAGAATCCACATGTCAATGCAGGAGACACAAGAGACATAGGTTCAATCCCTGGGTTGGGAAGATCCTCTGGAATAGGAAACAGCAACCCACTCCAATATTCTCACCTGGGAAATCACATGGACAGAGGAACCTGGCGGGCTGCAGTCCATGGGGTCGCAAAGAGTAGGACACTACTGAATGAGCACATACATACATGAAACAGACCTGAAGAAACTTACCATGGCCTGTCTGGCCTAGGGAGACGTTAGGAAATGACCTTGGACAGAATCAGGGAGAATCTCTGAGAAAGAACATCAGGTCATGATTTGTTTGACCCAGATATGTTCTCTATGGGGTTCCTATTGACAGAATCTCCACCTGCAACCCTCCCCACAACAATGTCTAACTACTCTGATTTGTGAGGTTAATTCTATACTTTTGTGATGATACTAAAACCTCAGTGAATAAAGCTGCCCAGCTGTCAAGGACAGTCATTATTTTCTGAATCTGATGACAAAGCTTACTTACATATAGCTCTTTCTCTGGGTCCCTGAATGTTTCCTTTTGGCCCAGATCTATAGTTTTGTTCTTCTCTACACACCACCAACATTCCCTCCTGGACAATGTTCCCAATCTCTCCTTAACCTTTCTCCCCCAGATAACACTTTGATAACTTTACATGAGGTCCTGAAGCTCTCAAGGGAGTCTTGAACTCCACCCTGGAAGATTGGTCTCATGGTTTCTTGTCATAATGCATTTTAAAACAAAATTACTTGCTGTGACACCACATGAGGCAAAAGAAGAAAATGCATCATAAATAAAGAATCAGACTACTGGGAAACTTGCTATGCCAGTGTAAATGAGGAGTATCCAATGAGAACAAATTTCTACAGGTTGCATTCAATTGTTTCAGAATTTCTGAAAAACAAATTCATTTTTCTTATTACTATACTTCTTTGCAGTTGATAGGTCCTCAGCAGGCAGAGAAACTATATACAAAAACATCTCTCTGCAATCATGTAGAAATCTGAATCATAAAATAAAGTCATGATTTCTAGTCTACTGTGTTATAGCAATCAACAGTAGCTAAATTTTTTTTAACTTGCAAATATATCAACTGATGTACTGATAAATAGAACCAGAATCGTTTTAAATGATGGTAGACGTGGACTTTCCAGTTGCTTTCACTATAGAAATAGTTACATTTAATACATTTTCATGAATCTCTGGTTTTACATTACATGCATATTCAGTAACAATAAATATTGTTCATCTACCATAAGTAAGGGCTTCCCTGATGTCTCCGCTGGTGAAGAATCCACCTGCTATGCGGGAGACCTGGGTTCGATCCCTGGGTTGGGCAGATCCCCTGGAGAAGGGAATGGCCACCCACTCCAGTATCCTGGCCTGGAGAATTCCCTGGCCTGTATAGTCCGTGGGGTTGCAAAGAGTCAGACATGACTGAGGGACTTTCACTACTACTACTACTACCACCACCATAAGTAAATATATCAAATCCTTTGAAGATTCTGGAGACCTATTAGACATGATCCCTACTTCAGTGCCTTTAGTTCTTGATCAATCAAACTGTAAAAGACATCTCAGGAGTGAAAGAAGAAAATCGTAAGATTACTGTTCACGGAGAATCAGATTATTAATACGTATCTGATGGGCATGCCTGCAGAAGAAAATAATTTGAGATTCATACCTCTAAACGTAAATTGAATAACTATAATTTCTGCCATTCTACAAATATGTGTTGATTATTTATGGTGTACTTGGTACAGAGTAAATATTAAGATGAAGAGAACCAAAACTAAGTTAGAGATTAACAGGTGGGGCCATGAGGAAGACTCCCTGAGAAGGCATTTATTTACACTGAGACTTAAGAGACGAGGAGGTGGGAGACAGGAAGACAGAGACCAGTACAGTTTGGAGAGGCGCATCAGGGGAAACTTAACAGAGTTTCCTCAATGTCAAGTTGTTTTTGGTCCCTAACATGCACCATGTGTTTTCACCTCAATGCCTGACATAAACTTTCCCTTCCTTTCATCCCTTTTATTCACCCTTTTATTCTATGTTCAAATGCCCCTTCCTCCAGGAAGCCCTCTTCACTTCAGGCTGAGTTTCAGTGCCACTTCTCCCTGTGAGTATCTCTATAATTCCGCATGGCCTATTAGATTGTCTCCTCTAACCATCTATAAGTCAGGTAAGAGTAGGAACAGTGTTTGGAGTGGATTTGGGGCTCAGCAGAGCTCAATGACTGTGGCAGACATCCCAGCTGCTCCCCAATATCCATCGTTAATTCATTCACCAGCTCTGCGCTAGACAACCTCCTGTTTTACCTTACAAATCAAATTCTGTTTTGTTCCAAACAGCAATTTCTGCCTTAAACTTCTCATTTTAAATTAAAAAAAAAGAAGAAGAAGAAAATGAACTAACTTTCCAGTCCCTCTTGTAGCTAGATGACAGCACGCTGACAATAACATTCATAGAAGATTGCTAGCAATTTGAGAGAAGTTTTGCTTTCCTGATATTTGTGACACCCTTTCTTTTTTAGGACTTTCTTCCTTTATCCTAGAATAATCCATGAGGCTGGATTATAAGAGGGAGAGCCATACACTCAAGATGAAGGAGGAGAAACCCAGTAGTTGGAGCCCTTGGTTATACCTTGGATCAGCCACACAAGCCTGATCTTTCCTACTTGAGAAAAATAAACTCCAGCATTTGTAGTTGAACTTCTGTTATATGCAGATGAATGCAACCTTTCCTGATAAACTAATAGCAAACAGACCATGGGCAGGCTGCCGGTGTCACATCCTGGTTCTACAGTTTAGCCAAACACAGGCTTCTCTGGTGGTTAATACTCCATCTGGCAATATAGGGTACACATTTGATCCCTGGCCAGGGAACTAAGATCACACACGTTTTGAACCAACTAAGACTGCGAGCTGCAACTAGAGAGTTTGGATGCTGCAACAAAAGATCCCACGTGCTGCAACTAAGAGCCAAAGCAGTCAAATAAATAAATATTTGAAAAAAACTAGTCTAATAACATTTGACAAGCTATTTACTTCTTCAAGCTTCAGTTTCCTCACCTGTAAAGTAAGGGTGGTAACAATAACTAGCTCAAAACATAGATGTAAGAACTGTATAAGACGATGAAGTCAAGTTTTTAGCACATTGTCTGTCAAATAATACTTAAGAAAGTTAGCTATTATTATTATTATTATTAAATATATGCTTGTTAAAAGATTAAACAAATAAGCAAATTTCCTTCTCAGACTGTCTAATGAAGTTATCACATTAGAGAAAGAAATTAAAGAAATATATAACTATACAGGATACAAATCAACAGATGCTTAAATGAGTGCTAGAATTTTTTTCCCAGCACTTTTTAAATAAACTTTTTATTTAGAACAGTTTTAGGTTTTTACAGAAAAAATGCAAAGGTTGGAGAGAGATGTCCTATGTATTCCAAACCCAGTTTCTCCTGTTATTAACCTCTTACATTAGTGTGATCCTTTTGTCACAATTAATGAACTGATATTGATATGTTATTAACTAAAGTCTATACTTTATTCAGACTTCCTTAGTTTGTACCTAATGTCCTTTTAGCATCCCAGGATCCCATCTATGATAAAACATTATGTTTTGTCTTGTCTGTGGCTCTGTAGGCTCCTTGTGGCTAAGACAGGTTTTTAGATGATCCTTATTTTTGATGACCTTGACAGTTTTGAGGATTACTGACTAGTCAGGTATCTGTAAAATGTCTTTTAGTTGGGATTTTTCTGATGTATTTCTCATGATTAGACTAGGGTGATGTGTTTTTTAGAAGGGAACCACAGAGGTAACATGCTATTTTCCTCACATCACATCAAGG
Organism: Bison bison bison; assembly: GCF_000754665.1. Taxonomy (NCBI): domain Eukaryota; kingdom Metazoa; phylum Chordata; class Mammalia; order Artiodactyla; family Bovidae; genus Bison; species Bison bison. The sequence goes on from NW_011494931.1 coordinate 477,912, forward strand.
GTTTCATACCATCAACATGACTTATCACTGTGGCTGTTGACCTTGATCACCTGTCCGAGGTGGTGTCTGTCAGCTTCCTGCACTGCAAAGCTACTTTTTCTCCCTCCCTTTCCATACTATGCTCTTTGGAAAGAATTCACTAAATGAAGCCACACTTGTGGAATATCATTACATTTCCACCTCCCTGAATTGCCCCCAAAGTGGGCAAACTGAATTCATTGTGTTCGTGAAAAATGCCGTACGAGGACTAATATCACTAAGCTTCCATTTGCTTCAACAAGACTATGGGAAAAATGTAAAACTCAAGAAAGGAAAAAGTGGATTGCCAACAAGTGTAGTTGACTAACTGAATGACAAAGAATCTACAATGCAATAACTGGAAGTTACTGGTTGGTTCAACAAAGAATTCAGAACAAATAATGATCTGTTTTTTTAGTACACTCAATGATGACATCATGAAAGTTAGAAACAGTCACTTTATTTGAATCTGATGCATCATATCAACAAATGATTTCCAGAGCAGCAAAGCCTGTGAATTAGGACTTCCATCTCTTCCACTGGACACACATATTCAAATCCAAGTTCCCCATCTTTTTGGTTCAGTGTCTCATATCTAATAAAACAGCAGCACCTACCTCCTTAGAGAGCTGTGAGGACTGGATACATGAACACTTGGAAAGCTCTTAGCATACTTCCCATGACCCAGTAATTACTATAAAACATTCAGTTTTCACTGTTGTGGTACATAATTACAATATTTTTGGATTCTTCATTTCAGAAATTAAAATTCCAAATGTCCAGGAGGAAGGGATAATATCTTAACTGCATGCAATTTTTGAAAAGCAGTTAATCAGAAGCACAAATGTATTCTGAAGAAGGACAAATACCTTAAAAGTAAATATTCTATTGTTTTTCCTGTGGGAACAGCTTATTTTGACTTTGAGTATAGGGTGCATAATTTGCACTTAAACTCTTTCTTTTCTAGTTTTCCTCTTGAGCTATTTCATCCCTTTCTGTATGCAGAACTTTCCTAATGGATCTCCAGTGACAAAGATCTTAAATATGATAGAGTGGTATATTCACTGGTACACTCTTCATTCACTTTTCTTACTTTGCACCTAAAGTATTTCAAATTTGATTGCCTGAGAGCCACTGCTAAGTGGTAGATACAGTGTGGGAGAGACTGTACTTATCTAACTTTCACCATTAAGAACACTATAAAACTAGGGCAAGCTAAAGGTTTCTTTCTTCTAAAGACAACTTTCTCATGAAGTCAGATCAAGATTTAAATATTTATCAACCTCTCCCACTCAGAATTTCAAATTTGGGTTCAGCTTCATCATGAGTCATGAAAAGTTGTAACTTTTGGGGCTAGCATTCAGATACTGTGGCATCTTAAGCTATTCTACCACTAGATGCTAAAATTAAAAAAAAAAAAAAATAGGTCATTGTTTCTGACTGAGCACTAGTTGGAAGACCCAGAAGGAAAATTTGACAAGAATTAATGTCTTTTCCAAGGATCTTGTAGCAGCTAGAGAGACAGCTGACTCATCAGAGATATCAGAACACAGACATCTCAGTATTAAAGCTTCCTCCTAAAGCCCTATGCACCAAAGGCCTTTTATGGATAAGGATTGAGCCAAAGAAGAGTATTTATTACTTGATGTCTAGGTTATAATCATTTCAGTGACTTTCATAAAGAGTGAAACTAAGAAAATATGGTATCAATAGTCATCTCTTCCCATCTGCAAACTTTTCCATTGATTCTCTGCTATCTGCCAGGTGACACGAAGATTCACTAATATTATAGAGGCCCAAAGACAGATGAGAAAGTAGTGAAAGCATCATGTCCAACTCTTTGCGACCCTATGGACTACAGCCCACCTGGCTCCTCTGACCATGGGATTCTCCAGGTAAGAATACTGGAGTGGGTAGCCGTTCCCTTCTCCAGGGGATCTTCCCGACCCAGGGATCAAACCCAGGTCTCCTGCATTGTAGGCAGATTCTTTACCATCTGAGCCACCAGTGAAGCCCAAGGAAACTAAAACACATGCCTGACCTCCTGTGCTCTGACCTACACATAGCGTGCTTTTTCTATACCAGAACAGAGCTTTAAGGCGACCTCCCTGGTAACTGAGGTTACGATTTGGAGACTCCAACCTCAACTTAATCTATAAAAGAACCTAGTGGCTCATTTTTAAAAGTGGTTCAATCTTATTATTGTCATCAACATAACAAAGGCAAGTAAAATGTAAGGGGAAATTAATACTGGTAGTTAGGAAGTTTCAACATTCATCATTCTTAGGCCTGATGGATCAGATGGTAAAGAATCTGCCTGCAATGCAGGAGACAGGGGTTCTATCCCTGGGTCAGGAAGATCTCCTGGGGAAAGGAATGGCCAGCCATTCCAGTATTCTTGCCTGGAGAATTCCATGGACAGAGGAGCCTGGTAGGCTGCAGTCAAGGGGGTCACAAAGACTCGGACACGACTAAGTGACTAACACTTTCACTTTCATTCTTAGGTCAAGGGGAAGAATTGTTTTTAGGTTATGCCTCACGGGAAAAGCTTTTGTCTTCCCAACACAAAGCCTATAAACACTTTCTGTCATGGACACACAATTTACATTTACACACAGGCATACCACATTCACACATATACCCATGTATATGTGCACACACACACACACACACACACACACACACATATCTGCAGTTCACAAGAGAAGATGCACCATACTCCATTTATATAATAAGAACATGAGCTAGTTTTCAGAATACATTAGAAACATGAAAACCTGCTTTTAGAATATACTTATAAAAGAGTCCATGGAAAATCTGAACTTTGAACAAATGCAATGATAGGTCCTAAGAATCTTCTACAATATTTATTAAAATCTTGCCCAGGGAAACAACTGCTGCAGATATACCTCATGGGGGGATGAATTATAGGGAAGACAGAAAAGCAGACAAGGAAAGGCTAACCACAGTGATGGTGAAAAAAAGACAATACAGAGCAAAGAAGTGAC
>NW_011494931.1:481037-481795 GCF_000754665.1 Bison bison bison
GAACAAAGCTAGTGGAGGTGATGGAATTCCAGCTGAGCTATTTCAAATCCTAAAAGGTGATGCTGTGAAAGTGCTACACACAAAATGCCAGAACATTTGGAAAACTCAGCATTGGCAACAATACTCAAAAAGATCAGTTTTTATTCCAATCCCAAAGAAAGGTAATTCCAAAAAATTGCTTAAAGTACCACACAATTGCACTCATCTCAAAAGCTAGCAAAGTAATGCTCAAAATTCTCCAAGCCAGGCTTCAACAGTACGTGAACCATGAGCTTCCAGATGTTCAAACTGGATTTAGTAAAGGCAAATGAACCAGAGATCAAATGGCCAATATCCTTTGGATCATTGAAAAAGCAAGAAAGTTCCAGAAAAACAACAACTTGTACTTTATTGACTATGCCAAAGCCTTTGACTGTGTGGATCACAACAAACTATGTAAAATTATTCAAGAGATTATTCAAGAGATATGAAAATTATTCAGCTGATGGGAATACCAGACCACCTGACCTGACTCTTGAGAAATCTGTATGCAGATCAAGAAGCAACAGTTAGAACTGGACATGGAACAACAGACTGGTTCCAAATAGGAAAAGGAGTACATCAAGGCTATATATTGTCACCCTGCTTATTTAACTGGTATGCAGAGTACATCATGAGAAATGATGGACTGGATGAAGCACAAGCTGGAATCAAGATTGCCATGAGAAATACCAATAACCTCAGATATGCAGAAGACACCACCCTTATGACAGAAAGTG
>NW_011494931.1:481895-482574 GCF_000754665.1 Bison bison bison
TTATAACTCAATAAAATTGAATAAACAATGGGATCAATCTCTATTACAATTTACCCATGATGTTTGTTTGACAAATAAAGAATTGAATAGTTAATTTAATTTAGACTTGTTTATGGAAAACATTTTGGCAACTGCAGCAAGAGACCAGTAAAGCAGGTTAGTGTCCCATTGAATATCTTGTTAAAGAGTTACTATTGTGTATTCTGAAGAGCAAAATGAGTGCCTAGGTTTCGTTCAATGTGTAGAATTCCAAAGAGGATAAGGAGTGCCATTGTGAGACATTGTATTGTGACTTTAATATGTGTAGAAAATATGTGACCTTGATTTATATTTTGGGTATAATCTCTCAGGACACAAGAGATTCCGTGAGTTCTTTACCCTAAGTGAGACAATCTTGGATAGGAATTGTTTGACTTGGTCAGAACAGACGGTCAGCCCATTGGCAATGGCCCAGAGATCTATAAAGGTGTGAAGATGAGGCCAGTTGTTGGCCCAGACATTGTGTGCTAAGGTCGACACCTCATACTGGCCCTTTGCGCTGACCTTTGGGTCCTGTCCTTTATCAGAAACATTCTGATGAAGACATGACAAGTAGCAACTCTCAAGCAAGCTCCATCGAGTGTGATAGTGATGATGGCATTGATTACGTGAATGAACTCCCTTTGGTTTTCACTGTGTT
>NW_011494931.1:482674-484203 GCF_000754665.1 Bison bison bison
GTGTTGGTTCCATCCCTTCATTCTTTCTGGAGTTATTTCTCCACTGATCTCCAGTAGCATATTGGGCACCTACTGACCTGGGGAGTTTCTCTTTCAGTATCTAAATAGGTCTCCTATAATGGGTTTCAATCTGTGAAGGCCCTGCTTTCATTGAGATTGAATCTTTTTAAAAACAACTGAGGTGAAAAGTGTGATTGTAACTAAGGGGAAAGGTCCATTGGGTCTCATATTTTGAAGGCTGACTATAGTGGCCAAAGACTGAATTTTATTACTCATTGGGCAGAGCATCCATGTGCACTAGAGGCTATTTGGGGGTAATGGATGTTCTGGCTATGGGAAATACAGCAAGGCAATGATTCCAATGGTTAATGTTAGGTATATCTGTTTCTATTTCGTGTTCCTTTATTCACTTATCCCCTGGGTCTTTTTACGAGCTTGCCCAAATGTGGGCCAGAAGAGGATCAGAAATTGATGAGAGGTCAAAACTCAATTGTCAGACATCTAAAGTGGAATCTGGTTACTACACAGAGCCACCACCCCTCCATCACCCCTCTCTCCAGCTGGACCCCCAAAACAAACAGAAATACCACGTCCTTTTCCTCCTCATCAGTGGGATGAAGTGTTCAGGAAGAAATCCTGAGTGCTCAGAAATCTTCAGTCTGCAGTTCTCAGTCTTCACCCAGTCCTCACTCCCAGTGTCTGAATAAGTATGGACTGGCTGGTCTGGGCCCTAAACTGAAAGGACGCCACCACCCTCCCTCCTCACACACCAGACCCTTCCCTTTCTCCCCTCTGCATCATCAAAAAAACATGCACACACATCTTTTTACTGCTTGTTGATACTTTAATCATCAGCATCTGAGTAGTGTGGTCTGTCCAGAGGGGACCTTCGTTGTATGTTTGATCCCGCTACAAACGACTATTCTGCCTTTGCTTTTCCTGGAGTAACAGCAGATGGCTCAGCATCTTGGGCTCCAGGGGGGCACAGGGGCTTACTTGGAGAATTGTCAGAAGTGTTGGAAGAATCCTCCAGGGTTTCTTCGTCCTCCATTGGCCCATTTTCCTTCTTCTTTCTATTCTGCAGGTGGTAGTAGAAGACTAGTATGGTCGACTTCCGATTCTTATTTCTGTTCGGATTCTGCTCTAGGGTTGATTCTACCTTCTTAATGAGTCTTTGTATCTGGTAAGAAAACAAAGTCATCCAGAAAGACATTAGTGAAGGAGGATGGGAAGGAGAACTTTGAGAAAACGGGTGTGCATTGGGGCTGTGTTTTGTGCCAGGCAAGGGCAGGGTGAGTCCCGGGTAGGGGATGAAGAGGAAGAACATGAGTAGGGTAATCTGACCTTCTCCCTGTCCAAGCCATTGGACTGATCAGAATTATTTGTCTTCCTTTCTTTGGAGGTTGAGGCTTCTTCCTCGAAACTGATGTCGTATACGTCAATTTCCGGCTCCCGCTTCTTCACTTTCCCAAATATGCCTCCCATCTTGTAGCAACAGTGGCCTACACCAAGGTGCCTGGCCTCTTTAT